>NC_080800.1:56913878-57232628 GCF_028018385.1 Neofelis nebulosa
CCTGAACAAGCAGGGAGAGAATGGCAGGCAGAGTTGTAAACTGACTGGCTGAATGTTGAGGTCATACCATAACACACACCAACAAAGCCCTTCACCAAAGGCTGAGAAACTTTCCGGCTCAAGATATTTCATGGAATCCTTGTCCACTCATTAGCTGGTCACAGAGGTAAGTTAATTCAGCAGTTAAGACCTCAGCAGCTGCACACGACAAAAAATACAGACTTTAATACAGAATTAGCTCAGGAAACCAATAAATAAGCAAACAACAATAGACAGAGCAAACCATGGGCAAAGAGAGATGATCTTATTTCCAGAGTTATCACATTATATAATATTAATGTACACTTCTCAACAAGAAATGAGGAAACACACAGAGACAGGAAACATTAGCTTATACTCCAAAAATGTAGGGGCACCTGCGTGGCTCAGTTGGATAAGCCTCCAACTTTAGCTCAGGTCATGATCTCACAGTTCATGGGTTCGAGTCCTGCATGGGGCTCTGTACTGACAGTTCAGATATGCAGACCCTGCTTCAGATTCTGTGTCTCCTTCTCTCTCTGCCCCTCCCCAGCTCATGCTCTCTCTCTCTCTCTCTCAAAAATTAATAAATATTTTAAAAAATTAAAAATGTAATCAACTGAACTGTCCATGATGAAGATATTGGACTTACTAGACAAAGATTTTAAGTTCATTATTCTTTTTTCTAAATGTTTTTATTATTTATTTTTCAGAGACAGAGTGTAAGTCAAGGAGGGGCAGAGACAGAAGGAGACACAGAATTCAAAGCAGGCTCCAGACTCTGAGGTGTCAGCACAGAGCCCGATGCAGTGTTCAAACCCACGAACCATGAGATCATGACCTGAGCTGAAGTCAGACACTTAACTGACTAAGCCACCCAGGTGCCCCTTAAGTTGGTTATTCTAAATATTTCAAAGAATTAAAGGGAACCATGTCTAAAAAAACTGAATGAGAGAATAAGAACAATGTCTCATCAAATGCAGATATCAACAGAGTTGGAAAATATTTTAAAAGAACCAACAAAAATTCTATAATTAAAAAATACAATAATAAACATGAGAAATTTACTACAGAAGCTCAATATTTGATTTAGGCAGAATCAGTGAAGTTAAAGACAGGTCAATTGAGATTACCAAGTTTATGTAACAGAAAGAAAAAAGAATGAAGAAATTATCAGAACTTCAGAGACCTAAAAGGCACCATAAACATAACAAATACAGACAATGGGAATCCTACAATAGGAGAGAAAGAAGAAGAAAGAATATTCTCACACTTGATAAAAATAAAACTCATCTTCACTCCCAACAAGCTCAATATAGTTAAAGGAAGATAAAATCACAAATATACACCTAAAAGCATCATAGTCAACTATTGAAAGATAAAGGGAGAGAATCTTTTAAAAAAGAAAAAAAAAGACTCACCATGAACAAGGAATTCTCAGTAAGATTAACTGCTGAATTTTTCATCAGGAATCATGAAGGATCAGAGAGTAAAGGGAATGCTTGAGAGGAGGGAGTGCCTAGGGGACTCAGTTGGTTAAGTGATTGAATCTTGATTTCGGGTCATGTCATGATCTTGCACTTTGAGGGATAGAGTCCTGCATCGGACTCTGTACTGACAGTGCAGAGCCTACTTGGGATTCTCTCTCTCTGCCCCTCCCCCACTTGCACATGTGCACTCTCTCTCAAAATAAACTTTTTTTAAAAAAAATCCTTGGGGCGGATTATAAAATATTCTACATCTACCAATATTAACCTCCTAAAAAATAAAGAGGAAATTAAGATAAACAAAAACTGAATTTGTTGCTGACAAATTTGTCCTACAACCAATCAATCAATCAGTCAGTCAGTCAATCAATCAATCAATCAATAAAGGGAGTCTACCAGGCTAAAATCAAAGAAAACTAAATCAGGAGGTTGAAAGATGGTGTCAGAGTAGGAGGACCCCGGGCTAGTCTCAACCCATGAACACAATGATACAACTATCAAATTATCCCAAACACCCAAGAAATCAACCTGAAGACTGACAGAACAGACTCCAAAACTAAAGGGAGAGAATAAGCCACATGGAAGAAGGTAGGAAGTGTAAAGACATGGCTTCAGGGAGAAAAGGATTATGGGTGCTGTAGAGGGGAGTGAGCCATGGTCACAGAGAAGGGCAAGAGACAGGGAAGCACACAGGGGGACACAGAAGAAGAACATTTCTCCAAAGCCATTGACTGGGAAAATGAGAGGGGCTAACTTTCCTGAAATCCTGCAACCAGCAAGCCTCAAAGTCTAGAGTTTTTTTTTTTTTTTTTTTTTTTTTTTCAACGTTTTTTATTTATTTTTGGGACAGAGAGAGACAGAGCATGAACGGGGGAGGGGCAGAGAGAGAGGGAGACACAGAATCAGAAACAGGCTCCAGGCTCCGAGCCATCGGCCCAGAGCCTGACGCGGGGCTCGAACTCACGGACCGCGAGATCGTGACCTGGCTGAAGTCGGACGCTTAACCGACTGCGCCACCCAGGCGCCCCAAAAGTCTAGAGTTTTAAATGTCAGCAGTTTTGGTTGAGATAGAGCTGAGAGGGAAAGGCACTGCTCCTGGAGAGAAGGTAGGCAAAAAGGGGGGAGGTAGACAGCATGGAAAGGCCAATATGAATAAACTCTTGGGATACACAGTGGGGAGATTACTCATTCTTCTCTGAAAGCTTCCCTGAGAGGCAGCATTCACACAGATGCCTCTATGGTGACAAAGGAGCTAGCTGGTCCCATTTCCCTTCCTCCCCTCAGCATAAACACAGAGTCACCTGCAGGAAGCTGCACAGGGCCAAAACAGGCTGCCTAATTTGATTACAATTCCCACACCCCTGAATGCTGTAAGGACTACCCAGCTCAGTCAAGCTTGCTTCAGTCCTAGCATGGTGGTCCCAGCATGTGTTCCCTAGAAGTCCCACACAAGCCCCTGCCCACACCACATCCCTAAAGCATGCAGTTTTAAACGTCAGCAGGCTTGGCAGAAATAGAGCCCAAAGGGAACTGGGCTGTTCCTGGTGAGAAGTCAGGCAAAAAAACACAGAGACAGACAGCATGGAAAGAACAATCTGAAAAACACCTGAGGCACAGAGTGGGAAGATTATGTGCTGTTCTCTGAGTGCTTCCCTAAGAAGCAGCATTCATGGTGACACTTCTCCAGGAATAAAGATGCTGGCTGGAGCCATTTCCCTCCCCTGCACCTCAGGATAAACACAGAGACACCTACAGGAGGCAGCTCAGGGCCAACACAGCCTACCTAACTTGCTTACACAAAATCTCAGACCACTGCACTCTAGCAGGACTATCCTTCTCAGTCAAGCTAGACTTAGTCCCAGCATGATGGGCCCCTTCCCCAAAAGACCAGAAGAAACCCCTGCCCACACCATGTCTCCTGACCAGAGAGTTCTGCAAAGCCTCAGTTCTAGTGGAAGAAGGATCCAGTCTCTTTTCACAAGCAGACCGGACCATACCTAGTTAAACCTTGTCACATTATGGTCAAGGACCAAACAATGCCCACTGTAGGCAAGGAGAGCCTCTGAAGACAATTGGCCTGAAGGATAGAGCAGTCAAAACACAGAACAGAGTGCATGAGCACATGGCAGAAACACTCCCTGAAGCTCCAGGCTCTGCACACTACATCATCTCTACTTCATAAAGCCATTATTCTCAGGAACAGGAAACAGAACACACTTCTGTAACACAGAAAAAGACAGAGACTTAGACAAAATGCCAAAATGAAGGAATTTACTACAAATGAAAAGCAAGATAAGGCCCTGGCCAGAGATCTAAGCAAAACAGATATAAGTAACATGACTGA
The DNA here is from genome assembly GCF_028018385.1 of Neofelis nebulosa. NCBI lineage: Eukaryota > Metazoa > Chordata > Mammalia > Carnivora > Felidae > Neofelis > Neofelis nebulosa. The sequence continues at coordinate 56,917,728 of NC_080800.1, forward strand.
GAATTTAAAGCAATAATCATAAGGATACTCACTGGTCTTGAGAAATGAATGGAAGCCATCAAGGAGAATTTTACCTCAGAGAAAAAAGGTTAAAAAAGAATCCATCAGAAATGAACAATGCAGTAACTAAGATTGGAAACAGGCTTGACACAATGAACAGAAGGTTTAAAGAAGAATTATAGAACACAAAAATAGACTTAGAGAACTCAGTGACTCCATCAAATGTAATAATATTCATATTACAGGAGCCCCTGAAGAAGAAGAGAGAGAAAAGGGGCAGAAAATTTACTAGAGAAAGTAATAAGTGAAAATGTCACTAATCTGGGGAAGGAAACAGACATCTGGATCCTGGAGGCATAAAGAACTCCCATCAAAATCAACAAAGGCAGGCCAACACCAACACATAATGTAATTAAACTGACAAAATATAGTGATGGGGAAAAAGTCTTAAAAGCAGAAAGACAAAGTAAGTCCCTAATTTACAAGGGAGGACACATGAGGTTAGCTGCAGCTCTCTCAACAGAAACTTGGCAAGTCGGAAGGCAGTGGCATGATATATTCAATGTGCTGAGTGGAAAAAAAATCTACAGCCAAGAATACTCTATCCAGCAAGGCTATCATTCAGAATAGAAAGACAGATAAAGAGTTTCCCAGAAAACCAAAAACTAAAGGAGTTCATGACCACTAAACCCAAACTGCAAGCAATATTACAGGAAATTCTTTGAGAGGAATGAATAGAATAAAAGTGACAAAGATAAAAAAGGATCAGAGAAAATCTCTAGAAACAATGAAAAACAAGTAATAAAGTAGCACTAAATACAAATCTATCAACAATTACTCTGAATGTAAATAGAGTAAATGCTCCAATCAAAACACACAGGGTGTCAGAAAGGAAAAAAAAAAAAAAACTAGATCCATTTATATGAGGCGTACAGGACACTCCCTAGAGATCTAATGACACCAGCAGATTGAAAGTAAGGAGATGGAGAAACATTCATCATTCAAATGGAAATCAAAATAAAGCCAGTGTAGCAATATATATATATCGGACAAGCTAGACTTTAAAACAAAGAATGCAACAAGAGAAAAAAGGGCATGATATAGTCATAAAAGGAACAATGCAACAACAAAATCTAACAACTATAGATGTTCATACACTCAAAATGGGAGTGCCCAAATATATAAAACAATTACTAATAAACATAAAGGAACCAATTGATAATAATACATAACAGTAGGGAATGTTTACACACCATTTACATCAAGAGGAAAATCATCTAAACAAAATCAACAAGGAAACTGGCTTTGAATAACAGACTGGACCAGATGGACTTAACAGATACATTAAGAATATTCCAACCTAAAACAACAAAATACACATTCTTTTCAAGTGCACATGGGACATGCTCCAAAAGAGATTACATACTAAGTCACAAATCAATACACAACAAATACAAAAAGACTGAGATCACACCATGCATTTTTTTTTTGATGACAATGCCATAAAACTTGAAGTCAACCACAAGAAAAAATCTGGAAAGACCACAAATACATGGAAATTAAAAGATACTAAATACAGGATGGGTCAACCAGAAAATCAAAGAATAAACAAACAAACAAAAAACATGGAAAGAAATGTGTGAAAACACAATGGTCCAAAACCTTTGGGATGCAGCAAAAGTGGTCCTAAGAGGGAAGCATATAGCAATACATGCCTATCTTAAGGGGCAACAAAAATTTCAAATAAACAACCTAAGATAAACCTAAAGAAGCTAGAAAAACAACAATTAATGATACCTAAAGCTAGGAGAAGGAAAGAAGTAATGAAGATTAGGGCAGAAACAAATGATATAGAAACTAAAAAAACAATAGGAAAAAATCAATAAAACCAAGAGTAGGTTCTTTGAAAAAAACTAATAAAATTGATAAACTGCTAGCCAGACTTACCAAAAAGCATAAAGAAAGGACCCAAATAAATAAAATCACAAATGGGAAAGGAAAATAACAACCAACATCACATAAATACAATTATAATAGAATATTAAAAAAAACTATATAGTAAATAATTGGACTACCTGGAAGAAATGGATAACTTCATAGAAATATATAGGGGCGCTTGGGTGGCTCAGTCGGTTAAGCATCCAACTTCGGCTCAGGTTAGGATCTCACGGTTTGTGGGTTTGAGACCCGCGACACGCTCTGTGCTGACAGCTCAGAGCCTGGAGCCTGCTTCAGATTCTGTGTCTCCCTCTCTCGCTGCCCCTCCCCCACTTGCACTCTCTTTCTCTCTCTCAAAAATAAATAAAGCATTAAAAAGTTTTAAAAAAAATTTTAACGTTATTATTGAGAGAGAGAAAGAGAGAGCGGCAACAAGTGGGGGAGGGGCAGCAAAGCGGGAAGGAATATCCAATGCAAAAAGGACAGTCTCTTTAACAAATGGTGTTGGGAGAACATGCTGTGTTGGACAGCAACATGCAGAAGATTGAAACTAGACCACTTTTTCACACCATTCACAAAAATAAACTCAAAATGGATAAAGGACCTAAATGTGAGACAGGAAACCATCTAAAACCCTAGAGGAGAAAGCAGGAAAAATCCTCTCTGACCTCAGCCACAGCAATTTCTTGACACATCCCCAAAGGTAAGGGAATTAAAAGCAAAATGAATTATTGGGACCTCATGAAGATAAAAAGCTTCTGTACTGCAAAGAAAACAATCAACAAAATTAAAAGGCAACCAACGGAATGGGAAAAGACATTTGCAAGTGACATAGTGGACAAAGGGCTAGTATCCAAAATGTATAAAGAACTCACCAAACTCCACACCCGAAAAACAAATAATCTAGTGAAGAAATGGGCAGAAAACATGAATAGACACTTCTCCACAGAAGACATCCAGATGGCCAACAGGCACATGAAAAGATGCTCAACGTCGCTCCTCATCAGGGAAATACAAATCAAAACCACACTCAGATACCAGTCAGAGTGGCTAAAATGAACAACTCAGGAGACTATAGATGCTGGCGAGGATGTGGAGAAACGGGAACCCTCTTGCACTGTTGGTGGGAATGCAAATTGGTGCAGCCGCTCTGGAAAGCAATGTGGAGGTTCCTCAGAAAATTAAAAATAGATCTACCCTATGACCCAGCAATAGCACTACTAGGAATTTAACCAAGGGATACAGGAGTACTGATGCATAGGGGCACTTGTACCCCAATGTTTATAGCAGCACTCTCAACAATAGCCAAATTATGGAAAGAGCCTAAATGTCCATCAACTGATAAATGGATAAATAAATTGTGGTTTATATACACAATGGAATACTACTTGGCAATGAGAAAGAATGAACTATGGCCCTTTGTAGCAACGTGGATGGAACTGGAGAGTGTTCTGCTAAGTCAAGTAAGTCATACAGAGAAAGACAGATACCATATGTTTTCACTCTTATGTGGATCCTGAGAAACTTAACAGAAACCCATGGGGGAGGGGAAGGAAAAAGAAAAAAAAAAGAAGTTAGAGTGGGAGAGAGCCAAAGCATAAGAGACTCTTAAAAACTGAGAAAAAACTGAGGGTTGATGGGGGGTGGGAGGGAGGGGAGGGTGGGTGATGGGCATTGAGGAGGGCACCTTTTGGGATGAGCACTGGGTGTTGTATGGAAACCAATTTGACAACAAATTTCATATATTGAAAAAAAAGAAAAAAAGAAAAAAATGAAAAAAACAAAAAAAAAGAAAATAAATAAATAAATAAATAAATAAATAAATAAAATACAAAAAAAAATAATTCAACTATATGACCTTTAGATTTGCCTTTGAAATCTTTTATTGTCACAGTGTCAAATAATAATTAGATATTGTTTCACAATGATCTGTGATCCTCTTTGGTCAAGTATCTAACAATTTTTGATATTTTTCACAAGCTTCCCAAAATCAAATTCTAATAATCTTTTTTTGTAACATTTTTAAAATATGAGTATACTTGACACACAATGTTACATTAGTTTCAGGTTCACAATATAGTGATTCAACACGTTTATATATTATGCCATGTTTACCACAAATGTACCTACCACCTATCCCCATACATGGCTATTACAATATCATTGACTATGTTCCTTAGGTTGTGTCTTTTATTCCCATGACTTATTCATTCTATAGCTGGAAGCTTGTATCTCCCAGTTTTTTTTTACCCATTTTTCCCAACCCCCAAACAATAACTCTCAGCCCAATAACTTGGGGAGATTTAGATGGTCCCTGGAACTTTTCAAAAGATTTGTTCCATCTTCTTATAAAAAATGAGATGTTACAATAATTATGATTACCTAATATGCTAATTTACATAGGAAGCATTGTCAAAAAGTAATACTTCTTTATGTTATAATTTTACAAGTGTTGTAGAAATTATATAAAATTCCTAAAATCCTAATATGCCCTGGGGTAAAGATAATTCTAGTTATTATCATGAAATAGTGTGTCACAGAAATAAGCAAATCTCCTTGTCAATTACATCAAAATGAACTTTCTTCAGATCTTTAACGATTGCTATTTTTTAAGTCTTCTGTGATTTCTGGACAGTTATTGTTTTAAGTGCTTCATTTTCAAAGAGATTTATAAAAAAAGACTTTGACAAATACTCTAAAACACAGGTTTTGATAAATTTAAGATCATAACATTGAAGTAGATAAGGATTTCTAAAACTCTAATAGAAAACTGATTTCTTGAATGTTTTGTTTTCCAGATTTAAAGGACCCCTTTTTCTCCTCTCCTTTAAGTTATGTATAACTTACAATTTGGTAAAGCATATCTTTACAACAAAGGTTGAATGAAGCATTTTTTTTTCTCCCAACCTTATCCCTCCAGAATTCTGAAACTCTTTTAAATATTCTTATTGTCAAGGCACCTGGATGGCCTAGTTGGTTGAGCATCCAACTCTTTGTTTCAGCTCAGATCATGATCCCAGGGTCATGGGATTGAGCTCTGCATCAGGCTCGGCACTGAGCATGGAGCCTGTTTAAGATTCTCTCTCCCTCTGCCCCTCTCCCCACTTGCTCTCTCTCTCTCTCTCTTTCTGTCTCTCTTTCTCTCAAAAAAAAAAGAAAGAAAAGAAAGAGATATTCTTATTTTCTATGACAATGTATGATTTGCATAAGTTCAATAAGACTCTGTTCTCTTTGTAACAGCATGCCCCATGCACGTAGCCATTGATTACTTGCTGAACAAGGAGGCATTTTTTTAATAGCAATACCACCTGTTGCACATGGATAAATTCCTCTGGGAAAGAAGAAATGCAATTGCATAAAATCAGAAGACAAGAACATTTGGCTACAATGACTTTCACTTAAAGACCCCAGGTCTTTTCATCTATTTAACTGGTTACCTTCAGGTTAAGGGAATTTCGTTTAGAATTATCATACCAATATCATACCTGTCATTACGTTTAATTCTTCTTTATAGAATTATTTTAAAACTTTGTACCTATTGACTATCAAATTTCTGCAAAAGCAAAGCAGCAATAGGGCAATGGTAGCTCTGTGCTTTGAGATGATCTACAATGCTTATGACCTTGATAAGATATACACTTTACATGGGAAGTACCTGAAAGTTCTCCCTACTACCCTTCCTTGTTACTTAAATGTGACCTCAGTGGTTTCCAATCATTAGGTACTAAATTTGTTTCATTATGCTTCTTATACTACTCCATAATTTAATGATTCTTAAAAACATATCTAAACTTATTCTTTCTGCTATACCCAGCTCAGTCACATGCCTTGTTTTCCCACATGACCATGCTTGGCATTACTAAAATTCACAAAGCTGACAACCCATATGAACATACCTTCCTCACTTAGGATACCAGAAAAGGATCACTAATGTCCTGCTCTGAGGTACATGATGGAATCAGAGCAGGTATAGATGACCACAATGGCAACGAGGAGTCAAATGTTGACTGAATGATGTTTTACAGAGGAAATATCTCAGTCAAAAGGGGGGAAATGTAAACTTATATGAAACCTCTGAACATGAGAGACTCTATTTTAGGACTAAAAACTTCATCTTTCTTTTTTGAAATAGGGACTACATTGAACTTTCAAACTGGGCAGAAGTATATGACTGAACACAAGGCTGCTGCACCCACATTCTTGACAAAAATTGGGCACTCCACAAATATATTTTCCTGGTAACAGACATAGTGTACTCAGAAAACCAATGAGTTATAAAATGTAATTATATCTTCTAACCATAATTTTTGGAAAACAACTTCCATGCATTTCCTAATAATTCCACAATTTACTAATGAAGACCCCTGAGTTTTATTTGACAGGACACATTTGTGATGTGTGCAAATGGGTGCTCCCTGAATTGTAATTCTAAGACTCCAAATAAATGGTTTAATTTCAGTACTTCTTCTTTTCTTGGCTGACAACAGACTAATAGACATGCCACATTTTATTAGTTTCTGCTGTACAACATAGTGATTTGATATTTATAAATATTATGGAATGGTCACCGCAATAAGCCATTACTATATATCACAATACAATGTAGCTACAGTAGTATTTACTAAACTCCCTATTCTGTACATTATATCATCTCGTATTATTTATTTTATAACTAGAAGATTATACATTACATTTAGTAGTCATGTCTCACTAGGTACCTTTTAGCTGTGACAGTTACTCAGTCTTTCCTTGTATTAAATGACCTTGATGATTCTAAAGAGCACTTAGTTATTTTGTAAAATCAGAATGTTCTAATATTTCTCCCATAAACTAGAGTTATATGTTTTGGGGAACAAAACACAAAAGTGCCATTCTTATCACATCATATCATGGGCACACACTATCAACTTGACTTACTATTGCTAATATTCACATTGTTTACCTGGATGAGGCAGTATTTGTCAGAATTCTACACACTAACATTACTGTTTCTTTCCTTTATTCCATACTGTGTATTTGGAAGGAAATCACTGTATACAGCCCACAATTAAAGAGAAGGTAGTTATACTCCACCTCCTTCAGGGTAGAGTATCTACATAAATTATTGCTGAACTTATTTTTATCGAAAGTGTAAAAATTATTGAATGGAAAGGATAGCTTTTTCAAGTGCTGGAACCACTGAACAGGAAGCATAAAAATAAACCTGAACATAAACCTCAAACTTATATAAAAATTAACTCAATATGGACCATTAACTTAAACCTAAAACAATAATTTTTTTTAGAAGAAAACTTGGAGAAAATCTTTAGGTCCTAGCCCTGGCTGAAAAGTTCTTTGACTTGGCACTCAAAACATGATCTATAAAAGAATCATCTATAAATGGAATTTCATCAAACTTTTAAACTTAAAAAAATTCACTCTGCAAAAGACCCTATTAAAGGGATGAAAAGATAAGTCATAGAATGGGAAAAAATATTTACAAATTTTATTTAAAACACCATAAAACCCAGCAATTGTATTCCTGGGCAGTTACCCCAGAGAACTGAAAACATGTCTGCCCCAAATCCTCTACAAGAATATTTTTAGCAGCATTATTAGTAGTCAAAACCTGGAAACAACCCAGATATCTTTCATCAGATGAATGGTTAGAAAAACTATGATATATCCATACAAGTAATGCAACTCAGCAATAAAAAGGGATAAACTATTGATACACACAACTTGAAAAAAATTCCAGAAAATCATGCTGAGTGGGGGGAGGGGGGGAAGCCAGTCCCAACAGATAACATACTATATGATTCCATTTTTATAGCATTCTCAAAATGACAAAAATACAGAGATAGGGACCACATCCTTGGTTACCAGGGGATAAAGATGGTGACAGGAAGATGGGTAAGTGTCAATACAAAGGGGTGGCATGAAGGAGATATTCATGGTAATGTGCTAGCTATATATCTTGATTAAAGTTATAGTTACACAAATCTCCAAGTATGATGAAATGCATAGAACTTTATGTACACAGTGTACCAATGTCACCTTCCTCGTTTTGATACGATATAATAATTATTTAAGAAGTAACCACTGTGGACACGTTTGGGTAGCTCAGTTGGTTAAGCGTCTGACTCTTGATTTTGGCCCAGGTCATGATCTCACAGTCGTGGGATTCAGCCCCACATTGTGTTCTGCACTGACAGCGCAGAGCCTGCCTGGGATTCTCTTTCTCCTTCTCTCTCTCTGCCCCTCCCCTTCTCTCTCTCTCTCTCTCTCTCTCTCTCTCTCTCTCTCTCAAAAATAAATAAATAAACATTTAAAAAAAGAAGTAGCCTTTGTGATAAACTCAGATGAAAGGTACAAGGAACATTTTTGTACAATCTTTGCAATTTCCTGTCATTCTATGATTATTTCAAAAAATACATTTAAAAAAAACGGAGAAAGCTATTCAATCATTTACTGGCCTAATAGAAAAACCAGTGTTAGCCACAGTAGCTTCCTTTCTGGTCTGTGAACTCACCAGAAACGTGCAAACTTCAGGGCCATTAAAAGTTATCTTCCCGCAGATGTCTTTACTAAAATGTCACTTTACCAGAGAGCCTTCCTTATAAATCCTTATAAGGATTTATAAATCCTTATAAGGACTGCACAAGGCAACCAACGGAATGGGAAAAGATATTTGCAAATGACATATCGGACAAAGGGCTAGTATCCAAAACCTATAAAGAGCTCACCAAACTCCACACCCGAAAAACAAATAACCCAGTGAAGAAATCGGCAGAAAACATGAATAGACACTTCTCTAAAGAAGACATCCGGATGGCCAACAGGCACATGAAAAGATGTTCAACGTCACTCCTCATAAGGGAAATACAAATCAAAACCACACTCAGATATCACCTCACGCCAGTCAGAGTGGCCAAAATGAACAAATCAGGAGACTATAGATGCTGGAGAGGATGTGGAGAAATAGGAACCCTCTTGCACTGTTGGTGGGAATGCAAACTAGTGCAGCCACTCTGGAAAACAGTGTGGAGGTTCCTCAGAAAATTAAAAATAGACCTACCCTATGACCCAGCAATAGCACTGCTAGGAATTTACCCAAGGGATACAGGAGTACTGATGCATAGGGGCACTTGTACCCCAATGTTTATAGCAGCACTCTCAACAATAGCCAAATTATGGAAGGAGCCTAAATGTCCATCAACTGATGAATGGATAAAGAAATTGTGGTTTATATACACAATGGAGTACTACGTGGCAATGAGAAAGAATGAAATATGGCCCTTTGTAGCAACGTGGATGGAACTGGAGAGTGTGATGCTAAGTGACATAAGCCATACAGAGAAAGACAGATACCATATGTTTTCACTCTTATGTGGATCCTGAGAAACTTAACAGAAACCCATGGGGGAGGGGAAGGAAAAAAAAAAGAGGTTAGAGTGGGAGAAAGACAAAGCATAAGAGACTCTTAAAAACTGAGAACAAACTGAGGGTGATGGGGGGTGGGAGGGAGGGGAGGGTGGGTGATGGGTATTGAGGAGGGCACCTTTTGGGATGAGCACTGGGTGTTGTATGGAAACCAATTTGACAATAAATTTCATATATTGAAAAAAATAAAAATAAAAAAATACATATAATTAAAAAAATAAATTAATAGTTTAAAAATTATAGAAACTGGTCCGAGATGGTGAAGTAAAAAGACCCTGAAATCTCCTGCTCCAGGGAACACTCTAAATTATACCTATATATAGAAAAATTCTTCCTTATATAGAAAAAATCCTCCTTAAGAACTGAGGGCCAACTGAATAGCATCTTCACAATAGAAAACACAGAGAACAGCAAAAGAGAACACCAAGAGAGGTGGAAACATGTAACAAAGAGAAACCCTAGCCTGGTGCTGAGAATGGTAGTGGGGAGGGATAATACTACAGAACCAGGAACAGCTTCCTCTGTGCTGGGCCACAGAGAAAAGGCATGGTTTAAAAGAGTAGCTGGTTTATCAAAGAGACAACACTAGAACTTCAACAAAGGGCATGAACTTTGGGAATGCTCTTCTGGTCAGACGGACTGGAGATCTACATAGCTTACATTCCCCCTCCACCTTAAATGCCCAGGCCAGACTGAGTCTGATCACCATAACAGGAGGGTCCAGTCCACACAGTGAGCTTGATACCTCAATGCATTCCAGGTCTGCAAACCCACACCAGCACAGGTCATGCTGAGGCACAGGAGAAAAAAACAAAACAAAACAAAAGCCACAATTTAAAAGGACCTAAGAGCTGCAGGAATGCTGTCTCCACTTTCATATTAAAAGCCCAGGTGAGAACAGACTCCAGTGGACACACTGAGCTTGCTGACTCAGTGACCTCAGAATCCATAATCCCACAACAACCCTGGTCACTCTGGGGTACAGAAAATAATCCAGGAATTTTTCTTTCCTTCCTTTCTTTTTTTTTTCCTTTTTTATAGTCTTTTATTTTAATTCCAGTATTGTTAACATACAGTGTCATATTAGTGTCAGGTGTACAATATAGTGATTCAGGAATTCTATATACATCACCCAGTGCTTATCATAAGTGTCCTCTTTAATCCACATCACAGATTTAAACCATCTCTCTTCCCTACCTCCACTCTCCTATCATTTGGTTCTCTATAGCAAAGAGTCTTTCTTGTTTTGTCTCCTTATCTTTTATTTTTCTCTGGTCATTTGGTTTATTACTTAAATCCTACATATGAGTGAAATCATCTAGTATTTGTCTCTCTCTGACTGATTTATTTCACTTAGCATTATACACTCTAGCTCCATCCATGTACTTAAAAATAGCAAGGTTTCATTCTTTTTGTATAGCTGAATAATACACACATATATATCAGCTCTTCTTTATCCATTCATCTATCAATGAACATTTCCACTGCTTCCATAATTTGGCTATTATAAATAATGCTGCAATAAACATAGGAGTGCATGTATCCCTTTGAATTACTGTTTTTGCATAACCAGTAGTGTGATTACTGGATCAGAGGTTAGTTCTATTGTTTTTAGCTTTTTATTTATTTGTTTTCAGAGAGGGAAGAGGGCCAGAGAGAGAGAGGTTGGGAGAGAATTCCAGCACAGAGCCCAACGTGGGGCTCAATCTCATGAACCGTGAGATCATGATCTGAGCCAAAATCAACTGTACCATGCTCAGGCAACTGAGTCACCCAGGTGCCCCAAAGGTAGTTCTATTTCTTAAGTTTATGATGGCCTCCATACTGTTTCCACAAGGGCTGCACCTGTTTCCATTCCCACCAACAGTGTGGGTGTTCCTTTTTCTCCACATAGTTGTTTCTTGTGTTTTTGATTTTAGCCATTCTGACAGGTGTGAGGTGATATTTCATTATAGTTTTGATTTGTATTTCCCTGATCGTGAGTAATGTTGAGCATCTTTTCATGAGCCTGTTGGTCGTCTATGTATCTTCTTTAGAGGCATGTCTGCTTGTGTCTTCTGCCCATTTTGAAACTGGATTATTTGCTTTTTGGGTGTTGATTTGTATCAGTTCTTTATATGTTTTGGATACTAACCCTTTATTGGATATGTCACATGGAAATATCTTCTCCCATTCTGTAGGATGCCTTTTAGTTTTGTTAATCCCTTTGCTGTGCAGAAGATTTATATTTTAATGTTGTCCCAAAAGTTTACTTTTGCTTTTATTTCCCTTCCCTCAGAAGACTATCTAGAAAAAATGTTGCTACAGCTGATGTCAGAGAAAGTAATTCCTATGCACTCCTGTAGGATTTTTATGGTTTCAGTTCTCACACTTCAGTTTTAAATCCATTTACAGTGACTTTTTGTGTATAGTGTGAGAAAGTGGTCCAGTTTCATTCTTTTGCATGTAGCTGTCCAGTTTTCCCAACACCATTTGTTCAAGAGAATGTCTTTTTTTCCCCAACGCATATTCTTTACCCCTTTGTCAAAGTTTAATTGACCATATAACTGTGCGTTCATTTATGGATTCTCTATCTGCTCCATTGCTCTATGTGTCTGCTTTTGCACCAGTACTATACTCTTTTGATTACCGCAGCTTTGTAATACAACCTAAAGCATGGAATTGTGAGATTTCCAGTTTTGCTTTTCTCTTTCAAGATTGCTTTGGCTATTTAGGGTCTTTTGTGGTTGTATACAAATTTTAGGAGAGTTTGTTCCAGTTCTGTAAGAAATGCTGTTAGTAGTTTGGTAGGGATTGCATTAAGCTTATAATAGTGTGAACATTTTAACAATATTTGTTATTCCAATCCATGAGCACAAAATATATCTTAACGTTTTTTATGTCATCTTTAACTTATTTTATCACTGTTTTGTTGTATTCAGAGTACAGGTCTTTCACCTCTTTGGTTGTTTATTTCTAGCTAATTTATTTTTATAGTGCAATTAAATGTGATTGTTTTTTAATTTCACTTTCTGCTGCTTCACTATTAGTGTATAAAAATGCAAGAGATTTCTGTACGTTGATTTTGTATCCTGCAAATTTAATGAATTTGTTTATCAGTTCTAGCAGTTTTTTTGGTGGAGGCTTTAGAGTTTTCTACATATAGAATCATATCATCTGCAAATAGTGAAAATTTAATTCTTCCTTAACAATTTGGATGCATTTTAAGTTTTAACTCATTCTTTACTCCTGTCCCCTGTATGTTTTAGATATATAGAGTCATATTTTGCCTCCTTTTATTTTGTGAATCCCTTGGCTGATTTTTACATAGTTATTTTTATTGCTTTTGTATTTCTTACTTTTTATACTCCCATTTATGGTCTTCTGTTTTCAGTCAAAGTGTTCCCTTTAACATTTTTGTAGGGCTTTTTTAGTGGTCATGAACTCCTTTAGTTTATGTTTGTCTGAGCCACCCTTCATATCCCTTCTATTATGAATGACAGCCTTGCTGGGTATTATAATCTAGGTTGCAGATTTTTGTCTTTTAGCACTTTGAATATATCATGCAACTCTCATCTGGACTACATTCTGCTGAAAAGTCAGCTGATAGGGGTTTCCCTTGTATGTAACTGTCTTTTCTCTTGAAGCTTTTAAAATTTTTTTCATCATTGTTTTTGCCATTTTAATTACTACATATCTTGCTGTGGACCTCTTTGGGTTTATTTTGTTGGGGGATATCTGTGCCTCCTGTATATAGATATCTGTTTCCTTTCCCAGAGTAGAGATGTTTTTTGGTACTATTTCCTCCAATAAATTTTTTGTCCCCTTTTCCCTCTCTTCTTCTTTTGGTGTCCCTTATTATGCTTTATGGAGTCCCTGAGTTCCCTAAGTCTATTCTCAATTTGCATATTTTTTCTCTTACTTTCTCAGTTTGACTGCTTTCCATTACTGTGTCTTTTTTTTATTTTTTTTTTAAATTTTTTTTAATGTTTATTTATTTTTGAGACAGAGAGAGACAGAACATGAATGGGAGAGGGTCAGAGAGAGGGAGACACAGAATCTGAAGCAGGCTCCAGGCTCTGAGCTGTCAGCACAGAGCCCGACGCGGGGCTCGAACTCACGGACTGTGAGATCATGACCTGAGCCGAAGTCGGACGCCCAACCGACTGAGCCACCCAGGCGCCCCCATTACTGTGTCTTAAGGTCATTAACTCATTCCTCTGCTTTCTCTAGCCTATGTATTCCATCAAGTGTATTTCCAATTCCATTTATTGTGTTCTTCATCTTTGATTGGTTATTTTCAATTTATTTTTTAAGGGTTTGTCTCATGTCCTCCACTCTTTTCTTATGTCCACTGAAAATTTTTTTGATCGTTACTTTAAATTCTCTATCAGGTGGGGAACCTGGGTGGCTCAGCCAGTCCACTGTTTAACTCGATTTTAGAGCAGGTCATGATCTCATGGTTCATAGGTTTGAGCATTTCATCAGGCTCCATGCTGACAGCATGAGGCCTACTTGATATTCTCTCTCTCCTTCTCTCTCTGCCCTTCCCCAGTCGCACTCCCCCTCTCTCTCTCTCTCAAAAATAAATAAACTTTTTAAAAAAGTAAATTCCTGGGGCATCTGGGTGGCTCAGTCGGTTAGGCATCCAACTTTGGCTCAGGTCATGATCTCACAATTTGTGTGTTCAAGCCCCACATCAGGCTCTTTACTGTCAGGGTGAAACCTACTTTGGAGCCTCTGCCCCCCCCACCCCTTCCTTATTCGTTCTCTCTCTCTCAAAAATAAACATTTAAAATTTAAAAAAAGTAAATTATCAGAAATATTACTTATATCCATTTCACTTAGGTCTCTTGCTGTGGTTCTGTCTCATTCTTTGATTTGGGACATATCCCTCTCTCACCTCATATCGTCCAACTCTCTGTGTCTGTTTCAGAGTATGAAAGTCTGCTATGTTTTCTGCTCTTGAAGGTAATGGTCTAATGAAGAAGAGGTCCTGCAATTCCCTGCAATGCAGTATCACCTGCTCCCCAGGACCTGTCACGTCAGAAACTGTCAACTATGTGTGTTGCTTATGCCCTGCTATTGTGTCCTAGCTGCTTTTTCCTTCAGTCCAGTCATCTACAGAGGCACTCTTTGCCTATTATATGCAATGTTTCATTCCAGCCAGGGTGTGGAATGTTTTAACAAGATGCACACTGGTGTACTTGACAAGTGAGACCTGCTGCCACAGACACCAGATCTGAGGCCATGCAAACTGTAAGGGTCAGAGGTGGTGTTGGGGGTATTTGTGTGGCTTGTGGGGGGTGGACCCACAGTACTGTGGACTGACACAAGCGTGACGTTGAAGGCCAGATCTGCCAAAGCATATGGCGGCAGGTCCTGGTGCAAGCCAGTTAGGTAGCAAGTGTCAGTCCTTGCTGGTTCCTGCACCTATTGGTGTGGTGGGCACAGAGGTAAATGGCATCTGTTAGCTCCTTTGTTCCTGGAGGTGTCTCCTTGCAATTCCTTCCTCTGAAATGAGTAAATAACTCTATCTCCCATATGCCCCAGGTGTTTTTCAAACTTATGGTTCTATGCTATATGTCCAAGGAATGTTTGTCACGCTATCTTTTTAAAACCTGGGACTCAGATTCTTAGTGCCCTCCAGGCTTTCCCTGAGCCAAGCCTGCTGATTTTTAGAATTCCAAGCTTTAAGTCTCACTAGTTTTAAGAACTCACAAAACTCAGCCTCTCTCCCTTTCAAAGGCAAATATGGGGATTTGTCTTCCATATGCCGGTTCCCCACTGTGATAGTCTTTTTCTCACCCTTTTCTGCACCACTGCATCCCTCCTGACCATGGAGAGCCATAGTCTGTTTCAGTCCCAAACTGCATGTCTGCCCTTTCTGCCTTGTTTGATGAGGCCTCTTCTCTACCTTTAGTTGTGGAGTTTGTTTTGCCAGTCTTCAGGTAATTCTCTAAGTTATTTACTCTGATGTAGTTCTATGTGTGGGATGAGGAAAGCTTAGGGTCCCCCTACTCCTCCATCTTCCCTGCCTTGCTCTCACTTTTTCTCTTTTCTCTTTTTTTTTCATTTTTCTTATTTTTTCTCTTATTCCTTTTTTTCTTTGCTCTTATTATTCTTTAAAAAGACTTAGTTTGTAAAAATAATTGTCATATAAAAGCCTCAGCCCTTGAACTCCACCAAACAACAGTGAGGTAGCTGCTGGAACACTCTCTAGTTGGGAGGGGCCAAAAGACATGGTCTATCCCTCAACCTTGAAAGCACAGACCAGTGCATAGTCTGGGCACCCTAACTGGCTGGCTGCCTCAGTGAATCCCAAGGCCTCTAACCACAGCCATCCAACCAAGGTGGTCATGGGTTGGTGCACATTGGGACACCACTGGTTAGTACTCACTATAGTCCCAACTTCATGCCTAGTTAACATGGATGCAAAGTACCACAATACACTCCAGGTCCACACTACTTTGGTTTCAGACAGCTTACGAGGGCACCCTTGGTGCAGAGTGCTCCAGAGCCTCTTGAATGACATCAGCCTCAGATTCAGTCACCCAGCAAGTGTGCCCCCAATGTGGAAGGCTCTGGAAATCCCAAGCTCATGTCTGCATTGATTTCATCCACTTCACCAGGGAAACTCCTCTGGGCTCTATGAGTGTCTTGGAACATACCTGCCTGTACCGGCCTCAGCTGTAATCAATCAGCCAGGGAGTCCCCTGTGATAAACACCTTTGGATACTACATCTTGCACCCAATTCAGCTTCAGCTGTCTGATCAGGTTACCTTCAGCATGGGGAACCCAACTTGCAACTATTTCAGTTTCAGCTGTCCCATAGGGAGACATTCATGGAGAGCTCAGGGACCATACTGGCTCACACACATTTTAGCTTTAGTTGTCCTGCCAAGATGTCATCTCTGCAGAGCACCCAAAGACCTTTCAGCCTGTACCCTGCCTAAGCTTTATCCATCTCTTTAGGGCACCCTCTTTGTGGAGAGTCCAGGAAGACCCCAGTTTACATATAATTCAGTTTTGATTATCCTACTTAGGTACCCTTTGGCTGTAGAGTCCTAGGGTACCCATGTTCACACCCAGTTTAGTTTCACCTATCCTGCCAGGGCATCCACTGCACAGAGAGCCCAGGGAATTCCCAGCACACATACTACCTTGGCCCCAGCTTCCCGACAAGTGCATCCCCTGCAGAGAGCACACTGGGACACCATGCATTGCACCCATTTCAGTCTCAGCTTCCTGACAGGGCATCCACTATGTGGAAAGCCCAGTGACCTCCAGATCCCTCCAGCCAGCCAGGAAAAGTCACCAAGCACACACAATCTACATACAGGACAATCATACACAAGACCATTTGTTCAAGTTTAGGAGAGGTAGCTGGTCCACCTAGTCCATAGAAAGAAATACAGAAAGTCAAGCAAAATGGGGAGATGGAGAATATGTTCCAAAAGAAGGAACAAGAGAAAACTTCAGAAAAATAACTACATTAAATGGAGATACATCATACACTTGATAAAGAATTTAAAGTAATTGTCTTAAAAGATGCTCACTAGGCTGGAAAGAAGAGTGGAAGAACTCAGCGAGACCTTTAATAAAGAGATAAAAATATAAAAAAGAACCAATCAGAGTTGAATATAATAACTGAAATAAAAAACACACTAGAGGGAATCAACAATAGATTAGCAGATGCAGAATGTATCAGCAATCTAGAAGACAGGGTAATGCAAAGCACCCAAGTTAAACAGCAAAAAGAGACAAGAATAAAATAAAAGGGGAACAGTTTAATGGATCACTTTGACAACATCAAGTGAACAAACATTTGCAATATAAGAGTCACCAAAGAAAATTTGCAATATAAGGGTCACCCTGACATAGAGAAAAAAATAAACATCCAAGTCCAAGAAGACAAGGGAGTTCCAAACACAATGAAGCCAAGGAAGTCCACACCACAACACAAAATAATTAAAATATCATTCACCATGATCAAGTAGGATTTATGCCAGGAATGCAAGAATGGTTCAATATTCACAATCAATGTGATACATCACATCAACAAAAGAAAGGATAAAAAAACATATGATCATCTCAATAAATGCAGAAAAAGAATTTGACAAAGTATAATATACATTCATGATAAAAACTCTCAACAAAGTAGGTTTATAGGGAACATACCTCATGTTAATAAAGGCCGTAAATGAAAAACCCACAGCTAACATCATAGTTAATGGTGAAAAACTAAGAGTTTTTCCTCTAACAACAGGAAAAAGGCAAGGATGTCCACTCTTACCACTTTTATTCAACATAGTACTGAAAGTCCTAGACACAGTAATCAGATAAGAAAAATAAGTGGCACCTAAATTCCTAAAGAAGAAGTTCAACTGTCGCAATCGGCAGAAGACATGATACTAATAACAAAAGAGCAGAAAGAGAAATTAAGAAAACAACACCATTTACAATTTCACCAAAAATTAATAAAATACCTAGGAATAAATTTAACCAAAGATGTGAAAGACCTATACTCTGAAAACTAGAAAACACAGATGAAATAAATAGAAAATGACACAAACAAATGGAAAGATACTTCATGCTCATGATTAGAAAAACCAACGTTATTAAAATGTCCACGCTACACAAAGCAATCTACAGATTTAATGCAATCCATGTCAAATCACTAAAAGCATTGTTCAAAAAACTGGAAAAAAAATCCTAAAATTTGTATGGAACAAAAGACCTGAATAGCCAAAGAAATCTTCAGAAAGAAGAACAAAGCTGGAGGTATCACAATTCCACATTGCATAATATACTACAAAGCTCTAATAGTCAAAACAGTATGATACTCCCATAAAAACAGAGAAATCAATGCAACAGGATAGAAAGCCCAGAAACAAATCCATGATTATATTCGTCAATTAATCTATGACAAAGGAGGCAAGAAAATACATTGGGGAAAACACAATCCCTTCAATAAATGGGGCTGGGAAAACTGGACTGGTTTTTAACAAAAAATAAATAAATAAATAAATAAATAAATAAATAAATAAATAAATAAACTCAAATGGTTAATTTAGGTCTTTAGTAGACCTAAATGTGATACCCAAAATCATAAAAATATTACAAGAGAACACAGGTGGTAATTTCTCTGATATCAGCCCTGGAAACATCTTTCTAGATAGATCTCCTAACACAAGGGAAACCAACAACAAAAAAATATTGGGTCATCATCAAAATAAAAAAGGTTTTCACAGGAAAGGCAACCATCAGCAAAAGGAAAAAGAAATCTACTGGATGGGAGAAGATATTTGCAAATGATATATCCAATAAGAGGTTAAATATATAAAGAACTTATAGGGGCGCCTGGGTGGCTCAGTCGGTTAGGCGTCCGACTTTGGCTCAGGTCATGATCTCACGGTCTGTGAATTCAAGCCCCACGTCGGGCTCTGTGCTGACTGCTCAGAGCCTGGAGCCTGTTTCAGATTCTGTGTCTCCCTCTCTCTCTGACCCTCCCCCATTCATGCTCTGTCTCTCTCTGTCTCAAAAATAAATAAACGGTAAAAAAAATTAAAAAAAAGAACTTACACAACTCAACACCAAAACAAATAAATAAGCAAACAAACAAAAAAATCCAATTTAAAAATGGGAAGAGGACCTGAATAGAACACATCCAAATGCCCAACAGACATGTGAGAAGATGCTCAACAACACCAATAATCAGAAAAATTAAAATTAAAACCACAATGAGACACCACCCTACACCTGTTAGAATGGCTGGAAAAAAAAAGACAAGAAATAACAATGTTGGCAAGCCTAGAAGAAAAAGGAACGCCCCATACACTGTTGGTGAAAATGTAAATTGGTACAGGAACTGTTGAAAACAGAATG
Organism: Neofelis nebulosa; assembly: GCF_028018385.1. Taxonomy (NCBI): domain Eukaryota; kingdom Metazoa; phylum Chordata; class Mammalia; order Carnivora; family Felidae; genus Neofelis; species Neofelis nebulosa. The sequence goes on from NC_080800.1 coordinate 56,936,956, forward strand.
AGGCTTCTCAAAAAATTTAAGATAGAAATATATGATTTAGTAATTCCACTATTGGTATTTACCCAAAGAAAAAAAACAGGGGTGCCTGGGTGGCTCAGTTGGTTAAGCATCTAAATTCAGCTCAGGTCATAATCTCACAGTTTGTGAGTTAGAGCCCTGCATTGGGCTCTGTGCTGACAGCTCAGAGCCTGGAGCCTGCTTCAGATTCTGTGTCTCCTCCTCTCTCTGCCCCTCCCTTGTCTATGCTCTGTCTCTCTCTCAAAAAGAAATAACCATTAAAAATTAAAAAAAAGAGAAACAGTACCTTGAAAAGATATATGACAACAGTCAAAATATGTAAGCAAACTAAGTGTCCATCAATATGTGAATGGACAAGGAAGATGTGGTGTATATATACCCAAGCGCATGCGTGAGCACACACACAGGAACATTACTCGGCCATAAAAAAGGTTGAAATCATGCCATTTGCAACAACATGGATGCACCTACAGAGTATTATGCTAAATGAAATAAGTCAGAGAAAGACAAACACCATATGATTTCACAATCATATGTGGAATCTAAAAAAACAAGTGAATATATAAAGGAAAAGGAGAACCGCATCTACAAATACAGATAACAAACTGATGGTTACCAGAGAGGAGAGGGGTTGAGCGCATGAGAACAAATGGGTGAAGGGAAGTAGGAGATACAGGCTTCTAGTTATGGAATGAACAAGTTCATGGGAATAAAAGGCACAGCATAAGAAATATAGTCAATGATATTGTAATAGTGTTATATGGTGACAGATGGTAGCTACATTTGTGGTGAGCACAGAATAACATGTAATAAAGTTGAATCACTGTGTTGTACACCTGAAACTAATGTAACTTTGTGTGTCAAATATAATCAAATTTTTATTTTTTAAGTTTATTACTTGTTGACAGAGACAGAGACAGAGACAGAGACAGACAGACATAGAGACCTGGGAGGGGCAGAGAGAGAGGGAACGACAATCCCAAGCAGACTCCATGCTGTCACCATGGAGCCAGATGCAGGGCTCAAACCCACAAACTGTGAGATCATGATCTGAGCTGACACCAACAGTCAGACACTCAACTGACTGAGCCACCTAGGCACCCCTATACTCAAATTTTTAAAAATAGGAAAATAAAAATTAAGCAATAGTGAGATTCCATTTCATACTCATAGATTGGCAATATTTTTCAGGTACAACAATATTGAGTGTTAATGATGTGGACAAATGGAGAATCTTATATTTGTTGATAAAATATATAAATGGATATAACCAGGTAGGAGTATAATTTGGAAATATCTGGTAATGTTAAAAATGTTCATTACCTGAGAAATTCTTGCATATTTTCCAGGAAGGCATATAGGAGGATGTTCGTCAGCATGTTTTGGCAATAATGAAAAATTATAAACAGCCTACAATCCCATAAATAGAAAAATTAATAGGTAAATATGTGGTATATTGTACAATTGAATGTTCCTGGTTGCCACAAAGGAAAGACCTTTTCCCCTGTCCCTTTTCTTAATTTCCTTATGAAAATTTAATTGTAAAGCTGCCTTCTGTCCCTTTGATATGTATGGAAATCTTTGTGAATGCTAAATAAGCATTGTAACCCAGTAATATTTTTTCTTAGAAGCCTAACAGCCATCTCTTTAAAGAATTAACATCAAGGAAGATAAGTCATTACCTCTCTGTTACCTTGGAAGTTTATGCTAGGTACCTTGCTTCAAGTTTTTAATTGCCTGTTTGTCATAGAAGAAAAGTTTTATTTTTTTCCTTTTGATAAAGGCAATTTAAATGCATGGCCACTTCAAATACTAGGTGAATTCTGGATGAATTATGTAAATATAATAGTGCTGTCAAGTCACTTTACTTGAGGACAAGTTATGGTTTATCTTACAACATGTACATAATGGATTTTATCTGCTTGGCTATATAAAAGGATGAAATTTCTTTCTCTCCTTGCAATCTTAGTAGTGGATTGCCTATCATTTACAGCCCAGTTTGGTTTAAAGCTTATTCAATAATAAAATAATTTTCTTTCTTTTCTATATTTACAAAAAGGATTTTGTGGGTTAGCAGATTTTATTTTTAGTTTTTCCAACAATATTCATAGCAGAAGTATACTATCCATTATTAAAAGTGAATAAACTATATATATATATATATATATATATATACACATATATATATGTATGTCAACATGGAAATATCTAAACATCTGTGTGAAAAAGGTAACTTCAATGATACATATGGTATGATTTCATTTGTGAAAAAATTTAAATAAATATATAAATATATTATAAACAATATTTATAGCTATAAATAAATATGGTTTATAAATATATATAAAACTACTCTGAGATCTATATCTATCTATCTATCTATCTATCTGTCTATCTATCCTGAATATATAAAGAAAGAGAGTATGGCCAAGAAGGATACACACCCAATTCAGGATTGTGGTTGCCTGTGTTGAGGACTAGAGAGAGGGGTAAAAGCAGACTTCACTAACTCTGCAATGCTTTATTTAGAAAAAGAGAGCAATGAAACTAACATCACAAATTTTCATCTTCAGGAAGTGGGTACAAAAATGTTTATTATATCACTCTATACTTTTTAATTCACATTAATAATAGTACTCTTAATAATAATAATAAATAAGTAGTTTTTTTCCCGTGTCTGCTGTTCACTTTCCAAAGCAAATATTTTTTTTTTTCCAATTTCCCCACATGTTTGTGGCAGCAACTACCAGTTAAGCACTCGCTAGCAGCTGCAGTTAGAGACACACAGAGAAACCCAGAGAAAATGTGAAAACCTGGCACCCAAATAGGTACCAGTACTTTTTGCTGCTTGTGACTTTTGGAAGTTGTATGGAATTCCAAGTTCAGAGAAATGCCTTCTGGTGGAATTCTACCTTTGACAGCTGGTGGAATTCTACCTTCATATAGTTATCACCAATATTAAGAATTTGGCCATCAGCGAGGGAAAGGTTATACTGCTTGGGTATTTAATCTGTCCTTCATACTGCAGGGTCCTGCTTAGTTTTATTAACATTTGAAAAGATTGTCTTTTTCAGATTTACTGAGTACTGCTGTTCTCTGAGTCCCAAGGGAAAACTCCAATTTCCCTTGGCAAAGCCTCTGCAAAAGACTCAGCCTTTGAGAGAACAAAGGAGGAGACCTCTAGGCCAAAAAGGACTGACGAAAAATGTAAGGTCCCCACTATTTTTTCTCTTCTAATTGGTCATTTGTGGAAACTTTTTAAAAAGCAGAGAGCTTAAAGCTTTCAAATCATACGAATATAGGCTGCTGCTATGCCTGTGCAGAGACCTACAGGATGTAAAGCAAAACAGAATCTGCTGCCTGGATGTAGGAACGATAGCCAATGGCCTCTTGGGGCAAATTTGTTTCTTTAGCACAGATAAACAATATGCTTCAGGGACTGACTACTCTATCACTGCCTAGCTTCTAGGTCCAGTCAAACTTACAGAGAAAGGAACCAAAATACTGCAACTTTAAGCTGACATTCTAGCCTCTGTTAAATTACAGTTCGTATAATGCACATAAATGTGATACAATGTAATAATGTGCAACCAATAAGATTGGTACTTTAAAGTAAATATACCTGTGAACACATACACACTCGTACCCCACATATGAAAGGGCTGTGACAAAATAGTTCAACTGAATTTTATATTGTTTGAGTACCTCTATCAGAAAATAAGTGTGTCATTATCATGAAAAAATGCTCAACATCACTCATCATCTGGGAAATACAAATCAAAACCACAATGAGATATCACCTCACCCTTGTCAGAAAGACTAACAGTAACAACTCAGGCAACAACAGATGTTGGCGAGGATGCAGAGAAAGGATTTCTTTTGCACTGCTGGTGGGAATGCAAACTGGTGCAGCACTCAGGAAAACAGTATGGAGATTTCTCAAAAAATTAAAAATATAACTCCCCTAAGACCCAGCAATTGCACTACTAAGTATTTATCCAAGGGATACAAGTGTACTGTTTTGAAAGGGCAAATGCATCCCAATGTTTATAGCAGCACTATCAACAATAGCCAAATCATGGAAAGAGCCCAAATGTCTGTCAATGGATGAATGGATAAAGAAGATGTGGTATATATATACAATGGAGTATTACTTGGCAATCAAAAAGAATGAAATCTTGCAATTTGCAATTACGTGGATGGAACTAGAGAGTATTATGCTAAGTGAAATTAGTCAGTCAGAGAAAGACAAATATCATATGACTTCACTCAGTCAGAGAAAGACACATATGACTTCACTCATATGAGGATTTTAAGACATAGAACATATGAACATAAGGGAAGGGAAGCAAAAATAATATAAAAACAGGGAGGGGACAAAACATAAGAGACTCTTAAATATGGAGAACAAATGGAGGGTTACTGGAGGGGATGTGGGAGGAAGGATGTGCTAAGTGGGTAAGGGCCATTAAGGAATCTATCCCTGAAATCATTGTTGTACTATACGCTAACTAACTTGTATGTAAATTAAAAAAAATAATAATAAAATAAATAAAATAAAATAAAATAAAATAATTTAAAAAAAAAAAGAAAAGAAATATGTCCTTAATTTGAAAACCCCTTCACCTGACTTTCAAGAGTCTGTGATCACATTGCTAAGGATCAATATTGATAGAGAAATTTTAGCTACATCAACTGGTATTTTCTAATCAGGTCCAATACAATCCAATCATTTCTAATCTGATATTGATTTTGATAGTTAAACCTATCTAAAAAGATACCTTAAAGGTTCAAAAGGAAAGTAGTTTTTATAGCTTTTAACAATGACTAAATTTCACATGTAACCATACATTTTAAGTTAACAGACTAAAGTGTAAAAGATATTTTAAAGGGTGGGGTTTTTTTTGGTAAAACTGCTTATTTTAAAATGAAGACTGAAGTCAAGAGAGGAAACACAATTTCTCCGATGTTCCCTATGTCAAAGCTAAGTATTAACATGTTCTAACTACTAACAGGACGAGATCTCATGTGCTCTTCTCAGTGAGGAGGTGAGTGAATGCAACAAAATACTCAAGTATTTTAAGAAACAGCATTCATCCTTTAGCTTTCAATATCGAACTTTGATGAACTGGATTTTTACACAGTTAGACTTTGATATAAGATACAATTTGATTTACTTGGATTTTGATGTAATTGTATTTTAAATCTGGATTTCAATGTGTGGATTCCAATACAGTTGGAAAACTAAACTGAATTGCTAAATAATTCTAACACTACTTGTGGAGTGGCTAAGGACTAAATGAGACAACATATACAGAGTGCCTGGCATAGATTAGATACTCAGTAAATTTTAGTTTCATTTGTTTATAATGATGGCTTACACTGCATATAGGCTTAATAGTTTATAAAGGACCTTGGACATAAACTCTCTGAGTAGTATCACAACAACTATGTGAGTTATATAGAGCAAATATTATTATCCTTAGAAAAAAAGTAAAAGTGGCTCAAAGGAGAAGTTGCCCAGCAATGCCCCAAAACGGGTCAGTGAGATCTCCAAAACTCACTAGAGTCACCATACCACAAAGCCCACAGTGTTCTTTTCCTATGCCAGTGGTTCTCAAACTTCAAAGTGTATCAAAATCAATAGGAGAGATAGAGCTTGCTAAAACACAGTCTACTGTGTTCCACCCCTACAGCTTCTGATTTCATAGGTGTGGAGTAGTAGCTGGGAATTTGCATTTCTGACATTTTGCCCAGAGATGCTAATGCTGCTGGTCTAGAGAACATACTTTGAGAACTACAAGCCTATACTATACTGGCAAGTCAAGAATATGTCTTAACATGGGTTAAGAATCTCAGGGAGAACATTTATCTTGCTTACAGTATTGCAGAATGTCAGAGCCACAAGAGACCTCAGAAAACCCTAGTCCAGTGGTTATAGCCCTGATTTATTATTAAAATAACATGGTACAATTTTTTAATCCACTTTTCCTGGCTCCACTCTCAAAGATGATTTAAATTATACAGGATAAGATCCATGTTCTACTGAGAGAATCCTTGCTAGCAGATTCACCTTACAAAAAAAAAAATTTAAAGCACTTCTTCAGGCTGAAAGCAATTGAACATACACAGTAATTAAAATTCACATGAAAAATTCACATCTCTTGCAAATTCCGTAATTATAAAAGACAATATATACATCTTTCTTCTTTCTTCTCTTAACTAATATAGAAAGCAACTGTATAGGGGTGCCTGGGTGGCTCAGTTGGTTGAGCGACTGACCAGCTCAGGTCATGATCTCACGGTTTGTGAGTTTGAGCCCTGCATCGGGCTCTGTGCTGACAGCTCAGAGCCTGGAGCCTGCTTCTGATTCTGTGTCTCCCTCTCTCTCTGCCCCTCATCGACTCATGCTCTGTCTCTCTCTGTCTCAGAAATAAACATTAAAAAAAAAAGAAAGCATAAAACAATACGTACATGACTGCATTTGGGGGCCTGCACAAAGGAAACATAATATATTTTACAATAAAATCACAAAGAAGGAAAGTAAAAGCAAAGCTATAATAGAGTACAAAATGATAAAAAATGGTAACTTAAATCTACAAAAGCAAATAAAGAGAACCAGAACTTCCACCCAAGAAGGCTAATATAACAAACTCTATAAATGTAAGCCTATTCTCCTTCCCTCAACTTCTTTAGAAGACATACAGTTGGGGCACCTGGGTGGCTCAGTCAGTTAAGCATCCAACTCTTGATTTCAGCTCAGGTTATGATCTCAAGGATTGTGAGATCAAGCCCCTCATTGGGCTCTGCACTGACAGTGCAGAGTCTGCTTGGGATTGCCTCTTCCTCTCTCTGCCTCTCTCCTGCTTGTGCTCACTCTCTCTCCCTCTCTCTCTCTCTCTGTCTCAAAATAAATAAACATTTTAAAAAAGATAAAGTTTTATAAGTTAACTATTATAACAGTGTAATAAAGTTTTATAAGCTAATTATAACAATGTAATATTGGTTTTTTAATACAATATGTAATGTGTACAATAATAATAACAACGATAGCATTTATTACAAAAGAAAGCAGTAAAGGAATATATGAACAAAAAAGGCACGACACATTAAAAAAGTAAAATACCAGACATAAATCCAGCTACATCAATGAATACATGATATGCGAATTGATCAGATAACCTAATCAAAAGAAAGTGAGTGAAAAGTGGATTTTTTTTTTTTAATTTTTTTTTCAACGTTTTTTATTTATTTTTGGGACAGAGAGAGACATAGCATGAACGGGGGAGGGGCAGAGAGAGAGGGAGACACAGAATCGGAAACAGGCTCCAGGCTCTGAGCCATCAGCCCAGAGCCCGACGCGGGGCTCGAACTCACGGACCGTGAGATCGTGACCTGGCTGAAGTCGGACGCTTAACCGACTGCGCCACCCAGGCACCCCGAAAAGTGGATTTTTTAAAAAATTGAACAGTATACTGCCTATAAGAGACACATATTACATTCAAGACACAAATAAGTCAAAAGTAAAAAAAATGAAACAGATAATGAGGATGATTTAGTGGCTATACAAGCATCAGATAAAATACATTTCAGAGCAAAAATTACACTGGAAATAATAAAGGACATTTTATAATGATAAAAAGGCCAATTCACCAGAAAGGTATAACCATTATAAACACATATGCACCTCACAATAGAACCCCCAAAGTACATGTAACAATGACAAAACTGAAAGGAGAAACAAACAATTCAACAATAATAGTTGGAGAATCCAATAATCTATTTTAATTAAAGGTTAGAACTAGACAGATAATCAATAAAGAAATATAAGGCTTGGACAACATCATAAGCTAATTAGACCTAACATACCTCTATAGCACACTCCACCCAACAACAGCAGAATACACATTCTTCTCAAGTGGACATAGAATATTCTCCCACATTGGGGCACTGGGGTGGCTCACTCGGTTGAATGTCTGCCTTCAGCTCAGGTCATGATCTCACTGTTTATGAGTTCAAGCCCCGCATCGGGCTACGTGCTGACAGCATGGAGCCTATAAACTGCTTCAGACTTTGTGCCTTCCTCTCTCTCTTCTCCCCTCTCCTACTCATGCTCTGTCTCTCAAAAATAAATAAAACTTAAAAAATTAAAAATAAACAATATCCTCCTACATAGACTATATACTAGTCCATAAAAATTCCTCAATAAACTTGAAAGAACTGAAATCATAGAAGTATGAAATCATACAACTAGGACCACATGGAATATTAGAAATTACTAATGGAAATAAAGTTGAGAAACTTGCAAGTATGTGGAAAATAGACAACACATTACCAAGTACTAAATGGGTAAAATGACAAATCACAAGGGAAATTAGAAAATATTTAAATATGAATGAAAATGAAGGCACAACATGCAAAAACATAGGGCATGTAACTAAAGCAGTGCTTACAATCAAATTTATAGTTACAAACACTTATGTTAAAAAGAAAAAAGATGTTAAATAATTAACTAAACTTTCCCCTTTAGATATTGGAAAGAGAACAAAATAAAGCCAGTATTAGCAAGAAAATATTAAACATTAGAGCAGAAAACAATGAAATAGAAAAATAAAAACAGGATTCAGGGAAGATGGTGGCGTAGGAGGATGCTGGGCTCACCACGTCCTGCTGATCATTTAGATTACACCTACACCTGCCTAAATAACCCAGAAAGCTGCCAGAAGACTACCAGAATGGATTCTCTGGAGCCAAGCGCAGACGAGAGGCCCACGGAAGACAGTAGGAAGGGTGAAGAGGCGGTGCACTCTACATGGACTGGCGGGAGGGAGCCGGGGCAGAGGGGCAGCCTGCTGGCCAAGCAGAAACCCCGAGTGTGGCTTGCAAAAGTGGAGGGGCTGAACGGAGTGTCTTCTGACAGCAAGCGGGACTTAATATCTGGAAGGTTATAAGTTAACAGCTCTGCTCAGAGAGCGGGAAGGCTAGAGGACAATGGGAGGGAGAGTTGTTGAGCCCTGGATGACAGAGCTCAACTTGGTGGGGAACAAAGGCGCTGGCCAGTGCCATCTCCCTCGCCCATCCCCCAGCCAAAATCCCTAAGGGAACCAGTTCCTGCCAGGGAACTTACTTGCATCTGGCAAACACCCAACGCTGTGCTTCTGCAGATCCATCCCTCCAGTGGCAGGCCTGACTCCCTCCCTGTGCCGCAGTCCCCTCCCCCTGCGAAGTGGATCACCAAAGGATGAGCGAGCTGACCCTGCCCTTCCCACCCCTGTGCACCTTCCCGATACACCCCCACTAATACGCCAGATCCCCAGCACCTGACAGTGTGCAAGTAGCCCAGATGGGCCATGCCACCCCACAGTGAATCCTGCCCCTAGGAGAGGGGAAGGGAAGGTACACACCAGTCTGACTGTGGCCCCAGCACAGTGGGGTGGGCTGGGGGCAGACATCAGGTCTGACTGCGGCCCCGCCCACCAACGTAAGTTACTCAAGACAGCACAGAAGTGCCCCACAGTTCCGCATCACTCCAGGGACTATCCAAAATGACGAAACGGAAGAATTCCCCTCAAAAGAATCTCCAGAAAATAACAACAGCTAATGAAATGATCAAGAAGGATTTAAACAATATAACAGAAAGTTAATTTAGAATAACAGTCATAAAATTAATCACTGGGCTTGAAAACAGTATAGAAGACAGCACAGAATCTATTGCTACAGAGATCAAGGGACTAAGGAACAGTCAGGAGGAGCGAAAAATGTTACAAAAGAGCTGCAAAACAAAATGGAAACAACCATGGCTCAGAGAGAAGAGGCAGAGGAGAGAATAGGTGAACTAGAAGATTACATTATGGAAAAAGAGTAAGCTGAGAAAAAGAGAGATAAAAACTCCAGGAGTATGAGGGAAAAATTAGAGAATTGATTAATGCACCAAGGAGAAATAAACTACGCAAAATTGGTATTCCAGAGGAGGAAGAGTGAGGGAAAGGTGCTGAAGGTGTACTTGAAGGAATCATAGCTGAGAACTTCCCTGATCTCAGGAAGGAAAAAGGCATTGAAATGCAAGAGGCACAGAGAACTCCCTTCAGACGTTACTTGAATCGATATTATGCATGAAATATCATAGTGAAACTGGCAAAATGCAAGGATAAAGAGAAAATTCTGAAAGCAGCTAGGGATAAACGTGCTCTAACATATAAAGGGAGACCTATAAGACTTGTGACCAATCTCTACTGAAACTTGGCAGGCCAGAAAAGAATGGCAGGAAATCTTCAATGTGATGAACAGAAAAAATATGCAGTCAAGAACCCTTTATCCAGCAAGTCTGTCATTTAGAATAGAAGGAGAGATAAAGGTCTTCCCAAACGAACAAAAACTGAAGGAATTTGTCACCACTAAACCAGCCCTACAAGACATCCTAAGGGGAATCCTGTGAAACAAAATACCAGAGACATTGCTACAAGCATGAAACCTACAGACATCACAATGACTCTAAACCATATCTTTCTATAATAACACTGAATGTAAAAGGACTAAATGCTACAACCAAAACACATAGGGTTTCAGAATGGATAAAAAAACAAGACCCATATATTTGCTGTCTACAAGAGACTCATTGTAGACCTGAGGACACCTTCAGATTGAAAGTGAAGGGATGGAGAACTATTTATCATGCTACTGGAAGTCAAAAGAAGGCTGGAGTAGCCATACTTAGACAAACTAGACTTTAAACTAAAGGCTGTGACAAGACATGAAGGACATTATATAACAATTACAAGATCTATCCATCAGGAAGAACTAACAATTACATATGTCTATGCGCCAAATACGGGAGCCCCCAATTATATAAAACAATTACTCACAAACATAAGCAACCTTATTGATAAGAATGTGGTAATTGAAGGGGACTTTAACACTCCACTTACAGAAATGGATGGATCATCTAGACACATGGTTAATAAAGAAACAAGGGCCCTGAATGATACATTCGATCAGATGGACTTGACAGATATTTTTGAACTCTGCATCCCAAAGCAACAGAATATACTTTCTTCTCGAGTGCACATGGAACATTCTCCAAGATAGATCACATACTGGGTACAAAACAGCCCTTCATAAGTATACAAGAATTGACATCATACCATGCATACTTTCAGACCACAATGCTATGAAGCTTGAAATCAACCACAGGAAAAAGTCTGGAAAACCTCCAAAAGCATGTAGGTTAAAGAACACCCTACTAACGAATGAGTGGGTCAACCAGGCAATTAGAGAAGAAATTAAAAAATATATGGAAACAAACGAAAATGAAAATACAACAATCCAAACGCTTTGGGACGCAGCGAATGAAGTCCTGAGAGGAAAATACATTGCAATCCAGGCCCATCTCAAGAAACAAGAAAAATCCCAAATACAAAATCTAACAGCACACCTAAACGAAATAGAAGCACAACAGCAAAGGCAGCCTAAACCCAGCAGAAGGAGAGAAATAATAAAGATCAGAGCAGAAATAAACAATATAGAATCTAAAAAAACTGTAGAGCAGATCAAAGAAACCAAGAGTTGGTTTTTTGAAAAAATAAACAAAATTGACAAACCTCTAGCCAGGCTTCTCAAAAAGAAAAGGGAGATGACCCAAATAAATAAAATCATGAACGAAAATGGAATGATTACAACCAATCCCTCAGAGATACAAACAATTATCAGGGAAAACTATGAAAAATTATATGCCAACAAATTGGACAACCTGGAAGAAATGGACAAATTCCTAAACACCCACACTCTTCCAAAACTCAATCAGGAGGAAATAGAAAGCTTGAACAGACCCATCACCAGCGAAGAAATTGAATCGGTTATCAAAAATCTCCCAACAAATAAGAGTCCAGGACCAGATGGCTTCCCAGGGGAGTTCTACCAGACGTTTAAAGCAGAGATAATACCTATCCTTCTCAAGCTATTCCAAGAAATAGAAAGGGAAAGAAAACTTCCAGACTCATTCTATGAAGCTAGCATTCCTTTGATTCCTAAACCAGACAGAGACCCAGTAAAAAAAAGAGAACTACAGGCCAATATCCTTGATGAATATGGATGCAAAAATTCTCAATAAGATACTAGCAAATTGAATTCAACAGCATATAAAAAGAATAATTCACCATATCAAGTGGGATTCATTCCTGGGATGCAGGGCTGGTTCAACATTCACAAATCAATCAACGTGATACATCACATTAAGAAAAGAAAAGATAAGAACCATATGATCCTGTCAATCAATGCAGAAAAGGCCTTTGACAAAATCCAGCACCCTTTCTTAAAAAAAACCCTCGACAATGTCGGGATAGAAGGAACATACTTAAACATCAAAATAACCATTTATGAAAAGCCCACAGCTAACATCATCCTCAATGGGGAAAAACTGAGAGCTTTTTCCCTGAGATCAGGAACACGACAGGGATGCCCACTCTCACCGCTGTTGTTTAACATAGTGTTGGAAGTTCTAGCATCAGCAATCAGACAACAAAAGGAAATCAAAGGCATCAAAATTGGCAAAGATGAAGTCAAGCTTTCGCTTTTTGCAGATGACATGATATTATACATGGAAAATCCGATAGACTCCACCAAAAGTCTGCTAGAAATGATACATGAATTCAGCAAAGTTGCAGGATACGTAATCAATGTACAGAAATCAGTTGCATTCTTATACACTAACAATGAAGCAACAGAGAGACAAATAAAGAAACAGATCCCATCCACAATTGCACCAAGAAGCATAAAATACCTAGGAATAAACCTAACCAAAGATGTAAAAGATCTGTGTGCTGAAAACTATAGAAAGCTTATGAAGGAAATTGAAGAAGATATAAAGAAATGGAAAAACATTCCGTGCTCATGGATTGGAAGAATAAATATTGTCAAAATGTCAGTCCTACCCAAAGCTATCTACACATTCAATGCAATCCCAATCAAAATTGCACCAGCATTCTTCTCAAAGCTAGAACAAGCAATCCTATAATTCATATGGAAACACAAAAGGCCTTGAATAGCCAAAGTAATTTTGAAGAAGAAGACCAAAGCAGGAGGCATCACAATCCCAGACTTTAGCCTCTACTACAAAGCTGTCATCATCAAGACAGCATGGTATTGGCACAAAAACAGACACATAGACCAATGGAATAGAATAGAAACCCCAGAACTCGACCCACAAACGTATGGCCAACTCATCTTTGACAAAGCAGGAAAGAACATCGAATGGAAAAAAGACAGTCTCTTTAACAAATGGTGCTGGGAGAACTGGACAGCACCATGCAGAAGGTTGAAACTAGATCATTTTCTCACACCATTCACAAAAACAAACTCAAAGTGGATAAAGGACCTGAATGTGAGACAGGAAACCATCAAAACCCTAGAGGAGAAAGCAGGAAAAATCCTCTCTGACCTCTGCCGTAGCAATCTCTTACTTGACACATCTCCAAAGGCAAGGGAATTAAAAGCAAAAAATGAATTACTGGGACCTTATGAAGATAAAAAGCTTCTGCACAGCAAAGGAAACAAGCAACAAAACTAAAAGGCAAACAACGGAATGGGAAAAGATATTTGCAAATGACATATCAGACAAAGGGCTAGTATCCAAAATCTATAAAGAGCTCATCAAACTCCACACCCGAAAAACAAATAAGCCAGAGATGAAATGGGCAAAAAACATGAATAGACACTTCTCTAAAGAAGACATCCGGATGGCCAACAGGCACCTGAAAAGGTGCTCAACGTCGATTCTCATCAGGGAAATAGAAATCTTTTGATATCACACTCAGGTATCACCTCATGCCAGTCAGAGTGGCCAAAATGAACAAATCAGGAGACTATAGATGCTGGAGAGGTTGTGGGAAACGGGAACCCTCTTGCACTATTGTTGAGAATGCAAATTGGTGCAGCCACTCTGGAAAGCAGTGTGGAGGTTCCTCAGAAAATTAAAAATAGACCTAACCTATGACCCAGCAATAGCACTGCTAGGAATTTACCCAAGGGATACTGGAGTACTGATGCATAGACGCACTTGTACCCAAATCTTTATAGCAGCACTCTCAACAATAGCCAAATATGGAAAGAGCCTAAATGTCTATCAACGGATGAATGGATAAAGAAATTGTAGTTTATATACACAATGGAGTACTACATGGCAATGAGAAAGAATGACATATGGCCCTTTGTAGCAACGTGGATGGAACTGGAGAATGTGATGCTAAGTGAAATAAGCCATACAGAGAAAGACAGATACCATATGGTTTCACTCTTATGATTATCCTGAGAAACTTAACAGAAACCCATGGGGGAGGGGAAGGAAAAAAAAAAGAGGTTAGAGTGGGAGAGAGCCAAAGCATAAGAGACTCTTAAAAACTGAGAACAAACTGAGGGTTGATGGGGGGGTGGGATGGAAGGGAGGGTGGGTGATGGGTATTGAGGAAGGCACCTTTTGGGATGAGCACTGGGTGTTGTATGTTTACCAATTTGACAATAAATTTCATATATTCAAGAAAAATAAAATAAAATGAATTAAATCATAAAAAAAACTGCAGAAAAACAACAAAAGCAAAGGTTCGTTTTTTAAAGAAATCAACAAAATTAACAAACTTTTACCTAGACTAACCAAGAAAAAACAACGAAAGCTCAAATAACCATCATCATGACTGAAAGAAGGAACATTACTATAATGTTATATAAATAAAAACAATTAGGGGCACCTGGGTGGCTCAGTCAGTTAAATGACTGACTCTTGATCATGATCTCAATCATGAGATGGAGCCCCACATTGGGCTCTGTGCTGAGAGTGGACCCTGCTTAAGATTCTCTCTCTGCTCCCCTCTGCCTTTCTCCCCAACTCACGTGCTCACTCCCTCTCTCTCTGAAAATAAATAAACATTTTAAAAAAGGAAATAAAAATTATTATTAGGGAGTTTTATGAACAACCATATGCCAAAAGTTAGATCACATGAAACTTAAAAATTCTTTGAAAGACACAGATTGCTAAAACTAACTCAAGAATAAAGAGGAAATCTGAAAATATCTACAACCACTATGTTCAGGGATTAAATTTGTATTTTTAAAAGATTAAGTTTGTAATTTTAGAATTTTCCATGAAGAAAAGCCCAAGCCCAGAAGGCTTCACTGGTGAATTCTACCAACATTTAAAGAACACACACATGTGCACACTAACAGACACACACACACACACACACACACACACACACACACACACAAACAGAAACCAATTTATAAATACAGAGAACAAACTGGTTTTGCCAGGGAATATAGGATGGGAGTATGGGTAAATACGTAATGGAGATTAAGAGATAGAAACCTCCAGTTATAAAATAAATGAGTTATGGGGATGAAAAGTACAGCATAGGGAATATACTTAATAAAGTTGTAATAACTTTGTAAAGTGGCTGATAGTAATTACTCTTATTGTAGTAAGCAATGCATCATGTATAAAACTGTTGAATCACGGGACTCCTGGTAGGCTCAGTTGGTTAAGTGTCTGACTTCAGCTCAAGTCATGATCTCGCAGTTCATTAGTTCGAGTCCCGCATCGGTCTCTGTGCTGACAGCTTGGAGCCTGGACCCTGCTTCAGATTCTGTGTCTCCCTCTCTCTGCCCCTAACCCACTCACATTCTGTCTCTGTCTCTCTCAAAAATAAAATTAAAAAAAAAATTTTTTAATTAAAAAAAAAAAGTTGAATCACTATGTTGTACACCTAAAACTAATATAACATGTGTCAACCATACTTCAATTTAAAAAAATTATTTTTTTATTTTCAAAATCTAATAAAATAATTTAGAAAAAGCAGAGTGACAGAGAATGAACTCAACAGCCAAAACTACATAAAGAAATAAGAATACAAAGTCTTAACTTAAACTTTCTAGGTTGAAAAAAAGAAAGGTTGAAAAAAAAGAAAACACTTCCCAACTCACTCTATAAGGCCAATATTACCCTGATATAAAAGAAAAGTCATCATCAAAAAAAAAACCCTTATAAATATAAAAACACTATGAAAGAAACTCTTATAAATATAAAAGCAAAACCCTCAATTACAATAAAAACAAAAGCAGCAAACTGGTTCTAGTAACATATAAAATGGATTATGCACTATGGCCAAGTGGGATTTACTTCACAAATGCATGGTTGGTTCAACATGAAAATTAATGTCATAATCACATCATTAGAATAAAGAAGAAAAATAACATAATAATCTCATTTGACAAAGTATTTGATAAAATCTAACAATTTTCATTATTAAAACACTCAACAAACTAGGAATAGAGGAAATTTCCTCAACCTGATATAAAGCCTCTATAAAAAAAAAAAACATACATACAGTTCACATCATACTTAAAAGTGAAAAACTGAATAATTTCCCCTTCATTCAATGATGAGAAAAAGATGTCCACTCTCACCAGGTCTATTCAACATTATACTGGAGATTCTAGCCAGGGCATGCAGGAGAAAGGAGAGGAGAAGAGAGGAGAAGAGAAAGGAGTGGAGGGGAGGGGAGGGGAGGAGAGGGGAGGGGATGGAGGAAAGAAAGAAAGAAAGAAAGAAAGAAAGAAAGAAAGAAAGAAAGAAAGAAAGAAAGAAAGAAAGAAAGAAAGAAAGAAAGAAAGAAAGAAAGAAAGAAAGAAAGAAAGAAAGAAAGAAAGAAAGAAAGAAAGAAAGAAAGAAAGAAAGAAAGAAAGAAAGAAAGAAAGACAGGAAGGAAGGACAAGCTATCCAGATTGGAAAGGAAGTGGCAAAACTATATTTGCAGATGACATGATCTTGTATAAAGAATATTCAAATGGGGGCGCCTGGGTGGCTCAGTCGGTTGAGCGTCCGGCTTCGGCTCAGGTCACGATCTCGCGGTCCGTGAGTTCGAGCCCCGCGTCGGGCTCTGTGCTGATGGCTCAGAGCCTGGAGCCTGTTTCGGATTCTTTGTCTCCCTCTCTCTCTGCCCCTCCCCTGTTCATGCTCTGTCTCTGTCTCAAAAATAAACGTTAAAAAAAATTTTTTTAAAAAGAATATTCAAATGGAATCCAGTAAAAAATCATTTACAACTAATAAACAATTTCATCGAGGTCGCATATCACAAAATATATAAAAACAAATCATATTCTATATACTAGCAATGAACAATTGAAAAATAAAATTAGGATAACCATTCCATTTACAATAGTAACAGATTCTGGACC
Organism: Neofelis nebulosa; assembly: GCF_028018385.1. Lineage (NCBI taxonomy): Eukaryota > Metazoa > Chordata > Mammalia > Carnivora > Felidae > Neofelis > Neofelis nebulosa. Next base: position 56,954,194 of record NC_080800.1, read on the forward strand.
CAATTTCAATGTGTACGTGTGTTGCAGGAGGCAGTTTCCCACAAAAAGAAGAATTTTACTATGACACTATGTACCTAAAGATAGAATCAGATTCCACAGGTTAAGCAAGCAGTCCCACAAGACTGCCCTCCACCTCAGAGGCCCACTGCATGTCAAGAAGTTCCCATGACCCCCTTCTAGGGTTTAACTTGATAGAGCCACTCACAAAACTCAGGAAACTCATTTACTCAACAGATTATCAATTTATTACAAAAGATATTAAAAAATACAAATCTTATTTCTGGGGAAGATGGTGAAATAGGACGACCCTAAACTCACATCATCCAATGGATAGAACTAGATAACACCCATATAAGTACAAATAACCCAGAAAACACCTCAAAGACTGGCAGAATGGACTCCACAGCTAAATGTAGAGAAGAGGCCATATGGAAGAGGACAGGAAAGGCTGAGACACTGTCAGGAGTTAAATGACCCAAGAGACTATCAGGGGGAGGGAGGGATTCCACAGACAGGCAGAGGGGAAAGAAATGGACCCTCACATCAAGCACCCCAGGCAAAGGGAACCTGCACAGGGAAGATGAACCTCCATAACATTTGGCTTAGAAAGCCAGAAGGGCCCAATTTCACAATTTCTTAGAATCAGCAGAGCTGATTAGAATGTTAAAATTCAGCAGGCAGGACTGTGGGAAAGACAGGATTGGAAAAGGAAACTGAGTCCCTACCCTTAAAGAGCACAGCAAACAGCCCTGGGGAAACAATAGAACCAGTAGTTTGAAAAACACCTGGGATATACCGACGGGAGATTTGTTAACGAATCTCAAAGCTGTGCTGGAGTGGAAAGGATCTTTGGGATATTTCTCTAAGAACAAAAGAAGTGACAGGCACCATTTCCCTCTCCCACACCCAGCCTACAGCAAAGCACAAAAGTCACTACCTAGCTTGCTAACATGCCCTGACCCGTATTATCTTGTTGACACACCCTCTCCAGGCAAGCCTCAGCTTCAAGTACCCTCCACAGCACATGTGAGCAACCCTTGCTAACACCATGCATCCAGCCCCATGTTCTCCTGCAGAACTGCCCCCACTAATACACTTTTGGCTGGAGCCCATCAAAAGCAGTGCTACAACCAACAGACACATGAAAAGATGCTCATCATCACTTATCATCAAGGAAATGTAAATCAAGTCTATAATGAGATATCACCTCCTACCTGTCAAAATGGCTAAAATCAACAACACAAGAAACAACAGGTGTTGGAGGTGGAGAACAAGGAACACCTGTGTACTGTTGGTTGGACTGCAAGCTGATGCATTCACTGTGGAAAACAGTATGGAGCTTCCTCAAGAAGTTAAAAATAGAACTACTGTACAATCCAATTGCACTGCTGGGTATTTACCCAACTAATACAAAAATCCTAATTCAAAGGGATATAAGCACCCCCAAGTTTACAGCAGCATTATTTACAATAGCCAAGATATGGAAACAGCCCATGTGTCCATCGATTGATGAATGGATAAAAAAAATGTAGTGTGTGTGTGTATATATATATATATATATATATACACACATATATATACATATACATACATATATATGTGTGTATATGTATATATATGTATATATATATATATATATATATATATACACACACACACACACACAATGTAATATTATTCAGCCATAAAAAGAAAGGAAATCTTTCAATTTGCAATGACATGGATGGAGCTACAGAGTATTATGCTAAGTGAAATGAGTCAGAGAAAGACAAATACCATATGATTTCACTCATATGTAGAATGCAAGAAATAAAACAAATGAAGCAAAGGGAAAAAAAAACAAGAGAGAGAGAGACAGAGCAGGAAACAAGACTCTTAACTATAGAGAACAAGCTGACGGTTACCAACGGGGAGGTAGGTGGGAGAATGGGTTAACTATATGATGGGGATTAAGGAGTGCACTTGTCTTGATGAGCACAGGATGATATATGGAAGTGTTTAACTACTATATCATACACCTGAAACTAATATAGCACTGTATATTAACTACACAGGAATTGAAGTTTTTAAAAAAGTGAGTAATGTTAACATGTGAAGAACCTAGGTGAAGAGTATCAAGTTTATATAGAAATCCCATGTAGTATTTTTGCAACTATTCTATAAATTTAAAAAACTGGAATGAAATGTATCATTTCTTTTTCAGTTTGTACCTTTTGATCACCTTTACCCAATTCTCACACCCCTCACCCCTGCCTCTGGCAACCACCAATCTGTTTTCTGTTGTTAGTAGTTCAGATCCTTAGATTCCACAAATGAAATCATACAGTGTTTGTTTTTCTCTGAATTATTTCACGTAGCATAATTCCCTCAAGTTATAGTAATGCTATCACAAATAATGGACATCCTTCCTTTTATGACTGAATATTCCACTGTGTATGTGTGTGCATATGTGTGTGTGTGTGTGTGTGTTTATATACCACCACTACTTTATCAATTCATCCACCACTGGACATTTAGGTTATTTCCATCTCTTGGCATGGGACTACTGAACATATGGTAGTTGTAATTTTTAATTTTTTAAGGAACCTCCATACCGTTTTCCATAGTTTTGCAGCAATTTACATTCCCATCAATAGTGCAAGAGGGTTCCCTTTTCTTCATACCCTTCCCTTTTCTCCATATCTTTTTTCTTTCTTGATGAAACTGATTCTAACAGGTGTAAGGTGATATCTCACCACAGTTTTGATTTTCATTTCCCTGGTAATTAGTGATGGATTAATAGTGGTTGAACAAGAGTGATGGCATTTTGAAGAGATTTGCTTTCCTCTTCTTATTTTCAAAATATTTTTGATGCAGTTACATTACCCTTGTATTGGAAAAATGATTCAAAAACATGATTAAAATACATATGGACAGCGACACCTGGGTGGCTCAGTCAGTTAAGCCTCCAACTTCTGCTCAGGTCATCTGATCTAATGGTTCATGAGTTCAAGCCCTGCATCGGGCTCTCTGCTCACAGCACAGAGCCTGCTTCGGATCCTCTGTCCCCTTCTCTCTCTACCCCTCCCCCACTAATCTCTCTCTCTCTCTCTCTCTCTCTCTCTCTCTCTCTCTCTCTCTCCCTCCCTCCCTCCCTCTTTTTCTCTCTCACTCTCAAAAAAATAAAAATATTTAAAAGAAAAAGAAAAAATACATATGGATAAAACTGGACAAGAACATAGGAAAATTAAAAGCTAAGCTTATAAATAAATTTTTTTCATTATTACAATATTTTAATGACAAATGAATACCCTTTTTAAAGAAAGCACAGAGACTATTAGCAGAGGTACATGCTGCATGACCTTGAAATACACATACTGTTATATTTGGTAGTGTTCCAGCTAAAATAAAATAGAGGAGTAGAGTCCTCCAGCACTGAATGGTTTTCAGAACTGAGGAGTTGAGAAATGACTAAGAAGACAAACCTCTATTAATAAGAGAACAATAGAGTCTGATGAGAAATGAACAAACAAAGAAACTGTGAAATTCAAGAGAAAACAAAGGGGTCTACAGAAATGACAAGTGCAACATGCCCATTAGTCTGTAGCATGAAACAATCTAATTAGGCAATAGGGAGAGAGTAAGGGCCTCTCCTGGAATGCAGCAGATGGCTAGAAGGAGGGGCTACTTCAGCAGAATGTTAAAAATGCCTTCACAACCTAGCATATCAACACAAGAATATTCATGAGAGGAACCCATATAACCTTTGATTTTATGTAAGGGGAAAACAAAGCCCAGAGAACAGAGTAAGGGCCTTGTGAAAAGTCCACAGTGAGATCTGGCAGTGCTAGGACTTAATCCCAGGCCAGAACTCTTTCTATCAACACCAGCTGCTTTCCCCAAATGTGTATGCTGAGAATGTTACTATTTTTATGAAGGGAATCTAAAGCCCCCAAACAAGCATACAGTTGACCCTTGAACAACACAGGTTTGAACCACATGGGTCCATTTATACACAGCTATTTGTTTTGTTTTGTTTTTTCATAAATATGGTATAGTACTCTAAATGTATTGTCTCATGATTTTCTTCATAACATTTTCTTTAGCTTACTTTATTATAAGAATACAATACATAATACATAAAATGTTATAAAATATGTGTTAATCGACTGTTTTTTTTTGTTATCAGTAAAGCTTCCAGTCAACAGTAGGCTATTAGTAGTTTGTTTGTACTTAACAGTAGTTAAGTTTGGGGGAAGTCAAAAGTTATATGTGAATATTTCACTGCACAGGGGAGAGGGGTGGGTGCTCCTAATCCCCATATTGTTCAAGAGTAAACTGCACTCCATATTGGGTTCATTGTAAAAAGCTGGCAATGTAATCTCAATTTCTCTCCAGAGAATTTTTAAGAAAAAAACAATCCAATTCCTTTAACTTGAGATAATTTCTCCTGTGTATGTACAACACAGGACTAAGGTGTAAGAAGCAAATTCATTTCTGTGGGCCACTTCATGTTTGTAAATATGATAGTTGCTATGTGTCACAGGAAAGACACATATCCAAAGCCCATCTCCTTCGCCTACCTGTTGGCTTTGCCTAGACATATTCTCTAGTGTCTTTTAGTACAAACAGCAGGAGGCCTGAGCTCCTGGTAGCTTCTCTGCCATTTTACAGCTAAGTGAACTTTCATTCTATTTCCTTCATCAATAAAAAAGGGGGTTGTACTACATGACTTCAAAGGTCTCTCCAAGTTCCAGCTGGACAGCAACATGCAGAAGAATGAAACTAGACCACTTTCTTACACCATTCACAAAAATAAACTCAAAATGGATAAAGGACCTGAATGTGAGACAGGAAACCATCAAAACCCTAGAGGAGAAAGCAGAGAAAACCTCTCCGACCTCAGCCACAGCAAGTTCTTACATGACACATCCCCAAAGGCAAGGGGATTAAAAGCAAAAATGAACTATTGGGACCTCATGAAGATAAAAAGCTTCTGCACAGCAAAGCAAACAGTCACCAAAAGTAAAAGGCAACCAACAGAATGGGAAAAGATATTTGCAAATGACATATCGGACAAAGAGCTAGTATCCAAAATCTATAAAGAGCTCACCAAACTCCACACCCGAAAAACAAATAACCCAGTGAAGAAATGGGCAGAAAACATGAATAGACATTTCTCTAAAGAAGACATCCAGATGGCCAACAGGCACATGAAAAGATGTTCAACGTCGCTCCTCATCAGGGAAATACAAATCAAAAGCACACTCAGATATCATCTCATGCCAGAGTGGCTAAAATGAACAAATCAGGAGACTGTAGATGCTGGAGAGGATGTGGAGAAACGGGAACCCTCTTACACTGTTGGTGGGAATGCAAACTGGTGCAGCCACTCTGGAAAACAGTGTGGAGGTTCCTAAAAAAATTAAAAATAGATCTACCCTATGACCCAGCAATAGCACTGCTAGGAATTTACCCAAGGGATACAGGAGTGCTGATGCATAGGGGCACTTGTACCCCAATGTTTATAGTAGAACTTTCAACAAGAGCCAAATTATGGAAGGAGCCTAAATGTCTATCAACTGAGGAATAGATAAAGAAATTGTGCTTTATATACACAATGGAATACTACATGGCAATGAGAAAGAATGAACTATGGCCTTTTGTAGCAATGTGGATGGAATTGGACAGTGTTATGCTAAGTGAAATAAGTCATCCAGAGAAAGACAGATATCATATGTTTTCACTCTTATGTGGATCCTGAGAAACTTAACAGAAGACCATGGGGGAGGTGAAGGGGAAAAAAAGGTTAGAGAGGGAGGGAGGCAAACCATAAGAGACTCTTAAAACCTGAGAATAATAAACTGAGGGTTGATGGGGGGTGGGAGGGAGGGTAGGGTGGGTGAGGGGTATTGAGGAGGGCACCTGTTGGGATGAGCACTGGGTGTTGTATGGAAACCAATTTGACAATAAATTTTATTTTAAAAAAAAGGTCTCTTGAAGTTCTAACATTCTATGATTCTGTGAACACTAAATTAACACTGCTATAATCAAACTTTCAAAAACTCCATATCCAAATGTGTATTTCCTTATGAGAAAATTAGGAGCCCTCCTCAGAGAAGCCAGTGGGCCCTAATAGCCTAAATCCAAAATCTAGGAGCTGAAGATATGCATTAGATTCCTAGCTCAGACAAGAAATTCTCTAGGAGAGCCTGGGAGAAGTCCCAAAGCCAGGAACCATTCTACCGTGGGTCATTTGGTCAGGCAAGCTAACATTCGAAGAACATTAATTTTGCAAGGAATTTTGATGTTTAAACATGCAAAATGTTTACTCAGCATCTATTTTGTGTCAGAACTATGACAGGCACTAGAACTACAAAGACAAACAAGAGAGCAATTGTTTTGATGTAGGAAAGCCTTCATAAAAAAGTAATATATATTTGGCTGTGACTATGAAAATAAAGAGACATTTACCCAAGTAAGAAGGGATGAGGAAATTCCAAGCAAAAGAAATAGCAGATAGAGAAACAATGGATATAGAAAAAAAATTAGAAATATTCTGAAAACTGCAAGCAGTTGGCAAGTAGATGGTGTGGGGAAGAAATAAAACTGAAAAAGTCTTCTAAATAGAAGACAAACTGTGAAGAATCTTGTATGTTACAAAAAGAAGTTTAAATTTCAACCTACAAAAGCTTTTATGAACCAAAGAATAACCAAATCATATACTCATGGTATAAAGAGGTTTTAACATGCCAAGTGTTTCCACAGTAAGACTGTCTCTGCCCTATTTTCATATCTTTTACATATTATATTTTAGTGGCTTCTTTATTTATCAGATATTCTTATGGCATTCCCTCAACCAGATTTCAACAACATGAAAATGTTAGGGGAAGGGCAAAAAAGAGGCAAGAAATTCAGTAGCATTATTTCCTCTCTTCTCACCACTGTTCAGTGGTACTCTCAAAAAAGAATTACAAAATTCTAATTTATCTGTTATTAGTACTAAATGTCCCAGAAAATAAGGAACAGTACTAATTTAAAACATCACATCCTGTTGTTACCTTAAGCACATAAGTAAATTCCTATTAATATGGAGCATATAGGGATGCCTGGGTGGCTCAGTCGGTTAAGTGACCAACTTCGGCGCAGGTCATGATCCCACGCTTCATGGGTTCAAGCCCTGCATCGGGCTCTGTGCTGACAGCTCAGAGCCTGGAGCCTGCTTCAGATTCTCTCTCTCTCTCTCTCTCTCTCTCTCTCTCTCTCTCTCTCTCTCTCTGCCCCTCCCCCGTTTGCACTCTATCTCCCAAAAATAAACATTAAAAAAAATACAGAGTTGGGGCGCCTGGGTGGCGCAGTCGGTTAAGCGTCCGACTTCAGCCAGGTCACGATCTCGCGGTCCGTGAGTTCGAGCCCCGCGTCAGGCTATGGGCTGATGGCTCGGAGCCTGGAGCCTGTTTCCAATTCTGTGTCTCCCTCTCTCTGCCCCTCCCCCGTTCATGCTCTGTCTCTGTCTGTCCCAAAAATAAATTAAAAACATTAAAAAAAAAAATTTAAAAAAATAAAAATAAAAATAAAAAAAATACAGAGTATATATTCTAAATTCCAGTTCACTAAGCATGGTCACCATAGCATGGCTGGTTGTAAATATGCCTATCTTTCTCTCCCATTAGGCCATGTGCTACCTGTAGGCTTGCACTGTATCTACTCCATCTCTCTATCCCCTAGGCCTAGCATAGGACTTCACATTAGCTTTGTGGTATACACTGGGTAAAACCCTCTCTTTTTTTAAGTTTATTTATTTATTTTGAGAGAGAGAGCAGGGAAGGGGCAGAGAGAGGGAGAGATAAAATCCCAAGCAGGCTCCACACTGTCAGCTAGGAGCCCGACTTAGGCCTTGAACTTACAAACTGTGAGATCATGACCTGAGCCGAAATCAAGAGTCCAACATTTAACCAACTAAGCCACCCAGATGCCCCAAGGTAAAATCTGCTTGGCAGTTTTAAACTTTGTAAAACTTCCCACAGAATATTCATTTCATGCCTAAAAGGTTTCCCTGTTAAGAAGATTTAGTTTAGTTGAGAAAATTTGTTCCTATAAAAAGACTTTAGAAGGTTTAAGTTTATTTTTTTATTGTGAGAGAGAGAGAGAGAGACAGAGAGAGAGCACACACATGTGCAAGCGAGAGAGAGAGAGAGAATCCCAAGAAGGCTCCCTCACTGTCAGCACAGAGCCCTAACATGAGGCTTCATCTCATGAACCATGTGATCATGACCTGAGCCAAAACCAAGAGTCAGACACTTAACCAACTGAGCCACCCAGTGGCCCATAGAAGTTTTTTATTTCATATGAATTAACAAAAGAAATGGGCAAAAAATACAAGCCCTCTCCAAAGCACATTACTGTTGGTAAGAACTAAATTATCAGCAGAGCCCACTGACTTACTGTGCACACATTTCTCCTAAGCTTTAACCTCTACATGAAGGAATAGTATCACCACAGCTACAATTACAATGTGAGAATTCACAGGTAGAAAGATGGGACAAAGCCTAGACACTTAACCTCATCTATGGGAAAACAGTCCCTTATTAAAATAAACACAAGACCTAGAATGGAAAGCAACTTAGGTTTCATGGGGGATTCTGATGAAACTAAAACACAAAATCTTTCATAAAGTCTTTTCAATGTCAGAATTAGGGCTTTAATGAAAATACGAGAGAGAGAAAGAGAGAGAGAGAGAGAGAGTATGTTTTCAAGCTAGTTCTAGGAAAGAGCAGTCTCCAAGTGCAGAGGACCTTCTCAATGCTTTGGGATAAGGAAAGTTTCCGCATTAGAAAGTCATAAACAAATCAGAGTAACAGGGAGATTAAGTGGAGTTTTTTAAAAACACCTTTGTGGAGATATAGTTCACATACCATAAAATTCACCCATTTAAAATGTAAAAGGTAAATTTATGTTGTTTTTTATTTCCTACTTAAAAATAAATTATACTCTTTTTAGAACATTAAAGCATGACATCTTCAAATAATGCCAAAAAATGATCATTCCTTATCATTCCCCTTAGATGAAATTTATCTATGATTCCATTTTACCCTAATAATCTTCACTGTATAACTTCTTCAATGCAATGTCCATAATTGTTTTAACATACGCTTAGTTGAGCTATACAACAAAGAATGCAGCAAGTCTTTTTTTCTGGCTGAGATACAATCTTGTAAAAAGTTAGCAGGGAAGCAAATTAGGCAGCCAGATCTTTCAATGCTATCAATTCAACACTCCAAATCATAGTGATGAAGATTCAGCAAAATGGATGCTCAACTCCAAAAAGTTACAAAAAGTACACTATTTCACAGAATCAGACTTCTGATTCACAAATATACTTTTTTTAAAGGCAAACTTCCAATTTTTTTTTAATTTTTGAATGTTTTTATTTATTTTTGAGAGAGAGACAGCGAGTGGGAGAGGGGAAGAGAAAGAGGGGACAGAATCTGAAGCAGGCTCCAGGCTCTGAGCTGTCTGCACAGAGCCCGACACAGGGCTCGAACTCATTGGCTGTGAGATCATGACGTGAGCCAAAGTCGGACGCTTAACTGACTGAACCACCCAGGCATCCCTCACAGATATACTTTCTGAATTCACAACTACTTATACAAACTCAGTATCTCCTCTGACAAAACAGCATTACAATGATTTCAGCCATTAATAATGCCTCTGGACAAGGCACTGTTGGACAGTATCTGAAAAGCCATGATGAGATAAAAAGAACACTGGCTTTCTAGTTCATCTTCTGGCCACAGTTTTTACTGTCCGTGTGACCTTACAGCTGTCCTTATCCCTAACATTCCGTACCTCTAGGCTAAACACTCCTTCAAATGACATAGGCACACATATCCCAAGTACATTTCAGGGGGGAGGTACTGTTATAAACAACCAGGTTCTTTCTCCACACAGAACTCTTGGGCCCAGGAGAGTGCTCTTAAGTCTGTAGCATGAGGCTGGAGAATTTGAGGAGTAGAATAGTTTCCCTGCATATTATTCAGCCTACATCTGTTCAATCTCCACAGAACTCCTTTACTTACAGATCCTGAAGTGTTTTACATTTTACATGTCTGTGACTAGAAAAGCTTCCTCTTGAAATGCAGAAACAAAGGGAAATCTTTCTAGCTCCACCAGTAAATCTGGTAATTGCAATCTAGAATCTGCAAGAAAATGGATTCATTTTAAGAAACCAATAGTGGAAACTGATAGGACTGGGACAGGGATGAAATAGAGAAGTACCTAAAAATGGTATCTGTTCAATGGGGAAGATTATTGTCTGCTATTGAAAGTAGACCAATGAAACCTGAACATGGTCCTGACATTTGATAATATGAGTTTCTGGCTGATAAATGTGGCTTAATCTCTCCCTTTTGGGTTTATTTGGATATAGGCTATCCATGGCAGGAACAAAGGCCCAGATGCTTTCAAGATGAAATATTTTCCTATTTCAAGAAGATGGAAGAAAAAAAGTCCTTTTGGGGCGCCTGGGTGGCTGAATCGGTTGAGTGTCCGACTTCGGCTCAGAACATGATCTCGCGGTTCGTGAGTTCGAGCCCCCCATCTGACTCTGTGCTGATAGCTCAGAGCCTGGAGCCTGCTTCAGATTCTGTGTCCCCCTCTCTCTCCACCCCACCCCTGATTGCGCTCTGTCTCTCTCTGTCTTTCAAAAATGAATAAACATTAAAAAAATTTTAAGAAAAAAAGTCCTTTCTTAGCTAAGCTTTGAGACTGCTGTACAAGATCAGTACTCTTCTTTCTGGGTCATTTCAAAAAGTCATGTTTTATCTCAGAGAGTTGGTTACAGAAAGAGTCTCAAAATACAGCAATTTCTGGTGCTCATTTTAAATTGTATGTTTCAAATGAAGGCAACCCTCAATGTTAAGTTTACTTACCTATTTACCAGATAAAAATAGACTGATCAAGTGTAATAGTTAATTATATATGTCATCTTGGCCAGGCCACAGTACCCAGATATTTGGTCAAACATTTTTCTTGATGTTTTTGTGAGGGTATTTTTGGATAAAATTTACATTTTAATCAGTAGACTCTGAGTAAGGCAGACTGCCCTCCATATTGTGAGTGGGCCTCATCCAATCAGTTGAAGGCCTGGATAGACCAAAATGCTGACCTCCCCCACTCCTAGCAAGAGAGAATTTTCCAGAAGACTGCCTTTGGACTTTATTTTCAACATTGGCCCTTTCTGATTGCTATACATTTAATGTTTGTGTTCCTCCAAAATTCATATTTTGAAACCTAATGCCCAGTGTAATGGTGTTAAGAGGTAGGGCCTTTGAGAGGTGTTTAGGTCATGAGGGCAAAGCCTTCATGAATGTAATTGAACTCTTATAAAAGAAGTACTAGAGAGCTCACTTGGTTCCTTCTGCCACTTGAGGTTACAACAAAAAGACACCACCTGTGAACTAGAAATCAGGCCCTCACCAGACACTGAATCTACTGGCACCATGATCTTGCTCCTTCCAGCCTCCAAAACCAGGAGAAACAAATTTCTGTTGTTTATAAGCTACCCAGTTTATGGTTTATTTTTGTTATACAGAAGTCCAAATGGACTAAGACACTGGTTCTACTGCAGACTGCCTTTGCACTAGAACTGCAACTCTTTCCCAAGTCTCCAACCTTCTGGGCTCCCCCATCAGATTTTGAATTTGGCAAGCCTCCACAATTATGTGTGCCAATTACTTAAAATAAATATCTTTCTATACATATATACAGCCTATCACTTCTGTTTCTCCAGAAAACCCTGACTAATACAGGAAAAGTCTCACCTTCAAATACAGAGCTTTTAAGAATAGGCTCCAGAATGTGACTAAACCTTGAAAATACACTAAGTGAAAGGAAGGAAGGAAGGAAGGAAGGAAGGAAGGAAGGAAGGAAGGAAGGAAGTGAAGAAGGAAGGAGGGAAGGTAGGGAGGGAAGAAGGATGGGTGGGAGGAAGGAATTAAGTCATATTTATCAGCTAGAAACTCAAATATTCAAATGCCAGGGCAATATTCAGGTTTTACTGGTATACATTCCACTTTTCAGCCCCACCCTTTTTTCCCCTTTTTTCCCTCTACCTAGTGACACAAATACTATACATTTTATTATAATCACAAAGGTCCCTCAGGCCCAGGGCATTTTTTTTTTCCGTCTATTTTTTCTCTCTTATGTTCAGATTGGTGTTTCTATTGTTCTATCTTTAAATTCACTGATTCTTTCCTCTGTCCTCTCCATTCTGTTGTTGGCTTTATGCATTGAGTTTTTAATTTCAGTTATTTTTCAACTTTAAATTTTCATTTTGTTTTTCTTTGTATTATCTATATTTTGCTGAGGATTTCTATTCATTTGTTTCATGCATATTAATAATTGCTTATTAAAGCATTTTTATTATCGATGTTTAATGTTTAATGATTATTGATATAACAAAAAAAATTCTATTATATCATGGACATTTAAGGAATTCTGTTATGAGATTCCCTGATCTCACTAAATCTTGTGTTTTTGTGGTCCTACTCTGACACCTCTCTGATGTGTGAAGGGAAGCACCATTACTGCCAGGTAATGGGGAAAATCGAGGATCCCTACTTAGCCTTCAATGATACCTAGAAGAGGAAGTGTTCTTCCTTATGGCTACATAGATGTAAGAGTTCAGGTTCCTTAGTACCTCACTAAGCTTCCATTGACACTACTCTAGCTGGAAGAAGTAGTTAGAGTGTTTCATTCATTTCATGCAGGCAAGGGTGGTCTAGATTCCCTAGTTGTTCTTTCCTAGCAGTGATGGAGGTAGAGCCATAGATTTTTCTCTGGTGTTGGACTTAAAGAGAATAGTTATTGTCTAAAAGTTTTCTGTCTGGCTGGGCTTCCCCTAGAGAGAGCAGACTTTTCTTAAGTTTCTGTTTTTGTTTTTGCTTCTACCTATTGGCATTATCTGGTTGCCAGCTTGTACAGCTACCAGACTGGGATATATAAGACCAAAAGGACACTCAGGAACTTGCCACCACGCACTTTCTCAGGTCAAGGTTATTGGTCAGCTTGTCTACTTATCTCCACATTTCATAGTCTTCTTGTACCGGTTTTATATATAATGTCCAAGATTCTTATTTGTACATAGCAGGAGTAATAGGAAAAAGTGCATCTCCTCCATTTTTCCAAAAGGGGAAGTCGAGTGTGTGTGTGTGTGTGTGTGTGTGTGTGTGCTTGTGTGCATGTGTGTGTGTTGTACAATCTTCTCTAAATTTTATATATGATAAATACTTTAACATTTTAATTTTCAAAGAGGTATCTATTATAATAATCAACACAAAGAGTCACGCTAGATTTCCATTCTTACCACCAGGTCATAAGCTCCATTTACAACTTCATGGCTAGTCAAAAGCACTTACTCTGGGCCTAGCACAGTGTCAGAAGCTATAGTGATACAAGACAAATAAAATGTAATTCTGGCCATGGGGAAGTTTATAATATATAAAGGAGAAAAGCAGAACAGAAACCATCACAATCCTGAATGAAATCAAGACTATAATAGAGTTGTTTTGTGGTAGTAACCTAAGAAAGAATAATGAACTTGGACTAGGGTGCTTGTGAAAGGTTTCCCATTGGTGACCCATCTGAAGGGAGGAAAGAAACAACTGTAAACTGATTTCCTATTATGTATTAGGTACTTCCCTGGGTACTTTATTTCATCTCATATCATCCTAACAATACTATGTGGAAGTTGATATCCTATATTACAAATGAGCAATCTAAGGCTCAGACACGAGTTCTCATCACTGGAATAAAGTTCATACAGCAGAGAACTGGATGCAACTTTATAACAGAGCATGTTGCATTGTTGGACACAAGTAAAAAAATGTACATGAAAAACTCATTCTTAATTAAAATCTGGTTTGATAAGATGGTGGAGATACAAGAAAGCCTAATACTGCAGGTTAAAACATCTTTGCCTACCAAATACAACAGCAATTTGTTAAGACTCTTTAAAATTATTTTTATTGTTTATTTATTTTTTAGAAAGAGAGAGACAGAGCATGAATGGGGGAGGGTCAGAGAGAGAGGGAGACACAGAATCTGAAGCACGCTCCAGGCTCTGAGCTGTCAGTACAGCCTGACGCGGGGCTTGAACTCACAGAGTGTGAGATCATGACCTCAGCCGAAGTCAGACGCTTAACTGACTGAGCCACACAGGCACCCAGAGAGACTGACTCTTGATTTTGGCTCAGGTCATGATCTCACATTTCGTGGGTTTGAGCCCCTTGTCAGGCTCCATGCTGATAGTGCAGAGCCTGCTTGGGATTCTCTCTCTCTCTCTCTCTCTCTCTCTCTCTCTCTCTCTCTCTGCCTCTCCCTTGCTCATGTTCTCTCTCTTAATAATAATAATAATAATAATAAACTTGAAAAAACAAAGCAAAAAAGAGTTGCATAATGAAAAAATACGACATAAAATAGAATTCAAACAGCATTTAGTATACAGGACTGGAAATATGACTTCATTTAAGTTCCATCACCAGCATCTTCCAAATGTGTAACCTTAGTCAATTAATAAATCTTTATAAGCCTCAATTTCCTCACCTTTAAAAAATTTAAAAAGAGGATAAAAATATCTCTTTTGTTGCTTTATGATTCTGTCATAAGGATTAAAATGAACTCTTCCACGAAAATACTTTCTTTTTTAATTTTTTTTAACATTTATTTATTTTTGAGACAGAGAGAGACAGAGCATGAACGGGGGAGGGTCAGAGAGAGGGAGACACAGAATCTGAAACAGGCTCCAGGCCCTGAGCTGTCAGCACAGAGCCCGACGCGTGGCTCAAACTCACGAACCGCGAGATCAAGACCTGAGCCGAAGTCAGATGCCCAACCGACTGAGCCACCCAGGTGCCCCGAAAATACTTTCTATATCAGTGCTGACCAATAACAAATGATATATGCCACAAATGCAAGCCATGTATGTAATTTTAAATTTTCTAGTAATCACATTAAAAAGGTAAAAAGAAATTAATTAATTTTAATGATTTTATTTCACTCAATTTACACAAAATGTTATAATTTCAACATGCAATCAATATAAAACATGATATTCTGTACCTACAGATGTAAAAATGAGATATTCTATTTTATCATATTAAGTCTTTGAAATCCAGTATATCTTTTACACTTATAGTACATCTCAATTCAGACTAGCCACATTTCAACTGCTCAATAGCCACATGCAGTCGGTGCCTACCATAGTACACAGGGTACAATATGCAGGACTGCCTGGGAACAAATCCCACTCCACCACTCAGTTGTCACTTAGTGGACTTCCCTTACACCATCTTTAGGCTCTCTTTAGAAAGGTAGTAAAACGTAGTGCTTAAGAGCACAGACTCTGGGGGCGCCTGGGTGGCTCAGTAGGTTGTGCTTCCTACTTTGGCTCAGGTCATGACCTTGCAGTTTGTGACTTCGGGCCCCAAGTCCGGCTCTGAGCTAATAGCTTGGAGCCTGGAGCCTGCTTCAGATTCTGTGTCTCCCTCTGTCTCTTCCCCTCCCCTGCTTGTGCTCTGTCTCTGTCTCTCAAAAATGAATACATGTATAAAAAATTAAAAAAGAAGAAAAGAGCACACACTCTAGAAATAGCCTGCCTGGGTTCCAGCTCTACCCATTACAGGCTTTTTACTTCAAAGCAAACTCTTTAATTTTTCTTTGCCTCAGTTTACTCATCTACAGAATGAGGATAATTTTTATCTACCTCATAAAATTTTTATCTACCTCATAAAATTTTGAGGATTAAATTAATATTATAAAAAATACTTCATACAGTACCTAGAATATAATAGTGCCCACTCATATTGAGCTGTTATAACTAAAATATGAATTATTCTTTTCTCTCTAAGCCTTATAAAATAAACTATCATAAACTGCATTTTATTCTATTGTATATTATTATAGTAAAGTTTTATTAAACTTAGTACAAATACAAGGCACTATATGGATGTACAAATGCAGGCTGCAAAAGTGCAAGCAGAGAAAGGAGGAATTGTTTCCACTGGGTAAATCACACGAGGCTTCTTTGAGGTGGCTTTTCATTGGGGTTTAAAGATCTGTATAATTTCAGCAGCTAAAAAATGGGGAGGGTATACTCAGCAAAAATATATATTGGCCAAAGAATTGATGTAAGAAAGTACACTTTCAAAGAGTAATAGATCTAGATTAACAAGAGCAGGTTCACATTGGAAAGTAATGGAAACATAACACTCAGAAAAGCTGACTAGGACAGGCCTATTCATGAAGGTGTTTGAACACCAGGCTCAGATGTCTATATTTATTGAGTGCATAATGGAGTCAATGAAGGTTCTGACAAGGGATGCATTAGGGCAGTGTTCTCAACCCTGGATACACATTAGAATAACTTGGGAGTTTTAAATTTTCCAGTGCCCAGGTTGCATCCCTAATCAATTAAATCAGTATTTCTAGTTCCAGATCCCAGGCTTTTATTTAAATTCCCTTCCTGATTTCAATGTACAATGAAGGTTAAGAACTACTTCTCTCAGGAGGCTTATTCAAACAGCCATCTTTCTTGGCAAGGATACCAGTTGAAGGGAAAAAATATCTCTTCTAGGGTCTAAACAAAGGATCTGCTTTAGGGAGAGTCTGGTGAAAACAAGTGGTGCTTTCCACCAGAAAAATCTTAATCCACAGATAAAAGCAAAAAGGAGTCTAAAACTCATGCTAGAGGTAGTCCAGAGTCAAAGGAGGTCATAATTAAGATATATAAGTTTAGAAATAAATCATCTGTCTACAAAGAAAACACAAATAACCATCTCTTCTCAACTTTAAATATTTACTGAATTACAAGTACATGTTAGGCAAGTTCTATCCATGTTAATATAAGAAATATCAAGACTAAATACACTAGAATGTATCAATCACTAAGATAAATGGCTTAAAAGCATTCTCTAGTCTACTCTTCCTAACCACATTGTAATAGGAACCACTATTAGTTCCAGTTAAGAAAATGAAGCTCAGAAAGATTAAGTAACTTCCTCAAGGTCAAACAAATAGTAAGTGACAGAGCCAAGATTTGAATTCTAGTCCATCTGACTTCATGCTAGCAAAACCTGAGTTCCTAGCCACCTTATTTGTTGTCTTATGTATTTTGTGATTTACTTTGTATATTAACAAATACATTTTCAGATAAAGAAATTTAGAGCCAGAGAGATTGAGTAACTTGTCCAAAATCATACAACTATTAAACGGTGGGAATGTGATTCCAATTCAAGAATACAAATGCCAAAAACCCCTACGTTAATACTCTTGGTACCACTTCACATGTCTTCTTTTTCTATTCTCCAAAAATGGCAGCCCTTGAAAGTTTCGAAAACATTTTCTCATTTTACAGAAGAAGAGCCAATGAGGCTAGGGTTTCCCTTTCTAACCAAAGGTTTTGTTTTCTACTTATCTCTGTTATATTATTTCATTCATACTCATTGTCTCTCCTTAGCAATGGTTACCCCCTTCAACTATAAAAATTTTTTGATGCACCCCCCCCCAAATTTTGGAGCCTCTCATGTGATTGTAGTTGTAATTTATAATATCCACCAAGTAAGAAAATGCAAGTACACTGTTATTTATTATTTATATAAACTTTAAAAATAGTGTTCATGCTATTATTCTACAGATAATGTTTGGGGTACATATGGAATTGTAGATGCTTTACAATAAATACAAGCTTCCAGGCATCTCATACTCATAGGACCTATGGCTTTTATAGAACAGTGACTGGAAGGGGAAATAAGTAGTTTCTATTTTTGTGAGGAAGCACAAGAGATCACAGAAGGAAAATAATAGAGATGATTAAAAAGGAAATTCCTCTGAAACATGACCTTCCTGGGGCATGGTACAGACAGGCCCCCAAAATGGAATATTCAACACCTATTCTACATTCAGTATTAATACACATTAATTGTGTATTAATGGAATCAGCTAGAAGAGAAGACCCTGATTGTCTAAGTTCAAATCTCTACTCTGAAAAGTAATATCTTTCTGGCCTTAGGCGACTTATTTAACTTCTCTGTTCTTCACCTTCCTCTTCTGTAAAATGAGCATCATATTATCACAGTAACCTTACAGGTTTGCTAAAGTACTTGTAACAGTGACTGGCATATAATAAGTGTTTTTAATTTACAAACTACTTGGGTTACATGAGGTAAATCATCTTAACTCTCTTAAAATGAGTGGTTCATGCTATAAAAAGTTTGAAAGAACTTCCTGGTTTCCAGTCAGGTATGTAAGGAGCGTGGAAGACATCACTACAATTTTCACAACAAACAAGGTGAACAAACTGAAAATCAATATTTCTTCTTAGATTCATCAGATAATTGAGGTCACAGGACAAACTGGGGCCCCAAATTTGGAGAGACAGGTGAATACAAAGATTCACACCTTGGTATAGCAGAAGCTCAAGAGTATGAATCCTCATTGGAGCCAGTACCAGAGTAGGAAAACAAAATTATAATTGATAAATTTCTGGGGAATCAGTTTGGACAAGTTTGAGATTTAAAAGGTCTGGGGGAGGGCAGTTTTAGGGAGTCCCCCAACAATTCTGTGAGTCTTAGTACCAGGAGCCTTACCAGGTTCTCACAATGAAGATAAGAGGAAAGCTCCCTTATGTTTCCATCAGGAGGAGGGAGAAAATAACCATTTTCAGATACAACCAGAGCACTGTGTTCTTAACAAGACCTAAAGTCAAAGGAAAGTATTTTATCAGAGCCTAACAACTAGGGTTTTACCAAAGCCTAACCAATCCAAAGAAAGGAAAATTCCCAACTCCAACAAACTTTAGCCATTCACATAAAGGAATGAAATTATTCAACTCCAGTGACATCTACTTTTCCATACGGGGAAAGAAAATTACCAACTCCAGGACCCACTAGCACCCCTCTCTAACTTAAGGTAAGAGAACTGAGAAGCACCTGCAAAGATCACAGGCCAGGGGCACAGGATCACTAAAACACTAAATTCTAAACATATGACTACTAAATGCTTCTCATCTTCCCCTCCCCCCAAAACTTAGCACAACATCAATAGGGCTTATATATGATACCAGGAAATTATAGCTGAAAGTACTTAAATAAGTACAAACCTTATTTAAGAAGGTATCACTAGGGAAACTCAAAGACAAAAAAGTAGACAAAAACAAGGAAACCAAAGGAGGTTTTAGCTTCTGACACCTACTGCAGTAGCAAACAGTAATACAACCCAACTCTTAGTCAGATGAACATAAGGTCTCACACTAAAGGTATATTTACCACAGCTCCTTTTATCTAGTACATTATGCCTTACTCTAAACAAACAAAAAAAAATTTACAAGATGTACTAAAAGTCAAAAAATGCAGTTTCAATAGGCACAGCAAGCTTCATAACTAGACTCAGATATTGCACAAATGTTGTAATTCTTAGATCAGGAATTTTATTAAAATATGAGTAATGTGCTAAGGGCTCTAAAGAAAAATGTGAGCAACATGCAAGAACAGGTGAATAATGTAAACAAAAAGATGTGAACTACAGAAAATAATCAAAAAAAATGCTAGAAATCAAGAATAAAAATGACTGGAATAGGCCAAGGAAAGATCACTGAACTTGAAGATAAGTCAACAGAAAC
This sequence comes from Neofelis nebulosa, assembly GCF_028018385.1. Lineage (NCBI taxonomy): Eukaryota > Metazoa > Chordata > Mammalia > Carnivora > Felidae > Neofelis > Neofelis nebulosa. The sequence continues at coordinate 56,973,848 of NC_080800.1, forward strand.
TTACAAAATTGAAATGCAAAGACAGAAAAATAATTTGCAAGATGGAACAGAATATCCAAAGACTGTAGGGAAATTAAAAATGGTGTGACATATGGATAATGGAATTACCACAAAAAAAATGACATAAAGGAACAGAAGAAGCAAAAATGACTTAAGAATTTCCCCCAAATTATTATCAGACCCAAAACCACAGGTCAAGGGGAAGCAATGAACACCAAGCATGGTAAATCCAAAAATTCCTACCCCTAAGAATATCATGTTCTAACTGCAGAAAATCAAAATAAAGGGGGGGAAAGAAAGAACAAAGCCAGAAGGGGGAAAAATACACCTTACTTATGGAGGAGGAAAGATAAGAATTATACCCAAATTCTCTTTAGAAACCATGCAGGCAGAAAACAAGTGGAGTAAAGTATTTATCATGCTGAGGGAAAAAAAATCAACCAAGAATTATGTGCAATGCAAAGTTATACTTCAAAGTAAAGGATAAATAGGCTTTCTCAGAAAAACAAAAATTGAGGGAATTATTTTCAGAGTAGACCTGTTTTTGAATAAATGTTGGAAGTTGTTCAGATAAAGAAAATATTGGTCAGAAACATGGACCTACAAAAAGAAAGGAAAAGCATTAAAGAAGGAGTAAATGATGTTAAAATAAAACCTTTGATCTTTCTTATTCTTAGTTGATATAACATAAGAGTTTGCTCAAAATAACAATCAAGACTATGTATTATGTGGTTATACTGTATGTGAAATAAATGACAGAAATGTTATAAGGGACCAGAGAAGGAATTAGGAATATTATACTATATAAGTGCTTGCACTGTATATGAAATAATAGTGTTATCTGGAAGTGGGCTTGGATTATTTATAAATATATATTGTAGGGGTGCCTGGATGACAAAGTCGATTAAGTGTTCAACTCTTGATTTTGGCTCTGGTCATGATCTCACAGTTGTGAGATCAAGCCCCATGTCAGGTTCCACTCTGAGCATGGAGTCTGATTAACATTCTCACCCTCCCTCTCTCTCTCTGCCATCCCCTGCTTGCGTGAGTGCACTCTCTCAAAAACTATAAATATAAGTGTGTGTGGGTGTGTGTGGGTGTGTGTGTATATACATAAGTGTGTGTGTGTGTGTGTGTGTGTGTATCTATATATAATCTCTATGGAAACCATAAAAATAAAGTTTCAATATAAGTATAATTGAGAGGCTAAGTCAGGAGAGAAAATGGAATCATATAAAATGCTCAATTAATACCACAGAAGGCAGAAAAAGTACAATACAAAAAATAAAACTAAAAAACAAAGGCAATGATTACACAGTAGTCCAACTATATCAACAATCACACTGAATATCAGTGATCTAAATAGAGCAATTGAAAGACGGAGTCTGTCAGAGTATAATAATAATAAAAAAAAAAGACCCAAATACATATTGTTTACAAGAAACCCAATTTAAATATAAAGACACCAACAGATTAAAATTAAAAGCGTAGAGGAAAGTATGCCATGCTAACACTAATCAATAGAAAGCTGGATTAATAACTATATTAATTTTAGACAAAGATGACTTCCAAGCAAGGAAAATTATTTGGGATAAAGAGGGGCACTATGGAACGATAAAGAGGTCAACTCTCCAAGAAGACATAACAATCCTTAATGTATCTGCATCTAACAACAGGGCATGAAAATATGAGAGGCAAAAACTAAAAGAACTGCAAGCAGGGGCGCCTGGGTGGCTCAGTTGGTTGAGCATCTGACTTTGGCTCAGATCATGATCCATGGTTTACGAGTTCAAGCCCTGCATTGGGCTCTGTGCTGATAACTTGGATCCCAGAGCCTGCTTCTGCTTCTGTGTGTCCTTCTCTCTTTGCCCCTCCCCTGCTTGTGCTCTAGCTCTCTCTCAAAAATAAATAAACATTAAAAAAATTAAGAAATGCAAGCATAGACAAATCCATTAATTACTATTGGAGACTTCAACACTCCTTTTCAGTAATTGACAGAGCCAACAAACAAATAATCAGTAAGAACATAGTTGAACTACCAATCAATTGACATTTACATAATATTTCATCCAACAATAGCATGATACACATTATTCTCAAACTCACAAGGAATATTCACCATAATATACTACATTTTGAGCTATATAATACACGTTAACAAATCAAAAAAATGGAAATTATACAAACTATGCTCTTAAGCTGCAATGGAATTAAACTGTAAATAAATGATAGCTGAAAGATAAAAAAATATGTGGAGATTAAATGAAAACCTCTAAATAACACACAAGGCAAGAAACAAGTGTCATGAAAAATTTTTAAATATTTTGAACTAGGGGCACCTGGGTGGCTCAGTTGGTTAAGCATCTGACTCTTGATTTTGGCTCAGGTCATGATCTGACAGTTCATAAGATAGAGCCTCATGTTGGGCTCCGTGCTGACAGTGTGGAGCCTGCTTGGTATTCTCTCTCCCCCTCTCTCTGCCTCTACTCCTCTCTCTCTCTCTCTCTCTCTCTCTCTCTCTCTCTCAAAATAAGTAAATAAAATTAAAAATAAAATAAAATATTTTGAACTAAATCAAAATGAAAATACAATTTACCAAAACATTGTAGGATATAGCAAAGTAGTGCTCAGAAGGAAATTTATAACCCTAAATGTATATATTTTAAAAAGAAGAAAGACTGAAATTCAATCATCTAAGCTTTCCTTTAGAAAACAAGGAAAAGAACAAGATTCACTAGAGTTAAAAAAGAAAATCAATGAAATTCAAAAAAGAACTCAACAGATAAATCAAAAAAGCCAAAATCATATTCATTGAAAAGATTAAGAAAATGTATTAATTTCTAGCCAACTTAATGAGGAAAAAAGGAGAGAAGACACAAATTAGTAATGTCAGAAATGAAAGAACCACCATAATAATCCCATGCATGTTAGAAAGATAATAAAGAATTACTACGAACAATGCTATGCCCACAAATTTGATGACCTAAATGAAATGGACCAATTCCTTGAAATACACAATTTGCCAAAACTCACGCAGAGAGAAACAGATAATGTAAATAGGCCTATGTCTATTAAAGAAATTGAATTAATAAATAATAAACTTCCAGGGTGCCTGGCTGGCTCAGTCGAAGTATGAGGAACTCTTGATCTTGGAGTCATGGGTTTGAGACCCATGTTGGGTGTAGAGATTACTAAAAACAATAAACACTAAAAATAATAACAATAACAAAAATAATAAACTTCCAAAGGTAAAAGTACAAGACTGAGATGGATATATTGGTGAATTCTAACAGACATTTATTTTTTTTTTTTTTTTTTTTTTTTTTTAAATTTTTTTTTCAACGTTTTTTTTATTCATTTTTTTGGGACAGAGAGAGACAGAGCATGAACGGGGGAGGGGCAGAGAGAGAGGGAGACACAGAATCGGAAACAGGCTCCAGGCTCCGAGCCATCAGCCCAGAGCCTGACGCGGGGCTCGAACTCACGGACCGCGAGATCGTGACCTGGCTGAAGTCGGACGCTTAACCGACTGCGCCACCCAGGCGCCCCTAACAGACATTTAATAAAGAAATTATGTGGGGGTGCCTGGGTGGCCCCGTCGATCAGGCATCCAACTCTTGATTTCAGTTCAGGTCATGATCTAACCAGTTTGTGGGTTCAAGCCCTGCAATGACAGCACAGAGCCTGCTTGGGATTCTCTCTCTTCCACTCTCTCTCTCTCTCTGCCCCTCTCCCACTCGCACGTGTACTCTCTCTCTCAAAATAAATAAACTTTAAAAAACATAAATTACACAAATTTTCTATATCTTCTAAAACTTAAAGGCAAGGAAAATACTATCTAACACATTCTATGAGACCAGCAAACCTTAATACCACAATCAGACACTGGCATTAGAAAAAAGGAAAATTACAGGGGCGCCTGGGTGGCGCAGTGGGTTAAGCGTCCAACTTCAGCCAGGTCACGATCTCGCGGTCCGTGAGTTCGAGCCCCGCGTCAGGCTCTGGGCTGATGGCTCGGAGCCTGGAGCCTGTTTCTGATTCTGTGTCTCCCTCTCTCTCTGCCCCTCCCCCGTTCATGCTCTGTCTCTCTCTGTCCCAAAAATAAATTAAAAAAAAAAAAACGTTGAAAAAAAAGAAAAAAGGAAAATTACAGACCAATATCTCTCATGAACATAGATGTAAAAATCCTCAACACAATATTAACAAGTTGAAACCAACAATGTATAAAAAATAATGATAGACTACAATCAAGTGAGATTTATTCTAGGTATGCAAGGCTGGTTTAACATTTGAAAATCAATTAATGTAATCCATAACATCCATAGACTAAAGAAAAAATATATCATCATACCAATAGGTGAAGAAAAAACATTTGACAAAATCCATCACTTTTTGATAAAAACTCAACAAACTAGAAATAGAGGGGAACATCCTCAGCTTGATAAAGAACATCTACAAAAAGCCTACAGCTAACATTACACTTAATGATAAGAAACTAGAACCTTTCCCACTGAATCAGGAACAAGACAAGGATGTTTCATCTCACCACTCCTTTTCAACTGGAAGTCCTAGATGATGCAATGAGATAAGACAAAGGAAATAAAAGGTATACAAATTGAGAAGGAAAAAATAAAATTATCTTTGTACACAGCTTACATTATCTATGTAGATACTGTCTATTTATGTAGAAAATCCCAAATAATCAACAAAAATCTCCTGAGACTAATAAGCAATTATGGCAAGACTGAAGGATAAAGGCTAATCTACAAAAGTCAACCACTTTTTATATATCAACAAACATTTGGAATTTGAAAGTTAAAATATTTACATTAGCACCAAAAAATATTTAAGAACAAATATAACAAAATATGTACAACATCTGTATGAGCAAAATTATGAAATTCTAATAAAATAAATAAATAATCTAAATAAATGAGATATTATATGTACATGCATGGAAAGACCCAACATTGTCAATATGCCAATTCTTCCCACTTGACCTACAGATTCGATACAAAGTGATTCTAACAGTTAGATGAAAAAGCAAAGGCCCAGATAGCCAACATAATATTTAAACATAACAATAAGGTCAGAGGATTGACTACCCAACTTAACACTGACTGCAGAACTACATTATCAAGACTGTCACCATGGCAAAAGGATAAATATATCAATAAAACAGACCAGAGAACCCAGAAATATATCCACATAAACATAGTCAACTGATCTTTGACAAAGAATAAAGGGAAATTTAATAGATAACAGTCTTTTTAAAAAAAATGGGGCTGGAACAATTGGATATCCATATGCAAAAAAAAAAAAAAGGTGGGGGGGAGAGGGGATTTAGACCAAGACCTTACACCATTCGCAAAAAATAACTCAAAATGGATTGCAGACATGAATATAAAACACAAAACTATAATACTTGTATTAGATGAGATAGAAAAAAAATCAAGGTTGCCTTGGATTTGGCAATGACTTTTCAGATATAACAGCAAAACCACAATTCATGAAAGAAAAAAACTGTTAAGCTGGGCTTCATTAAAATTAAAAACTCCTTCCCTGTGGAAGACACTGTTAGGAAAATGAAAAAAAAAAACCCACAGACTAGGAGAACATTTTTATAAAACACAGACATCCAAAATATACAAAGAACCGATAAGCTCAACAATAAGAAACAAACCAATTTTAAAATGGGTGAAAGATCTGAACAGACAGATCACCAAAGTAGATGTACAAATGGCAAACAAGCATTTGAAAAAAACATTCAACATCACATATCATTAAGGAATTACAAGTTAAAACAACAATGTGAGACAGCTACACACCTATCAAAATAGCTAAAATAAAGTTCAAAACACTGACAACTCCAAATTCTGGCAAAGATGTGGAACACTGCTCTTGGAAAGAAGGCAGGACAAACAGCCCCTCAACACACAACAAAGAAACAGCAATCTGAAGAGCTAAAGTGGCACACAGTGGGGAGGTTATTGGCAGCTTTCACAGATTCCAACAGGCACAAAGGAACTGGCAGGTACCACATTCCTCCCCCACCACTCAGCATAAGCACAAGGCCACCTGCAGTCACCAGCACAGTACTGACACTACCTAATGTATTACATCACACCCTGCACCACTATGCTCTGGTGGAACCACTCTTCCCAGTCATGCTTGCCTCAGTTCCAGCACAGTGAGCCTCCTCCCTCAGAAGACCAGACCAAACCCCAGGGGAATTTGTCCTAAATGAAAGAACATGTAAGACCATGGCCACAGATCTAAGGGAAACAGATATGATATGCCTGACAGAGAATAAAGGTAATGATCATAAAGATATTCACTGGACTTGAGAAAAGATATGATTGAGACTGTTAATACAAAAATAAGGAATAACATAGCACATATAAAGTGCTCAATAAAAGAAATGAGAAACACGCTTGATGGAATGAACAGCTGTTGGAAGAAGCAGAGGAATGAATTATGATCAAGAAGACAGAGTAATGGAAAGTAATCAAGCTAAACAAAAGAGAGAAAAGGACTTAGGGAATTCAGTGACTCCAGCACATGTAATAACATCCGATTACAGGAGTACCAAAAGAAGACAGAGAAAAGGGGGCAAAAAATTATTTGAAGAAATAATATCTGAACACATCCCTAATCTGGGGAAGAAAACCAATATCCAGAACCAGGTGGGACAGAGAAACAAAATGAACAAAAGAATATCTACACAAAGATAGGTGGTAATTAAAAAGGCAAAATACAGAAATAAAGAAAAAAATTAAAGGCATCAAGACAAAAGAAGACAGTTACATTAAATGGAAATATAAGGTGACCAGCCAATTTTTCAGCAGAAACTTTCCAGGCCAGAAAGGAGTGGCATGATATATTCAAAGCCCTCAAAGGGAAAAATCTGCAACCAAGAATAATACTCTATTCAGTAAATCTATAATTCAGAATACAAAAAGAGATAAAGTTTCCCAGACAAGCAAAAAATAAATGAGTTCATGACCACTAAAACCAGACCTGAAAGAAATATTAAAGGGGACTCTCTGAGTGGAAATGAAAAGACCAAAAATGAAAGTATCAAAGTAGGAAAAACAAAAGCAGTAAACTATAAGTCAAGGAACTCACAAAATTAAAGAATGTAAAATATGACACCATATGCCAAACACATAAGGAGAGTGGTAAAGAATAGGTTCAAACCTAAAAAACCAATGACTTAATATAGACTGCTATATGCATAAAATGTTATATACAGACTGAATGGTAACCACAAATCAAGAACCACTAAAATACAGACTAAGAATAAAGAGAAAGAAATCCAACTATATCACACACACACAAAAAAAAAAAACACCCACCAAATAATGAAAGAGAGAAAGAGAAGCAAGGATCAGAGAAAATATTCAGAAACACAAAACAAGTAATAAAATAACACTACATACATATGTATCAATAATTACTTTGAATGTAAACGGCAAAATACCCCAAATAAAATACACAGGGTAACAGAATGGATCTATAAAGGATTCATTTTAGACCTAAAGACACCTGAGGATTGAAAGTGAGGGAATGGAAAAACATCTATCTTGCAAACAAGATGTTAAAAAAAAGCCAGACTAGCAATACTTACATCAGACAAAATAGACTTTTAAAAAAGACTAAAATGAGACAAAGAAGGACACTATACAATAAGAATAGGGACAATCCAACAAGAAGACATAACAATTGTAGATACTTAGGCACCCAAAATAGAAGCACCCAAATACATAAAACAGTTAATTACAAACATAAAGGAACTAATTAATAGTAATATAATAATTGTAGGGGTCATTAACACCACACTTATATCAATGGAAAGATCATATAAACATGAAATCAAAATGGAAACAACGGCTTTGAATGACACACTGCACCAGAAGGATTTAACAGATATATTCAGAACACTCCATCCTAAAGCAGCACAATACACATTCTTTTCAACTGCACATGGAACATTCTCCAGAAAAAATCACATATTAGCCCATGAAACAAGCCTCAACAAATTCAAGAAGATGGAAGTCATACCATGAACATTTTCTGATCACAAGCTGTAAAACTAGAAGTTAACCACAAGAAAAAAAATCTGGAAAGACCACAAATACATGGATGTTAAATAACATGTTACTAAAAATGAATGGGTCAACCAGTAAATAAAGAAGAAATTAAAACGTACATGGAAACAAATGAAGATGAAAACACAATGGTCCAAAACTTTTGGGATGCAGCAAAAGCAGTTCTAAGAAGGAAATTTATAGCAGTACAAACCTAACTCAAGAAGCAAGAAAAACCTCAACCTACCTTTACACCTAAAGAGCTAGAAAAAGAAAAACAAACAAAACCTAAAACCAGCAGAAGGAAATAATCATGATTAGAGCAGAAAGAAATGGTATAGAAACTAAAAAAAAATAGAACATTTCAATGAAACCAGGAGCTGGTTCTTTGAAAAAAAAATCAGTAAATTTAATAAACCTCAAGCCAGACTTCTCAAGAAAAAAGAGAAAGGACTCAAATAAATAAAATCACAAATGAGAAAGTATAAATAGCAATCAAAAGCACAGAAATACAAACAATTCTACAAAAATATCATTAAAAACTACATGGCAACAAACTGGACAGCCTAGGAAAAATGGATAAATTCCTAGAAATATATAAACTACCAAAAATGAACCAGGAAGAAATAGAAAATTTGAACAGACCAATTACCAGCAAAAAATTGAATCAGTAATCAAAAACTCCCAGCAAACACAAGTCCAGAACCACATGGCTTCACAGGCAAACTCTACCAAATATTTATAGAACACTTAATATCTACACTAGTTTTAGAAGTTAATGCCTACACTTCCAAAACTATTCTAAAAAATGAGAAGAAAATTTCCAAATTAATTCTATAAAGCCAACAATAAGTACCCAAATACCAAAACAAGATAAAAATACCACAAAAAAAAAAGAAAAAAGAGAGAGAGAACTACAGGCCATTATCTCTGATGAACATAAATGCAAAAATCCAGAAAAAATACTAGAAAACGAATCCAACAATACATTAAAAAATCATTCACAAAGATCAAGTGGGATTTATTTCTGGTTTGCAAGAATGGCTCACTATTTGTAAATCAACCAACAGGGTACATTATGATAGGAAAAAATAGGGAGGGAAAGGATTAGGATCTGAGGTCCCTGGGTGGGAAAAAACACATTTTCAAACAATGCTGGGAATGTCTGACCACAGCAAACCCCTCAGGCTTAAAGTTCCTCTTAAGAATGTAACAGACCCCATCTACTTCCCCCTCAGGTTTCCCTCAGGAATTTGACAAAAGACCTAAGTATGGCTATAGACTACCCATCATACTATGAAAACAAGCCAATCAGGAATGGATAACCCAGTACCTAGAGCTATCAAGCCAATAAGGGTAGAACTTGAGAAGGAACAAGGGGAAGGGTAGGGGGAGGGCTGAACAGAACCTAACAAAACCAGGACCCTTGCCTGCAGTCCTCAGACATTCACTTTTGAATGTCCCCTCTGTAAAGAGTTTTCTACTATTCTTCCTTTCTGATCTAATATTTAAAAAAAAAACCTATGCCTGCTGCTAATTTTGTGTCCACCTCTTCATTCGTTGAAGTGGCAAGACAACAAATCCCTGGTATTGAGGTAAAAAATCCTGCAGTAACATCACGTCAATAAGAGAAAAGATAAGAACCAAATGATCATTTCAATACATGCAGAAAATTCATTTGACAAAGTACAACATCTATTCATTATAAAATCCTTCAACAAAGTAGGTTTAGAGAGTATGTATCTTAACATAATAAAGGCCATTTATGAAACACCCACAGCTAATTCCATCCTCAATGGGGGAAAACTGAGAGCTGTTCCACTAAGGTCAGGAACAAGACAAGGATGTCCACACTCACCACTGTTATTCAACATAGTACTGGAAATCCTAGCCACAGGAGACAACAAAAAGGAATAAAGGGCTTCCAAATCAATAGGAAGCAGTAAAACTTTCAATAATTACAGATAACAGAATACTATATTCACAAAAACCTAAAGACTCCACCAAAAAACTACCAGAACTAATAAATGAATTCAGTAAATTCACAGGATACAAAAATCAATGTACAGAAATCTATTGCATTCCTATATACCAACAATGAAGCAGCAGAAAGAGAAATTAAGGAAACAATCACATTTAAAATTTCTTTGATATTGGCTGTTGCAACTTTTTTCTACATAGTTCCCCTGGGGCAAGGCAAACAAAAGTAAAAATAAACCATTGGGACTTCATCAAGATAAATAGCTTCTGCACAGCAAAGGAAACAATGAACAAAACTGAAAGGCAACCTACAGAATTGGAGAGAATATCTGTAAATGACCTATCTGATAAAGGATTAGTATCCAAAATCTATAAACAGCTTATAAATCTCAACACCCAAAAAAAACACAAATAATCCAGTTAAAGAAATGAGAATACATAAACAGATATTTTTCCAAAGAAGACACAGAGATGGCAACAGACACACAAAAAGATGCTCTGTATCACTTACCATCAGGGAAATGCAAATCAAAACTACAATGAGATGTCACCTTGCTCCTGTCAGAATGGCAAAAATAAAAACCACGAGAAACAAGAGGCATTGGCAAATATGTGGAGAAAAATGAACCCTTATGCACCGTTTGTGGGAATGCAAACTGGAGCAGCTAGTCTGGAAAACAGTATGGACATTCCTCAAAAAATTAAAACTAGAAATACCTTATGATCCAGCAATTGCACTACTAGGCATTTACCCTAAGAATACAAAAATAGTAATCCAAAGAGATACATGCACCCCAATGTTTAAAGCAGCATTATTTACAATAGCCAAGTTATGGTGTTACAGAACCAGGCTGGATCACTGGCGGAAAAACCAAGCGGCACTCGGAGATCTTGGTGGATCAGTCTTACTTTACATCGGAGGGCTCAGAGGAGATCCTTCTCCAGAGATCTGAGACCCAAGCGCAAGCATGGTGGACAATTTATCATCTGTTACTTCCGCATTCCGCATTAGTAGTAATTTGGCACACATGACAAGCAGGGCAGGAAGAAGAACCTGGAAGAGGAGTCTCTAAGCTAGGAACTAGAGCTTATGTTAGTACCATAGGCCATCTTATGGTGCATAAATTTACTTATTTTCCCAACATTCCCCCCTCTGATGCCTTTTCTAAAAATCTTTTTTAGTAGGCATCACCCTTTAGCTCTAGGGGTTGGTACCCTCAGAGGGCTAAGATGCATGTTGCAGTTTCCAGGTAATGTTGAGGGACCTGGTCAGGGTTTGTATAATGTCCACCACAAATGCAGGTCTGTTGTCACTGTGTATGGTTAAGGGCAGACCAAAATGAATGCACGATTTCCCGTAGAAGAGCTTTGGCCACCTCATAACTTCGTTTCATCCTGGTCAGGAAGGCTTCAACCCATCCTGAATATGTTCAGATTATTACAAGGAGGTACCTGAATCCGTTGCTTGGTTGTATAGCTGTGAAGTCCACCTCCAAGTCTTTTAAAGGGGTGGCCCCCATCCTTTGAATAAACCAGATCTCCTGGGTTTATATGGGATGGGTCTCTAGTAACTGTCAGATCAGGTTTAGGGAGGATATGGTTTGCATATTTAGAGATTTATGAATTAACCAGGCCTCAAGTGAATAATAAAGCATGAAAATATTTATCTATTGATAGGTCTACAGTGAGAAAGTTCTTTGCATACTATTGGTGGGGGAATCCATCCCATTTTCCAGTTGTTTAAATAATCATATGCCCATGGGTCTTATTGTTATCCCCACAGAATAACAAGCACAGCAGATTGTCTATACATGAAATACTGTGACAATTTTTCTGAAGTTTACCTCAAGTTGTCTAGTTTAGGCAAACAACAAACATTTAAAGACAATACAAACTAGAATTTAACATCCATAATGGTGCGTTGTTGAAACAGTTTTTCTCTCTAAAAACCCCCATTTCCAGAGATAGCTAAATTAAGACCAATCTTAACAAACCTGGCCTAATTGTTTACATAAGCTCAGCAAGAATAGCGATTGATCATGAGGATCTTTTAAAGTTTGCTTTGTTGGAACCTTTTATAAGGAATATCCAGGTTGAACTTTTAGTAGCCTCTCCAGGCCAGAAGCCAAGCTAAATACTTGCCATCAGAAAGGCCTGCAATACCTATAGAATTGGGCAAATTCCTCTTCATGAGGCCCTCAAGATATCCTGAGTTCCTGTACTTGCCAGGAAGTGACCTTCTTTACTCACCTGGTGAGGCTGCTGGGAACTCTGTAAGCAAGGTATCAGGCCAACATTTCCAAGGGGCTTTATGGCTCCATGTTTCATAAAGTCAACCTTAGTTCCTTAAAGCTGTCTGGTTATATGTGAGTCTATGCATGTCACTCTCAAATATGACATTCTAGTCAAAGCCTTGGTAAAATAACCAGTATTTCCAATGGTGACCTGTTACAAGATGAACAGATGCTTATCAAACTTATGCAAACAATTGTAATTGCCATGAAAGAAAGAAAACTCACTAAGAGGTTTTGAATTTCAGATGGTTTAGGTAGGGAGAAAAGATAAATGCTTCAGTTTACAAATGAATACTTCATGACATTTCTGTATATCATAGATACCTTAAGAGAAATCTTCCTTAATCGGAAAGAGCAAACATTAAAGAACCAGCAATATTTACAAGACTCACAAAAGTATAATCTTCCTCAGTTCATTTAGTCCCATGTTCCTAATTCTTGTTCAGTTTGAATGCAACTTTTCAGTCCTGGTAATTCTTACCCATTTTAGTATTAATCTTAAAGATGTCAAACACCTGTATTTGTCCCAAGAGTCCTTTTTATAAATCTCCTTGAAGAAGAAACACATTTTGTAAGAGAAAAAGAACAATTATAAATGACAAAATCTCAAAAATGGACATTGTTAAAATCTGATGACAGTTCATTATGATGCAATTGACAAAGAAATTCAGTTATTTCTGACACATAACACTTCAAGTAATCAGCATATTAAGTGATGACCTTATACCAAAACACTAAAACTTTAGGAATTGCATATCTATTTTGGCAGTTACAACATTTACCTGTGCAATGCAACCTAAGGTTTACCATGGTACGACTGTGCTCTTCCAAGTAACTTAGCATCCCAAATAAAAGGGCCTAATTGGTCAAAAAGACTTCACTTACCATTCAAATCCTGGGAAGTTTGTTAAAACTTTAGGAAGTTATAAGTACATCCTAAATAGGATTACAGATCATTACAAATGTTAAAATTTTATTCAACCAAGGTGGCAATAAAATATCCTAAAGGTGAATGTATAGCATTACATAGTTGTTAGCAAAACCTAGCTCCTTTAACATTGAGAAGTTTTAACTAAGCAATCAAAGACCTGATAAAGATGAAACTTAAAGCTTTGGTTTTCCTGGCAGACAAAAGAGAAAAAACCTTTGTTTACACTGTCTTATCAAGAGCGATCAACAGTCCAATAAAATGTTGTCTTTTGAACAGAGAGAAAAGCAGAATTTCAATCTTATACCAGTGTATTTTAAATTTCCATTCATCTCAACCTTAGTCTATCCTTAGCACACATAAAATTCCTTTCCAAAGATTTCCCTTAATGAACCTTCTACAACTTTCCTTTGCCTTTAAGCTTTGTCCCAAAGCCATTTCTCTCCAAACAACCAGTCTCATTTAGGACAAAATTACTTTCTTTTACCCTCAACAAATATGTATTTCAATTACATATATATATATATATATATATATATATATTTTTTTTTTTTTTTTTTTTTTTTTACTTATATCTTTCTTACATACCTCCTACTTTCCTACATACAGGGTTGCTTTCCCTATTTCCAGTCTTAAGTACACTTAGCAGAATTTTAACTCTTAGGAAACCTTAGTAACCAACTGAGATATGTTTACACCAGAATTTTTTTAGATGGTAAATTCATGAACCAATTAAGCACAAAGCATGTTTTCCAATAGGTCCAAATAGCCTTAGTTTCTCTGCAATAAGAAGTTAAAAACACAAACCTATGTTCAGTGATCAAAGCTTTAGCACTCCATCCTATTTGGAAAAGACCTAGATGTCCAATGAATTTAATCTTATTTATCATGCAATCAAAACTTTAAAGTTTCAGGTTACCAAAGATCTTGAAAGCTATCTTAAGAATTACCCATGAAAACTCTGAGACAGATAAAATTAACTACCATTTTAAGTTATCTTTTTGCTAACAAACTGCAACAGAGATAACATGAGCTTATTTGACTTTTAGTCAACCTTGGTAGAGTGCTGATAACTTCAGAGACAGGTCCAACAAACATAAATAGTTTAAACATTGAATATGTTTCATCTGTATCCACTTAAAATCAATTTTTCTCCATTGTCAGTTTTCACCTAGGACACCAGTGGGGGTATCTGAAGTGGGTGGCCCAAGGGGGTGCTCTTTGCCCCTTGACCTTGAGGGTGGGGGGAAGGAGCCAATGGTGCCTGAGGCACTGAGGATGGTATAGGAACCAGTTATATAGACCATACCCAAGTTGGTGCAGAAACAGGAGGGGGAAAGGAAGGCAGAAGAGGCAAGGTGCCAGCAGAAGGCAGAGAAGGAAAACTGGATTCAAAACCAGCTCAGACAGAGGAGCAGGTGCCATGTTTTTACCACCAAAGTGGAAATATGGAGTCCATATCAGGACAGAGAAGAAGGGGAATTTCCTCAAAACAAGTGGAGTTTCAGCAACTGCTTGGGAATATTCCTTAAAGTCCCTGTCCTGCAGTAGACTAAACACAGTTGGCTCCAATTACAGCCGTTAACCCAGGAAATGAATGAGGGAGAAGCCCTCACATCTATTAGGCAGAGGAACAGAGAGAGAGAGAGAGGCAGCATCCCCCTCAGTCTGATTCTATCTCAGCCAGACTAATAAGGTCCCCTTCTTGAGGTTCCTCCCAATATTGGCTGGGTTTCTGGGACTTTCCCTGGCTGTGACATTTATCCCCTTAATGTCCTTTCTTTTTGCAGTAGGCTCAATGACCCCTTGCTAAGGAGGTTCTGGGCCTCCCCTCTTTTGGCAGCTGCACCTCCCCCATCCTTTTGTCATGGCTCTCTTGTGCCTTGGGATCAAAGGAGGTGTAAGCCTTGCATAGCCTCTCATAATAATCCCCCGGGGATTCCCCTTGCTGTTGGGCATATTCATGGGCTTCTTAGCCCCTGCTTGGACCCCCCAAAGGATAGCCTCTTGGTACCAGCAGGTGTGGACCTGCATCTGGAGAGTGCCTGCACCTGACCGAAGGCACAACCTGGCCACTGGTCCAGGGGACAGAGGATCTGCCGAGTCTGGAGGTGGTGAGGAGACCGAAGGTGGCAGAGTATCAGGAACTGGGGGGTTCATATGGTGGGGGCAAGATTGGTTCTTCCTCCAGGTCAACGGCAAGAATTTGTGGAGGTCAGGACTTCTGTTGGCCTTTCTTGGGCTGCTTTGTTGAGGCAACTAAGACCCTAGCCTGTCCCTGTTTGTTGCAGGTAAATCACACCCAAGGGGGAAGGGTTTGGGCAATCTCTAACCAGGAGTCGATATATGGGAACTTATAGGGGTGACCTGGGTCTCTGGTGACAACACGCCAGACACAGCAGACCACTGGGACATCTAAGGTTCCCTCTGAGGGCCATCCTACACCAAAAGTGGGCCATTCTAAGTCACATAGGATCCTTAACTTGCCAGGGGATATCTTAATTCCATAGTCTCCCCAAAACCCCTTCTTTGCTCTGTCCCGACTCCATAATGTTCCCGTGAGACAGAGTCACAAAGACAGAGGGGTAGGGGTGCCAACTCTAATGATGAGACCAGTCAGATGCCCATCTGGCCATGTCCTGAAGGAACTTAGGTGATGCTTAGCCGTAGCGGTCTCAGCTTTATGACTTACAATTGGAAACTATTCTGATACCGCCACAAACCATAGGCCATTCACCACAGAATCACAGATGGGCCCATTCAGACTCTGTGGGCTTTTGGGAAACTTAAGGGTGCCTGCCCGTGGAGCCACAGAATGGAACTTGGCAGATGCACCAGACTAAGTCGCACATTCCAACTCAAATACACACAAGAGGTTATTACATTCCCTCCCACAGAATTTCTACCTGTAAGACCTCTGAGGTCTCTGGGGAGTTATCAGGTCCCCCTTCTACACTTATGGGTTGGCCGGACTGAATTGGGGCCCCATACCTGTGAAACCTCTGAAGTCTCCAGGGAGTAATCAGGTCCCCCTTCCACTCTTGCAAGTGGGCCTGACTAGATTGGGGCCCTGGCCTTACCAGATCTGACGTCGGGTCCAGGTCTTCATCTGCCAAGTCCCCTTGAGTCTGGCAGGAACGGCAGAGCGGGGCTGGCCTGAGACAACCAAGTGGGAGACTGCCAAAAATCAGGCAGAGCATGCCTTCTCCATAGCGATTCCTTGTCCCGACACTGCCTCACCATTCTGCCAACCGGTGGCAACAATGGGCCAGCACAGTTGGGTTTCCCAGTCATGGAACCAAATATGTTACAGAACCAGGCTGGATCACTGGCGGAAAAACCAAGCAGCACTCGGAGATCTTGGTGAATTGGAATTTTATTTTACATTGGCGGGCTCAGAGGAGATCCTTCTCCAGAGATCTAAGTCCTGAGCACCAGCATGGTGGACAATTTATCATCTATTACTTCCACATTCCACATTAGTAGTAATTTGGCACGCATGGCAAGCAGGGCAGAAAGAAGAACCCGGACGAGGGGTCTCTAAGCTAGGAACTAGAGCTTATGTTAATCCAGGTCACCATGTTATGGTACATAAATTTACTTATTTTCCCAACAATGGAACCAGCCCAAATGTCCATCTATTGATGAATGGATAAAGAAGATGCGATACATGGACTTCAAGCTGTATTACAAAGCTGTAATCATCAAAACAGTATGGTGCCAGCACAAAAACACATACAACAACGGAACAGAATAGAGAACCAGGAAATGGACCCACAAACATATGGCCAACTAATCTTTGACAAAGCAAGAAAGAATATCCAAAGGAATAAAGACAGTCTCTTCAGCAAGTGGTGCTAGGAAAACTGGACAGCGACATGCAGAAAAATGAACCTGGACCACTCTTACACCATACACGAAAATAAAATGGATGAAAGACCTAACCGTAAGACAGGAAGCCATCAAAATCCTCGAGGAGAAAGCAGGCAAAAACCTCTTTGATTTTGGCCACAACAACTTCTTACTCAACACATCTCCAGAGGCAAGGGAAACAAAAGCAAAAATGAACTATCGGGACCTCATCAAAATAAAACACTTCTGCACGGCGAAGGAAACAATCAGCAAAACTAAAGGCAACTGATGAAATGGGAGAAGATACTTGCAAGTGACATGTCAGATAAAGGGTTAGTATCCAAAATCTATAAAGAACTTATCAAAATCAACACCCAAAAAATAAATAATCCAGTGAAGAAATGGGCAAAAGACATGAATAGACACTTCTCCAAAGAAGACATCCAGATGGCCAACCGACACATGAAAAAATGCTCAACATCACTCATCATCAGGGAAATACAAATCAAAACCACAATGAGATACCACCTCACACCTGTCAGAATGGCTAAAATTAACAACTCACACAACAACAGATGTTGGCAAGGATGCAGAGAAAAAGGATCTCTTTTGCACTGCTGTTGGGAATGCAAACTGGTGCAGCCACTCAGGAAAACAGTATGGAATTTCCTCAAAAAAGTGAAAATAGAACTACCTTACGACCCAGCAATTGCACTACTAGGTATTTATCCAAGGGATACAGGTGTGCTGCTTTGAAGGGACACATGCACCCCAATGTTTACAGCAGCACTATCAACAATAGCCAAAGTATGGAAAGAGTCCAAATGTCCATCGATGGATGAATGGATACAAAAGATGTGTGTATATATATATATATATATATATATATATACACACACACACACACACACACACCACACACACACACACACACACACACACACACAATGGAGTATTAGTTGGCAATCAAGAAGAATGAAATCTTACCATCTGCAACTACATGGATAGAACTAGCAGGTATTAGGCTATGCGAAATTAGAGAAAGACAAATATCATATGACTTCATTCATTTGAGGACTTTAAGACACAGAAAATATGAACATAAGGGAAGAGAAGCAGAAATAATATAAAAATGGGAGGGACAAAACAGAAGAGACTCCTAAATATGGAAAACAAACAGAGGGTTACTAGAGGGGTTGTGGAAGGGGGAATGGGCTAAACGTTAACGTAAGGGGCATTAAGGAATCTACCCCTGAAATCATCATTGCACTATATGCTAACTTGGATGTAAATTTAAAAAAGAAAAGAAAAAAAAAAAAGTAAAGGAAAAAATAGGGCAACCCAGAGTTCCCTTTCTTTCAGTCTTTCCTTAATCATTAGAAAGCTGGAGAGCGTTGATGGAATATATGTGCATATTAAGAAGCAAAATAAAAAGTTGAGTTAGTTTTAAAAAAAAGGTGTGATACATACATACACACACACACACACACACACACACACACACACACACACAATGGAATATTATTCAACCTTAAAAAAGAATGAAGTTTTGCCATTTGAAAAGATATTGATGGAGCTAGAGAGTAATATGCTATGCAAAATAAGTCAGAGAAAGACAAATACTCATGTGGAATTTAAGAAACAAAACAAATGAGCAAAGGGGAATAAAAAGAGAGAGAGAGAGAAACCAACAAACAGACTTTTAACTATAGAGAGAAAATTGACGGTTACCCAAGGGGAGAATGGAGGGGGGATGGGTGAAATATATGATTGGGATTAAGGAGGACACTTGTGATGAGCACTGGGTGATGTATGGAATTGCTGAATCACTATATTGTACAGCTGTAACTAATGTAACACATATATTAACTGAAATTAAAATAATATTTTTAAAAAGCATAGTCAGAAAGTAACATTAGCAAAATGGCAGAGTAGGCAGATCTAAGCTCTTGCCCAACTCCCTCATCCAGGAACATCACAAAGCAAGCAGAAAATGTCAGAACCAATTTCATCCAAACTCTGGAAAACAGTGAAAAGTTTACACTAACCAAACAAATGCTAAATCAAAAATAAGGCAACCTCACAACAGTAGGAAAGTTTTGTGGGATTTTTAACTCCCCTCTTCCCCACCCCATCTCTGATGCAGTAGCATTTGCTGTCTTAAACCGGTGGCAGCCTGTGCTCCTCGTGTGTAATCCTAGCCCCTGATTCCAGAAGGTGCAGATCAGATTTTATTCACAAATCACCATGTATACCTGTTTGAACGTGTCTGGGGGATACTTGAAAGACTGAAGTCAACTGCTTGTGTTTGTTTCACTTAACTCAAAACTCAAAACTCAAGAAAGTGGTGAGCAGCTCCTGAAAATACTGCAAGCTGAACAATGTTCTGATGCCTAAGGCAGGATTGTATGTTGAAACATAATACACTGCCTAAGGCATGAGAGTAACCTGAGGGGGGTTCCTTGCAAAATTAGAATATTCCAAAGCAAATGTGTATATGGGGCATTAAATTAAACCACATTCATGCCCAGGGCAATATGCATATTCAGAAAAAATCTGAGAAGACTCTAGTCTTTCACCTTGGGCCAATTGCTAGTAAGCCCAAGCCTGGCTAATTGTTCAAGGATGGCCTAAGCACAAGGCTAATCAAGAAAGATTGGGAGAGGTGTTTGTTTATTTGTTTTTAGCTTTGGCATTCAAGATCTGTGTCAAAATCCTAGTTGTACACAAGCTAAGGGACAGAGACATCAGTGACCCCACAGGAAAAGGACAAAGGATTTAGTCTTTGCCAAAATAGCTTTAAAAAAAAGAGAGAGAAGAAAATCCTGTGGTAGAAGATCTAATTTCCAGAGTTACTACCTTATAATATTCAAATGTTCACTTTTCAACAACAAAATCACAATGTATATGAGAAACAGGAAACTATTGTCCAAAGGAACAAAATAAATTGTCAGAAACTGTCCCTAACGGTGTCCACATATTAGATTTACCAAAGACCTGAAAACAATAACTTTATTAAATATGCTGAAAGACCTAAAGGAAAACACAGAGAACTAAAGACAACAGGAATATGATATACAAACAAAATGAGAATATCATTAAAGATATAAAAATTAAAGACTAAATAGAGTCTAAGAGACCTGGGGGACACTATCAAGTGGACAAGAATATACACTATAGGACTTCTAGAAAGTGAACAGAGAATAAGGGGCAGAAAGAATATTTAAAGAAATAGTACCAAAAAACATGCCAAATTTTATGAAAGATAAAAATCTATACATCCAAGAAGCTGAACAAACTTCAAGGAGGACAAACTCAGAGGCTCACACTGACACACCTTGTAATTAAACTTCCAAAAGCCAAAGATAAAGGGAAGACCTTGAAAGCAGCAAGAGAGAAGTGACTTGTCATGTAAAACGGATCCTCATTTATAATTAACAGCCAATTTACCTTCAGAAAACATTGAGGCCAGAAGACAGTGAGAGAACACAGTGTTAAAACAAAAAGAAAACCAAAACCAAGAATTCTACATTTGGCAAAACTATCCTTCAAAATGAAGGAGAAAATAAGACATTCCTAGGTAAACAAAAACTGAGGGAGTTCATTACCAGTACACTTCCCCTACAAGGCATGTTAAATGGACTCCTTAGGTTGAAATAAAAGGACACTAGAAAATAACTCAAAATCATATGAAGATACAAAGATCTCCCGTAAAGGTAACTATATATGCAAATATAAAAGCTGACATTATTTTATTTTTGGCTTGTAACCCAACTTTTTAATTTCCTACATGATTTAAAAGACAAATGCATACAAAGAATTACATATCTATGTTCTTAGACACATGGTGTATACAGATGTAATTGTGACAATCCACAGGTGAGAGACAGAGCTATAAAGAAGCCGAGATTTGAATGCTATTGGAACTAAGTTGGTATCAATTCAAACTTGTTTGCTATAAATTAAGGATGTTAAACGTAATCCCCAAGATATCCACAAATAAAATATTTCTAAAATATACGTAAAAGGAAATGAGATGGGAATAAAAATGGTCACTACAAAAAACTCAACACAAAAGAAAGCAGTAATAGGAAATGAAAGAGAAAAAAGTACAGGACATACAGAAAACAGAAAAATGGCAGAAGTAAATCCTTACCTATCAATAATTACTTTAAATGTAAATAGATTAAACACTCCAATAAAAAGGCAGAATCCATAGAATGGATCCATATAATTAAATAATCCCACAGATTTTTAACCCATAGATTTTTATCCATAGAATGGATTAAAAAACAGGATCCAACTACATGCTATCTACAATAGACTCACTTTAGATCCAAAAATGGAAATACATCTGTTACGGAACCAGGCTGGAACGCTGGCAGAAAAACCAAGCGGCACTCGGAGATCTTGGTGGATTGGAGATTTTTTTTTTTAATTTTTTAAACTTTTATTTATTTTTTATTTAAAAAAATTTTTAATGTTTATTAATCTTTGAGACA
Organism: Neofelis nebulosa; assembly: GCF_028018385.1. Lineage (NCBI taxonomy): Eukaryota > Metazoa > Chordata > Mammalia > Carnivora > Felidae > Neofelis > Neofelis nebulosa. Next base: position 56,995,494 of record NC_080800.1, read on the forward strand.
GAGAGACAGCATGAATGGGGGAGGGTCAGAGAGAGAGGGACACAGAATCTGAAGGAGGCTCCAGGCTCTGAGCTGTCAGCACAGAGCCCGACGAGGGGCTCAAACTCATAAACCGCAAGATCATGACCTGAGCTGAAGTTGGACACCTAACTGACTGAGCCACCCAGGTGCCTCTCGGAGATTTATTTAACACCGGTGGGCTCAGAGGAGACATTCTTCAAAGGTCTGAGTGCCCAATGCAAGTGGGGAGGGTAATTTATAGCCATCAACTTCCGTATCTGTGGGGGTTTTTGCGCGCACAGCAAACAAAGGAAGAAGAACCTGGAGGAGGGGTGTCTAAGCTAGAGACCAGAGTCTGTTTTAGCCCTATTGGCCATCTTTGGCATACTTTATTCACTTCTCCAACATTGCCCCCTTTGATGCCTTTTAAAAAAACTTTTAGTAGGCATCACCTTTCAGTTTGACAGGTTGGTATTCTAGGAAGGCTAAAGTATGTGCAGTAGTTTGGGGAGCAACAGTGTTTTCAATAAAACATACCACGGCATTCAGTATAAAGGAGCCGATGGATAAAAGTAAAATTATGGAGAGGAGGGGCCCCGCCAGGGCAGGAAGCCAGGATGCCCAATCCGTGAGATCCCATCCTTTCCATTGATTGATACTTTCCTGTTGTCTACGTTGAACTCTTTCCTTGAGTTCCTTAACCTTAGTTGTAACTATTCCTGACTGGTTCTGGTTTCCCCAGAAAGATGCAAGTCCCTCCTTTTTCTGAAGTGAGGAGGTCAAGGGCTCACCTATTTTGGAGGGTCACTGCCGCCAGAGAGTTTATTTGGTTTTGTAAGGTTACCAGAGAATCTGCCACCTGTTCCATGTCTTCATTTATCTCTTGACATAGTCTATGGTATAGTCCTATGGATGAACCTATGCCCCCTATTCCAGTTCCTATTCCAGTCACAATCCCCGCTCCTATCAGAATGGGTAGCAGGACTGCCTGTTTAGCCCAGGACTTGGGGCTAAAGCTGTCAGGAGCTGATTTTCAGTGTATACAGATATCTCAGGGGTTAGGAAGACAGAATAACATATCTGAGTCCAGTTGGCCTCTAAGCATCAGTAGGCCAAATTAGAACACAGATAGAACAACCGAGGGGTTGAACACAGGGTTGCATTCCTCTTTAAGGTTATATTTCTTCTGCATAGAGAGGTGCTGTTCATACCTTCAGGGACTGTACAGATTGAATTGTCGGCATTTGTGAGACGGACCCCAGTGGCCAGGGGTCCAATTAAGACAGAGGTGTTAGTTTTGAGATTTTCAGGAGCCTCCCAGGTCAAAGGGATGGGAGTGGCTAAGTAAGGCCTACAGCTGAGGGGCAAGCACATCCAGCAGGTTTGGGTGTGATTGTCTATTTTATGGAGGACTCGTAGAGTAGTGTTGGCCCAATGATGGAGTGGAAATTGGTAACCATACGATTGAGAGCTGAAAGGTTCAAACCCCGGCAGGCTGCAGGGGGAGTGGTCACCTTTATGACTTGTATTACCCTATCCTGGGTATCCTTTATAACTTTTTGAAGGACCCTGTCTTGCACCACTCCCCCGTCTGAGATCTCCCATTGAGGAAGGTAAGTGTAACAAGCTCATTTCCCTCTCTGGAGGCTCTTGTTGTGACATGGGTTCCTGACATTTTGGGTTATCTCTATGGTCCAATACTTAGTCCTTGGGGCACTGGGTGACTGACAGAGAGTGGGTATTTTTCCCTTGTAGCAATCTTTGTGGAGGGAGGTGAAGGCGCTGAATGCCCTTGACCCCCCTTATTGTCATATAACAATCCTAGGAGCAAGGTGGGTAAGTGGCAGTTGTGAGGGTGAGAGAGGTTATCATAATATATAGGCAATATTTAACAATCCTCCCATCCATAGGCGGTATGTGAAACCCAGCATGCATCTTTTGTCCCATGTCCAGCTTGTTGGTGCAGTCTCTATCAGCCCAACAGTAAGAAATAAGATCAGGGCTATGACACCAGTAAGGAGCAAGGGCTGGCAGAGTTGCATCCAAACCCCTGGGCTAGGTTCATGCGTTGATTCCTCGAGCTTCTGCTGTGTGCAGGCCAGCCAGTTTCTGGGGTGTGTCTGGAGCAGGGCTGGAGGTCTCAGGGACCAGTTTCCCTTTTGAGAGTCAGTTTAAGCAGGTTGACTGGATCTGGATCACTTTGCCAGGTTGTGGGTTCTTCTGAGTTGGCCTTCTAAACTCTGGAGTGATGGACCCATGGGGTAATACCTGAAACTTTAAGAGCTGTAGGAATTGTTAGAATAACAGTATGAGGCCCAGTCCACCGTGGTTTAAGAGGTTCCCTCTTCCAAACTTTGACCCACACAGAGTCTCCTGGCTGAAAGGGGTGAATGGGGGTCCCTAAGGAAATTGGGGCCCTCTCTATGGTATATCTCTGTAACTTATTTAGGACTACCCCCAAGGTCTGGAGCTGTTCTCTTATTCCCTTGTCTCCAATCTGGTGTAGGTCTCCTGGGAGTTTTCCTAAACATGGGGGGGGGGGGTCGCCCATATAATACCTCAAAAGGGGAGAATCCCAGTGCCCCACACATGCATCGGGCACGCAGGAGGGCCAGTGGTAGTAAATCTGGCCATGGAGGTTAGTCTCTTGGTGGAACTTAGCCAGGGTTTCCCTGAGGGTGCGATTTATCCGCTCTACTTTCCCTGAGCTCTGGGGTAGGTAAGCAGTGTGTAGTTTCCAGGTAATATTGAGGGACTTTGTCAGGGTTTGTGTAATGTCTGCCACAAATGCAGGTCCGTTATCACTGTGTATGGTTAAGGGTAGACCAAACCGAGGCACAATCTCCCGTAGAAGGGCTTTGGCCACCTTGCGACTTCGTTCCATTCTGGTTGGGAATGCTTCTACCCATCCTGAATATGTGCAGATTATTACAAGAAGGTACCTGAATCCTTTATATGGTTGTATGTTGGTAAAGTCCACCTCTGTCTTCGAAAGGGGCGGCCCCCATCCTTTGTGTGCCAGGCGGGGGGCGTGGGGCAGACCAAGCATTGTTTTTGGCACACGTTACACATTGTTCACTGACAGCTCGGCATAATGCCAGCAGCTGACTGATATAGTAGTTCTTTTTGAGGAGGGCCTCTAGTGCAGTTTTCCCTAGGTGTGTGAGTTGATATTCCTTCACTAGGTGCTTTCCCATAGACAAGGGGACAAAGATGTGTCCATTTGGCAATGACCCATCAACCCTCTTTGCTTAGTCTGCCCCCTTCTGTCAAGGCCCAACTTCTTTCTTCCTTTGTGTACAGGGGCGGGGAGGCTTCCCTCTGGGACGCAAAAGTCACAATGTAGGTAGGAGCTTCATCTGGGTCACCACAGGCTGCCGCTCTGGGTGTTCTGCTGGCCAGGCGATTTCCTTGAGTTACGGGGTCGTCTCCTTTCTGATGTCCTTTACAGTGTAGGATAGCTACCTTGTCTGGCAGCCATACGGCCTCAAGAAGCTTTAGTATTCTTTCCTTGTTTTTGATAGTTTTACCTGCAGCAGTAAGGAGGCCTCTTTCTTTATAGATGGCCCTGTGTACATGCACAGTAGCAAAGGCATACTGGGAATCAGTGTAAAGTTAACTCATTTACCCTTGCTAAGGATGAGGGCTCGGGTTAAGGCTTACAGTTTAGCTTGTTGTGCCCACCATCCTCCTGGCAAGGCCTTGGCTTCCAGAACTTCAGTGGTTGTGGTTACCACATATCCTGGTCTTCAGCTGCCCTCTTGTAAATAGTTGCTCCCACTGCTGAACAGGGTGATCTCCAGGCTTGTTATAGGCTGGTCTTGGAGGTCCAGGTGGCTAGCATAGACTTCATCCACTACTCCACTACAGTCATGTTCGGGCTCTCCCTCCTCCGTGGGAAGGAAGGTGGCTGGGTTTAGTGTTCTTACTGTTTTGAGAGTGACCCCTGGGTTTTCATAGAGAAGGCCTTGGTATTGTATCAGCTGAGAATTGGAGAGAAAACGATATCCTTGGGTGCTCATGAGGGACATGACCGCGTGTGAGACCTTAACATTAAGTGTTTGTCCCAGTGTGAGTTTGTCTGCCTCCTTGATGAGCAGGACTGTGGCTGCCAGTGCTATGAGGCACGGTGGCCATCCTGCAGCCACAGGGTCAAGTTTTTTTGATAGGTAGGCCACTGGTCGTTGCCAAGGCCCCATACTCTGAAGGAGCACTCCAAGGGCTATTTTGTCCTTTTCATGTACGAAGAGGTTAAAGAGCTTTTCTATGTCAGGCAAACCCAGGGCTGGGGCTCATCCCAGATCCAACTTTATTTCTATGAAAGCGGCCCTTGCTTCCTCAGTCTATGCGAGGGGCTCCCGGTCTGGCCCTCCCAACAGGTCATAGAGGGGCCTCGCTATGGCTGAGAATCTAGGAATCCAAATATGACAGAACCCTGCAGCCCCTAAAAATTCACGCAAGCCTTGTTTTGTTTGGGGCTATAGCAGTGTGGTGATAACTTTCTTCCTTTCCAGTCCTAGTTCTTTTTCCTTTTGTGAGGAAGAAGCCTAAGTATCAGCCCTACTGCTGACAAATCTGTGCCTTTTTCCAAGAGGCCCAGTACCCCGAGTAGGATAGGAACTGCAGGAGGGCCTTGGTACCTTTCATATAGTCTTCTTGGGTGTCACTGGCAAGGAGGAGGTTATCTACATATTGGAGGGCACACACACCCTGTGGTTTCCCTCAGAACGTCGGTGAGGTCTGCAGCTAGTGCTTCTCCAAAAAGAGTGGGCGAGTTCTTGAAACCTTGGGGAAGTCGTGTCCAGGTCATCTCCATCTGGCGCCCTGTAATGAGCTCAGTCCATTCAAAGTCAAACAATGGTTGATTTTGAGGAGCCATGCAGAGGCAGAAGAAAGCATCCTTTAGGTCGAGGCATGTAAACCATCTGGCTGACCCCGGAATTTGGCTGAGGAGAGTATACGGGTTCGGAACCACTGGGTGTAAGGAAACAGTCACTTTGTTAATGGCCCTCAAATCGTGTACTGGTCGGTATCCTCCTCCTGGCTTCTTTTTTTTTTTAATGTTTTACTTTTTTTTGAGACAGAGAGAGACAGAGCATGAACAGGGGAGGGGCAGAGACAGAGAAAGACACAGAATCTGAAGCAGGCTCCAGGCTCTGAGCTGTCAGCACAGAGCCCGATGCAGGGCTCGAACTCATGGACCGTGAGATCATGACCTGAGTCGAAGTAGGATGCTTAACCGACTGAGCTACCCAGACACCCCTCCTCCTCCTGGCTTCTTGACTGGCAAGAGCGAGGTATTCCAAGCCGATTGGCACTCAATTAGAATACCTGCTTCTCTGAGCTTGGTCAGGTGCTCTTGTATACCCATTCTAGCCTCAAGTGGAAGGGGGTACTGCCTTCCTCTCTGATGTTGGGATCCAGGGATCAGGTCAACAATGATGGGGGCCCGATTCCAAGCTAGTCCAGGTGGGTTATCTTCAGCCCATACGGAGGGAAATGTAAGCCTGAATTCTGAGGGGCTACAGGGTAAGGCCTGGGCACAGAATAGTCCCCATTCTTCTTCCCTTGGCAGGGTAATCGCCAAGACCAGGGTTCCCTTCTGCCTTGGGTTTAATTGGAGGCTAGTGTGTCCAGTGGGTTCAAAAGTTATCTGGGCCCCAAGTTTGGAGAGCAGAACCCATCCCAGGAGAGGAACCGAGCAGTCAGGTAAGTAGAGGAACTCATGCCAGACCTTGTGACCCCCAAGTTCACATTGTTGAGCTTGACAGAAGGGGTGCTGCAATCACCTGTGTCCCAGTAGCCTCAAGTATGGTTGCTGTCTTTTGGCTTAAGGGAGCCACCGGGGAAGTAACAATGGAGTATTCAGCCCCAGTGTCAATCATGAGTTATTGTTCAGCCCCCTACCTTCATTTCGAATGTGGGCTCATGGGGGCCAAGAGAGAAAGAGCCCGGTCCCCCTCAGTCCGATTCTACCCCAGCCAGACCAACAAGGTTCTCACCTTGAGGTTCCTCCCGGTATCAGCTGGGTTTTGAGCGCCTCTTCCAATTCAGACATTCATTCTTCCAGTGTCCCTTCTCTTTGCAGTACAGACATTGGTCCCTTCCTAAGGGGGCTCTGGGCTTCCCCCCTTTTGGTGGTTGGGTTCTTCTCATCTTCGCAGCATCTGTTTCTTTTAGTGCTGCTGTGAGAAGGGTGGACTTCTTTTTTAGTCTTCTCTCCACTTCTCTTTTGGCTGCGATTTCTCTGTTCGTGAAAACTTTATTGGCGACCTCTATCAGCTGAGTGATATTCATCCCGGCAAAGCCTCCAACTTCTGGAGTTTTCTTCTGATATCTGGGGCAGCCTGTGCCACAAAAAAGGTATTTACCATCTGTTGACTTTCTGGTACCTCGGGGTCTAACGGGGTGTATACATGGAATGCTTCACATAATCTTTCATAATAGTCTCTGGGAGACTCCCCAGAGTGCTGTGTGACTGACAGTATTTTAGTCATGTCCATGGACTTTTTGGCTCCAGCTCAGACTCCCCGAAGGAGGGCTTCCTGGTATCATTGGATGTGGGCCTGTCCTTCTTCTGTGGTGAAATCCTATGTTGGGCATTCTACAGGTGCAGCAGCTTGAGCCCAGACAGCAGGGTCATTGATCCCTGGAGGTGTGTGATCTTCTAGATACTGTTGTATTTCTCTCATTCCTCTTCTTTCTTCTGTATTAAACAGAGTATGGAGTAACTGTTGACAATCTTCCCAAGTCAGTCGGTGGGTCTGGAAGAGGGACTCCATCAAGTCGACCATTGCTTATGGCTTTTCAGAGTATTATGGAGTGTTCCATTTCCAGTTGAGGTCAGTTGTAGAGAAAGGTTGATAACACATCATGGAACAGCTGGGCTGGACTATTCTGTCCTCATTCTGCCTTTCAGGCTCCCTCGTCTCCCTTACAGGCATTTGTAGAGCGTTAGGTCTGGGTCTGGGGCACAGGCTGGTTGCTGGCTCCTGTTGGGAAGGGTCTCTGGGTGAGAGAGGGGCTGGAAGATGGGTGGCGCCAACTGCAGCGGCAACCTCAGCAACTGAGGTGGCGGCAGCAGAGAGACAGACGGGGCAGGAGTTTCAAGCTCAGGGGTAAGGGAGGGAGCTTGGCGAGTCATAATGAAGTGGAAAGACAATATCTTCCTCCGTGTCTCCTTTAAATATTAGAGGAGCAGTGGGTCGCTTCTTTGGCTCCTTGGGTGAGCCTCCAGATAAAGTGGCTAAAACCTGGCTCTGTTTGCTAACAATGAATTGCACCTAAAGCGGGGGATTTTGGGCAATTTCAAGCCAGGAGTCGATGTATGGAAATTGATCAGGGTGGCCTGGGTTCCCAGTGACTATTAGCCAAACCCGCTGCACTATTTGAGCATCTAATATCCCTTCTGGGGGCCATCCTACATTAAATATGGGCCACTTTAGTTCACAAAAGGTCCTTAACTTCCTGGGTGTCATTTTCACCCTGTAATTGCCTAAAAATCCTTTTTTAAAATTTCTGAGCATGACCTGTAAAATCATAGGCTTACTCTGTTTTGATCCCATTATTAATTTCTTTCTTGTGTTCGGTGTTGCAAAGACAGACAAAGGGAGGGTATCCCCTTGGATGAGAGGACCAATCAGATACTCCTCTGGTCGTGTTCTCAAGGGAAACTTTATGTGAGGTTTGGCCATAGTGGACTCAGCTTTGTGACTTGCAATCGGAATCTGATCCAATACCACCCTAGACCTTATACTCTCACCACGACACAGGAGAGCCCATTCAGACTCTGTAGACTTTTGGGGACCTTAAGGGTGCCTGTCTATGGAGCCACAAACTCGAACTTGACTGGCAAGCCTGGCCGAGCCACACATTCTCACACACACTCACACACACACACACACCAGAGTCTATTACATTCCCTCCCACAAAATTTTCTACCTGTGAGACGTATTAAGGCCTCTGGGGATTGATCAGGTCTCCCTTCCACCCTTTTGGGTGGGCCTGACTTCCTTGGGGCCCCGGCCTTACCGGTTCCGACGTCGGATCCAGGTCCTCACCTACCAGGTCTCTTTGAGTCCTGCGGAAACCACAGAGCAGGCTGGCCCGAGGCAACCGAGAAGACTGCTGAAATTCAGGCAGGGCGTGCTTTCTCCCTTGGGATCCCTTGCTCCGTCACCACCTCACCGTTCTCCCAAACTGGTGGCAACAATGGGCCAGTGCGGTTGGGTTTCCCGGTCAGGGAACCAAGTATGTTACCGAACCAGGCTGGAACACTGGCGGAAAAACCAAGCAGCACTCGGAGATCTTGGTGGATGGGAGATTCATTTAACAATGGCGAGCTCAGAGAAGACTGTTTCTCCAAAGGTCTGAGTGCGGAATGCAAGTGGGGAGGGTAATTTATAGTCATCAGCTTCCATATCTGTGGAGGTTTTTGCACATACAGCAAACAAAGGAAGAAGAACGCAGAGGAGGGGTCTCTAAGCTAGAGACCAGAGTCTGTTTTAGCCCTGTCGGCCATCTTTGGCGTACTTTATTCACTTCTCCAACACATCCAAAGAAATAAAAGATAGAAAAAGCTATTCCATGCAAATAGTAATCAAAACAGTATGGTATTGGAATAAAAAAAGACACACAAATCAATGGTACTGAATAGAGAGCCCAGAAATAAACCCATATATACAGTCAAATTAATTTACAACAAAGGAGGCAATAATATATAATAGGGAAAGTAAAATCTCTTTAATAAATGGTGCTGGGAAAACTGGACAGCCACATGCAAAAGAATGGAACAAGACTACTACTATCTTAACATCATACGCAAAAATTAACTCAAAATGGATGAAAGACTTGAATGTAAGACCTAAAACCATTAAATCCCTTGAAGAAAATATAGACTTATAAGCTCCTTGACATCAGTCTTGGCAATGACTTTTTTTTTTTTTGGATCTAACTCCAAAAACAAAGGCAACAAAAGAAAAATAAACAAATGCAACTACATCAGACAAAAAGCTTCTGAACAGCAAAAGAAATCAACAAAATGAAAAGGCAACCTACTGAATGGGAGGAAACAATTGCCAATCATATATCTGATAAGGGTTTAATATCCAAAAAAATTAAGAACTCATACAACTAAATAGCAAACTAACAAACAAAAAGCCAAACATCTGATTAAAAAATGGGCAGAGAATCTGAATAGACACTTTTCCAAAGAAGACCTACAGATGGCCAACAGACACATGAAAACATGTTCAACATCACTAGTCATTAGGGAAATGCAAATCAAAACTGCAATGAGATATCACCTCATAACTGTTAGAATGCTAGTATCAAAAAGACAAATAAATGGTGGCAAGGATGTGAAGAAAATGGAAAGTCTTGTGCAATGTTTGTGGGGCCATAAAATGGTACAGCCACTATGGAAAACAACATGGAGGTTTCTCAAAAGATTAAAAATAGAACTACCATATACTCTAGCAATTCCACTTCTGGGTATTTATCTGAAAAAAATGAAAAATGTAACTCAAAAAGAAATCTGCACCCTTATGTTCATTGCAGCATTACTTAAAATAGCTAAGATATGGAAACAACCTAAGTGTCCATTGATGGATGAATAAAGATGGTGTGTGTATATATATGTATGTATATACACAGTAACCAAAAGAGAAGTGAGGTAGATATACTAACACACAAAATTAACTTTAATTCAGGAACTGACAAAGATGCCAAATCCATTCAGTGGAGAAAGAACAGTCTGTTCAACAAATGGGGCTGCAACAAGTTTGTTTCCACAGGCAAAATAATGCATTTGGACCTTTATATCGTGTCACATCCAAAATTTACTCCAAATGAATAAAACCTGAAATAAGAGCTAAAATCATAAAACTCTTAGAAGAAAATATGGGGGCAAATCTTCATGATCTTGGACTTGACAATGAATTCTTAGATATAACAACAAAATCATGAGCAACAAAGAAAAAAAGATAAATTGGATTTCATTAAAATTTAAAAATTTTGTGTACCAAAGAACATCATCAAGAAAGTGAAAGACGGCCTACAGAATGGGAGAACATATTTGGAAATCATATAGCTGATAAAGGTTAATAGCCAGAACATAGAAAACTCCTATAGCTCAGTAACAGAAAGATAAATAATCCAATTTAAAAATGGGCAAAGGACTTGAATAGACATTTCTCCAAAGAAGATCTACAAATGGCTAATAAGCATATGAAAAGATGCTCAGTCTTAGTCATTAGAGAAATGAAAATAAAATCTGTAATAATATATTCTATTCACACCTACTAGGATGTGGTTTTAACAAAAGAATAACTAGCAAGTGTTGGTGAAGATATGGAGAAGTTGGAACCCTTGTATATTGCCAGTAGGAATGTAAAATGGTACCGCTGATGTAGAAAAGTTTGAAACTCCTCAAAAAGCTAAACATAGAATTACCATATGATCCAGCAAATCTATTCCTAGGTATATAACCAAAAGAATGAAAACAGGTATTCAAACAAAAACTTGTTCACAAATGTTCCACAGTAGTCAACATGTGGAAGCAACCTAAATGCCTATCAACAGATGAATGGATAAACAATAGGTGATATATATATACAGATAGATATCTATATATAGATATATATATACACAGTATAGATATATATATAGATATCTATCTGTATATATATACATATACACATACACACACACCCCACGTGTAATATTCATTACTTGGCAATAGGAAGAAATGACATAGTGATTGATACATGCTACAAAATGAATGAACCGTGAAAACATTATGCTGAATGAAATGTCATCTATAAAAGGACAAATACTACATTATCCCACTTATATGAAATATCTAGAATAGACAAATTCATACAGACAGTAGATTAGAGGTATTAGAGGTTACTAGGGACTGAGACTGAGGGTAGGGCTAATGGGGAGTTGTTTAATGTCTATAGAGTTTTTGTTTGGGATGATAAAAATATTTTAGAAACAGTGATGATGTTTATACAACATTATGCATGTAATGCCACTGAACTGTACACTTATAAATGTTCAAAGTCACAAATTTTATGTTATATATATTTTGCCAAAATACAAAAACTTAAAAAGAAGTAGGCAATCTGCCACAGAGCCTATGCTTTTGATCACTATGGATGATATCTCAGCCCCCTCCAGCTCTAAGTCCCTGACAGCTTCCATATCTGTAAAATATGAATAATAATCTCTGCCCTGCCTCTCTCATCCTTGTTGTAAGAATCAATTTAAATAGGGAACAACACAGGGCTTTCTAAACTGCAAAGGACTGAAGTCAGATGCCTCTTGGAGCTTACACATAAACCACCACAATAAGTTGATACTCAGTACTATGCTGTAAAACATACTTGTTTTGCCATATCTTGCAGCTTAGAGGCAATTTCAATTACACTATCAGTTTCCAATGACACTACCTCTAGCCCGTAAAACTTCACACTTGACCAGACTGGTAGGAATCTCTGGTCTGGCTGATTGTGGTTACAACTTTCCCAATAACAGTATACTTTTTCAAGGTATCTTACACATGCCTATCACAATAGATTAATTCATGTAGGATCTCAGAACACAGATCAAAAAGGAAGTAAAAAGCAAACAAACAAACAAAAAAAAAACATTGAAGCTTCCAGCTCTTTCTCAGGGACACTAAGGAGAGTTCCTGGGGAGCCAACAAGGTATGCAATGCCAGAGAGCATAGTGGGAATCAACAAAGTGGCAGTGGTATCCAGCTTTCGAAACAGCTTCCAGACCAAGACCTACCACAGGCACAATCAGCTTCCTGAGAAGGTTCTTCAGCCTTTTCAGATCTGCTAAGCAGAATGTTTTAGAAAGACTTCCCAGAGGGTACCTGGCACATCACCCCACTGTTGGCACCAAAGTAAGAGAGTTCACAGAAAAACACGGTCTTGGACTAAATTCGCTTAGAGAAGAGAAGGCAAAAGACTCCCCACACAGCTAGTAAAGAGCATCCTGAAGTGAAAAGCCAAGGCCAAGACCTTTAAACAAGGCTGTGAGGCCGCAACTCAGTAACAGTGTATCTCAGTATTCTGCTTTATACACACTCAAAGTCCAGAACCCCATTTGCCCTTACCTATTCAGAAGAAAATTCTTGAATTCTTTCTGATTTCCATAATATCTGACTTCATTTCTTATTTCCTGTTTTTGGCTACACACTTTTGACTTGTACTGAACTGGCCTTGGCCTCAGCACCCCTCCCAACTGGGAATTGCTGTGATTTCCTCACTACAAGTACTTTCAGCCATCATCTCAGTAGAACCCATCTGCCAGAATCTACCTTAGCACTGATCCATGTTCTCCAACATCCATGGAAGGGATTAAAAAGAGACAGTGTATTATATGTTATCAAATTTTGTAAATCATAACGTAAAATACCAAAATTTGAAACTCTGTAAGTAATAATAATGGCTACTACTATCTACTGTGTGCTGCGAGTTTAGACATAGAGTCTGGAATCCTCACTTCATCCTTAGAGGTTAGGTCCTATTATCATCTCCATTTTTGAGGAAAGAAAAGTGAGGCCATGAGAGGTTAGATGATTTCCCCAGGTGTCACAATTAATAAGTAACAGAGATTTTTCAACAAATGTTGTGGAGCAATTAGATACCATAGACAAAAACAAACAAACCACTTTAACCTAAACCTTGCACCTTATACAAAAATGAACTCAAAGTAGACCATAGATCTAAATGTAAAACCTAAGGGTGGGTGCCTGGGTAGCTCAGTCGGGTGTCTGACTCTCGATCTCAACTTAAGTCTTGATCTCAGGGTTGTGGGTTCAAGCCCTGCACTGGGCTTCATGCTGGGTGTGATGTCTACTAGATAAATAAATACCCTAAAACTATGACACTTCTACAAGAAAACATAAGATAAAAATTTTAGTAATCTAGGGTTATGTGACATGTTCTTGGACACCATAAGCACAATACATAGAGAAGAAGTAAATACATTGGGCTTCACCAAAACTAAAAACTATTGCTCTGTTGAAAACTCTAATGAGAAAATTTTCAATATTAAGCCACAGAGTAAAAGAAAGTATTTTCAAATTACATACCTGATAAAGGACTCATATCCAGAATACATGAAGAATTTACTAAACCAAAAGTTAGAAAACAGGGCTACCTGGGTGGCTCGGTAGGTTAAGCGTCTGACTTCAGCTCCGGTCATGATCTCACAGTTCAGGAGTTCAAGTCCCATGTTGGGCTCTGTGCTGACAGCTCAGAGCCTGGAGCCTGCTTCGGATTCTGTGTCTCCATCACTCTCTGCCCCTCCCCCACTTGTGCTCTGTCTCTCTGTCTCTCTCAAAAATAAATAAACATTAAAAATAATAATAATAAAAAAGTAAGAAAACAAACAACCCAATTAGATATTGGGCAAAACAGTTGAACAGACACCTGATGAAAGAAAATATACAGATGGCAAACAAGTACATGAAAAGATAATCAGGGGCACCTGAGTGGCTCAGTCAGTTGAGCATCCAACTCTTGATCTTGGCTCAGGTCATGATCCCAGGGTTGTGGGATTGAGCCCCACATCAGGCTCCACACTGAGCGTGGGGCCTGCTTGAGACTCACTCACTCTCTCTCTCTCTCTCTCTCTCTCTCTCTCCCCCTGTCCCCTGCTTGTGCTCTCTCTCTCTCTCAAAATAAAAAGATATTAACATCATTAGCCACTAAGGAAAAGCAAGTTAAAGCCCAGATAAGATATACTACCCACCTATTAGCATGGCTACACTCAAATATAGTGACAATACCAAGTGCTGGCAAAGATACAGAGAAAATGGAATTATCATACATTGCTCAAGAGAATATAAATTGGTATAGCCACTCTGGAAAATGGCTAGGAATTTCCTTATAAAATTAAACATGAACATATATGAGCCCACAATCCCATCCCTGGGCATTTACCCTATAGAAATGAAAACTTGCATTCACATGAAAACCTATATGACAATGATTAAAGCAGCTATATTTGTAATCACCGAACTGTACAAACAATCCAAATGTCTCTCAACTGGAGAGTGGATAAACAAACTAGTACATCCATACAGTGTAACACTACTCAGCAAAAAAAAGGAATAAACTATTGATACACTTGGAGGGATCATAAGGGCATCATGCTGAGTGAAAAAAGCCAATCTTAAAAGTTCACATACTATATGATTCCATTTAATGAATATTCTCAAAATGACGAAATTATAGAAACAGATCAGTGGTTTCCCTAGGTAAAAGAACTTGAAACTGAGAGAAATCCAGGGAAGATGGCGGCGTAGGAGGACGCTGGGCTCACCGCGCGTCCTGCTGATCACTTAGATTCCACCTACACCTGCCTAAAGAACCCAGAAAACCGCCAGAGGATTAGCAGAACGGAGTCTCCGGAGCCAAGCGCAGACGAGAGGCCCACGGAAGAGGGTAGGAAGGGCGGCGAGGCGGTGCGCGCTCCACGGACTGGCGGGAGGGAGCCGGGGCGGAGGGGCGGCTCGCCGGCCAAGCAGAGCCCCCGAGTCGGGCTGGCAAAAGCGGAGGGGCCGGACGGACTGTGTTCCGACAGCAAGCGCGACTTAGCGTCTGGGAGGTCAGAAGTTAACAGCTCTGCTCAGAAAGCGGGAAGGCTGGAGGACAAAGGGAGGGAGAGCTGCTGAGCCCCCGGACGGCAGAGCTCAGCTTGGCGGGGAACAAAGGCGTTCGCCAGCGCCATCTCCCCCGCCCATCCCCCAGCCAAAAGCCCAAAGAGAACCAGTTCCTGCCAGGGAACTTGCTCGCTCCGCGCAAACACCCAACTCTGTGCTTCTGCGGAGCCAAACCTCCGGCAGCGGATCTGACTCCCTCCCGCTGCCACAGGGCCCCTCCTGAAGTGGATCACCTAAGGAGAAGCGAGCTAAGCCTGCCCCTCCCGCCCCCGTGCACCTTGCCTACCCACCCCAGCTAATACGCCAGCTCCCCAGCACCACAAGCCTGGCAGTGTGCAAGTAGACCAGACGGGCCACACCACCCCACAGTGAATCCCGCCCCTAGGAGAGGGGAAGAGAAGGCACTCACCAGTCTGACTGTGGCCCCAGCGGTGGGCTGGGGGCAGACATCAGGTCGGACTGCGGCCCCGCCCACCAACTCCAGTTATACACCACAGCACGGGGGAAGTGCCCTGCGGGTCCTCACCACTCCAGGGACTGTCCAAAATGACCAAACGGAAGAATTCCCCTCAGAAGAATCTCCAGGAAATAACAACAGCTAATGAACTGATCAAAAAGGATTTAAATAATATAACAGAAAGTGAATTTAGAATAATAGTCATAAAATTAATCGCTGGGCTTGAAAACAGTATACAGGACAGCAGAGAATCTCTTGCCACAGAGATCAAGGGACTAAGGAACAGTCACGAGGAGCTGAAAAACGCTTTAAATGAAATGCAAAACAAAATGGAAACCACGACGGCTCGGATTGAAGAGGCAGAGGAGAGAATAGGTGAACTAGAAGATAAAGTTATGGAGAAAGAGGAAGCTGAAAGAAAGAGAGATAAAAAAATCCAGGAGTATGAGGGGAAAATTAGAGAACTAAGTGATACACTAAAAAGAAATAATATACGCATAATTGGTATTCCAGAGGAGGAAGAGAGAGGGAAAGGTGCTGAAGGGGTACTTGAAGAAATTATAGCTGAGAACTTCCCTGAACTGGGGAAGGAAAAAGGCATTGAAATCCAAGAGGCACAGAGAACTCCCTTCAGACGTAACTTGAATCGATCTTCTGCACGACATATCATAGTGAAACTGGCAAAATACAAGGATAAAGAGAAAATTCTGAAAGCAGCAAGGGATAAACATGCCCTCACATATAAAGGGAGACCTATAAGACTCGTGACTGATCTCTCCTTTGAAACTTGGCAGGCCAGAAAGGCTTGGCACGATATCTTCAGTGTGCTAAACAGAAAAAATATGCAGCCGAGAATCCTTTATCCAGCAAGTCTGTCATTTAGAATAGAAGGAGAGATAAAGGTCTTCCCAAACAAACAAAAACTGAAGGAATTTGTCACCACGAAACCAGCCCTACAAGAGATCCTAAGGGGGATCCTGTGAGACAAAGTACCAGAGACATCACTACAAGCATAAAACATACAGACATCACAATGACTCTAAACCCGTATCTTTCTATAATAACACTGAATGTAAATGGATTAAATGCGCCAACCAAAAGACATAGGGTATCAGAATGGATAAAAAAACAAGACCCATCTATTTGCTGTCTACAAGAGACTCATTTTAGATCTGAGGACACCTTTAGATTGAGAGTGAGGGGATGGAGAACTATTTATCATGCTACTGGAAGCCAAAAGAAAGCTGGAGTAGCCATACTTATATCAGACAAACTAGACTTTAAATTAAAGGCTGTAACAAGAGATGAAGAAGGGCATTATATAATAATTACAGGGTCTATCCATCAGGAAGAGCTAACAATTATAAATGTCTATGCGCCAAATACCGGAGCCCCCAGATATATAAAACAGTTACTCATAAACATAAGCAACCTTATTGATAAGAATGTGGTCATTGCAGGGGACTTTAACACCCCACTTACAGAAATGGATAGATCATCTAGACACACAGTCAATAAAGAAACAAGGGCCCTGAATGATACATTGGATCAGATGGACTTGACAGATATATTTAGAACTCTGCATCCCAAAGCAACAGAATATACTTTCTTCTCGAGTGCACATGGAACATTCTCCAAGATAGATCATATACTGGGTCACAAAACAGCCCTTCATAAGTTTACAAGAATTGAAATTATACCATGCATACTTTCAGACCACAATGCTATGAAGCTTGAAATCAACCACAGGAAAAAGTCTGGAAAACCTCCAAAAGCATGGAGGTTAAAGAACACCCTACTAACGAATGAGTGGGTCAACCAGGCAATTAGAGAAGAAATTAAAAAATATATGGAAACAAACGAAAATGAAAATACAACAATCCAAACGCTTTGGGACGCAGCGAAGGCAGTCCTGAGAGGAAAATACATTGCAATCCAGGCCTATCTCAAGAAACAAGAAAAATCCCAAATACAAAATCTAACAGCACACCTAAAGGAAATAGAGGAAGAACAGCAAAGGCAGCCTAAACCCAGCAGAAGAAGAGAAATCATAAAGATCAGAGCAGAAATAAACAATATAGAATCTAAAAAAACTGTAGAGCAGATCAACGAAACCAAGAGTTGGTTTTTTGAAAAAATAAACAAAATTGACAAACCTCTAGCAAGGCTTCTCAAAAAGAAAAGGGAGATGACCCAAATAGATAAAATCATGAATGAAAATGGAATTATTACAACCAATCCCTCAGAGATACAAACAATTATCAGGGAATACTATGAAAAATTATATGCCAACAAATTGGACAACCTGGAAGAAATGGACAAATTCCTAAACACCCACACTCTTCCAAAACTCAATCAGGAGGAAATAGAAAGCTTGAACAGACCCATAACCAGCGAAGAAATTGAATCGGTTATCAAAAATCTCCCAACAAATAAGAGTCCAGGACCAGATGGCTTCCCAGGGGAGTTCTACCAGACGTTTAAAGCAGAGATAATACCTATCCTTCTCAAGCTATTCCAAGAAATAGAGAGGGAAGGAAAACTTCCAGACTCATTCTATGAAGCCAGTATTACTTTGATTCCTAAACCAGACAGAGACCCAGTAAAAAAAGAGAACTACAGGCCAATATCCCTGATGAATATGGATGCAAAAATTCTCAATAAGATACTAGCAAATCGAATTCAACAGCATATAAAAAGAATTATTCACCATGATCAAGTGGGATTCATTCCTGGGATGCAGGGCTGGTTCAACATTCGCAAATCGATCAACGTGATACATCACATTAACAAAAAAAAAGAGAAGAACCATATGATCCTGTCAATCGATGCAGAAAAGGCCTTTGACAAAATCCAGCACCCTTTCTTAATAAAAACCCTTGAGAAAGTCGGGATAGAAGGATCATACTTAAAGATCATAAAAGCCATTTATGAAAAGCCCACAGCTAACATCATCCTCAATGGGGAAAAACTGAGAGCTTTTTCCCTGAGATCAGGAACACGACAGGGATGCCCACTCTCACCGCTGCTGTTTAATATAGTGCTGGAAGTTCTAGCATCAGCAATCAGACAACAAAAGGAAATCAAAGGCATCCAAATTGGCAAAGATGAAGTCAAGCTTTCGCTTTTTGCAGATGACATGATATTATACATGGAAAATCCGATAGACTCCACCAAAAGTCTGCTAGAACTGATACATGAATTCAGCAAAGTTGCCGGATACAAAATCAATGTACAGAAATCAGTTGCATTCTTATACACTAACAATGAAGCAACAGAAAGACAAATAAAGAAACTGATCCCATTCACAATTGCACCAAGAAGCATAAAATACCTAGGGATAAATCTAACCAAAGATGTAAAAGATCTGTATGCTGAAAACTATAGAAAGTTTATGCAGGTAATTGAAGAAGATATAAAGAAATGGAAAGACATTCCCTGCTCATGGATTGGAAGAATAAATATTGTCAAAATGTCAATACTACCCAAAGCTATCTACACATTCAATGCAATCCCAATCAAAATTGCACCAGCATTCTTCTCGAAACTAGAACAAGCAATCCTAAAATTCATATGGAACCACAAAAGGCCCGGAATAGCCAAAGTAATTTTGAAGAAGAAGACCAAAGCAGGAGGCATCACAATCCCAGACTTTAGCCTCTACTACAAAGCTGTCATCATCAAGACAGCATGGTATTGGCATAAAAACAGACACATAGACCAATGGAATCGAATAGAAACCCCAGAACTAGACCCACAAACGTATGGCCAACTCATTTTTGACAAAGCAGGAAAGAACATCCAATGGAAAAAAGACAGTCTCTTTAACAAATGGTGCTGGGAGAACTGGACAGCAACATGCAGAAGGTTGAAACTAGACCACTTTCTCACACCATTCACAAAAATAAACTCAAAATGGATAAAGGACCTGAATGTGAGACAGGAAACCATCAAAACCTTAGAGGAGAAAGCAGGAAAAGACCTCTCTGACCTCAGCCGTAGCAATCTCTTACTCGGCACATCCCCAAAGGCAAGGGAATTAAAAGCAAAAGTGAATTACTGGGACCTTATGAAGATAAAAAGCTTCTGCACAGCGAAGGAAACAACCAACAAAACTAAAAGGCAACCAACGGAATGGGAAAAGATATTTGCAAATGACACATCGGACAAAGGGCTAGTATCCAAAATCTATAAAGAGCTCATCAAACTCCACACCCGAAAAACAAATAACCCAGTGAAGAAATGGGCAGAAAACATGAATAGACACTTCTCTAAAGAAGACATCCGGATGGCCAACAGGCACATGAAAAGATGTTCAACGTCGCTCCTCATCAGGGAAATACAAATCAAAACCACACTCAGATACCACCTCACGCCAGTCAGAGTGGCCAAAATGAAGAAATCAGGAGACTATAGATGCTGGAGAGGATGTGGAGAGACGGGAACCCTCTTGCACTGTTGGTGGGAATGCAAATTGGTGCAGCCGCTCTGGAAAGCAGTGTGGAGGTTCCTCAGAAAATTAAAAATAGACCTACCCTATGACCCAGCAATAGCACTGCTAGGAATTTATCCAAGGGATACAGGAGTACTGATGCATAGGGGCACTTGTACCCCAATGTTTATAGCAGCACTCTCAACAATCGCCAAATTATGGAAAGAGCCTAAATGTCCATCAACTGATGAATGGATAAAGAAATTGTGGTTTATATACACAATGGAATACTACGTGGCAATGAGAAAAAATGAAATATGGCCTTTTGTAGCAACGTGGATGGAACTGGAGAGTGTGATGCTAAGTGAAATAAGCCATACAGAGAAAGACAGATACCATATGATTTCACTCTTATGTGGATCCTGAGAAACGTAACAGAAACCCATGGGGGAGGGGAAGGGAAAAAAAAAAAAAAAAAGAGGTTAGAGTGGGAGAGAGCCAAAGCATAAGAGACTGTTAAAAACTGAGAACAAACTGAGGGTTGATGGGGGGTGGGAGGGAGGGCAGGGTGGGTGATGGGTATTGAGGAGGGCACCTTTTGGGATGAGCACTGGGTGTTGTATGGAAACCAATTTGACAGTAAATTTCATATATTAAAAAATAAAAAATAAAAAAAATAAAAAAAAAAAAAAAAAAAAAAAAAAAAAAAAAAAAAAAAGAACTTGAAACTGAGATCTTAGGAAAGCCTGCAGACATCTTCGAGAAATACATCAGTAGCTATAGCTGTATGCAGAAGAAAAAACTCTTTGTTGACTAATCACATAGTGAACTACTGAAACTTTTACAAGAAACTCTTATGAGAGACGCTAATATGATGTGTTACCAAAATCTTAGAATATCAAGGACTTTCAGCAGGAAAAAACTTTCAAAATAAGAAGGAAAGACTCCTAAAGACAGCAGACACCAAGTTTTATCCAACTGTCTCAGTACCTCGCTCATAGCAAGCACTTAGGAAATGTCTGTTTTCAGTAGTGTTGAAGCTAAAGAGATCACTAGACTTCTCCCAAACTGCCTTGTCCATAGATATGCTGGGTTAGTCTATTTGATTTTGGGAAGAAAAGCTAACATTTAAAGAGTATTTATTATGTACTAAGAAATGTCAAATATGTTGTATATATTAATTCATGTAATTCTCAAAATAACCCAATGAGGTGTAGGGATGATTATGATCTTCATTTTACAGATGAGAAAAATGAGTCACAAAGAGATTAAAGTACTTGCTTCCATGTCCAATCACTAAGAATAGAAGGAGCTACAATGTAATCTGGATCTAGAATTATATTCTCATAATTATTATATAACCTTATTACTATCTTCTACAGTCTCTCTCTGATACACCCTTCAGTCACTAGGCCTTTGATTATGTTTAAGTTCATTAAAGATGCATAAATATAGCACTGTTGAAAACTTTCTTAGACAAGAGAAATAAGACATATTTTCTTAGATAAATCATATAGTTATGATTTATTCAGTCAGCAAGCATTTCTTTAATACTAATTTCAGCACTAAGCACCAGGACGCAAAGAGACACAAAATATAATCCTATCTTCAAGGAGCTCATTCTGGTGAAGGTGATTCACAAGGATCAAATGTAATTCAGTCCAGTAACTCTGACACTGGGAAAAATATCAGGGAAGGCTTCCTGGAGGAGGGGAAATTTTAGTTGAGGATGTGAAATTAGAGGTTGTTAAAAAAAAATGGCAGGGAAGGGTGCTTCGGCAGAAGGTAATACAGCTGCAAAGGAATAAATGATAGAGACAGACAAAGAGAAAGACAAATAGAAATATCAGGATTCAGTGATAACATGGTTCAGTGAAGGGCTGGTTGCTAGACAGGGCAAGGTTGCAGGAGTATGGCCAGCACTGTATATTTATACTACCTACTCCACAACCAAGTTTCCCATCTTTCATGCTGGAAGCCTTCAACAAGGAAGAAAGAAAACTTCCTGGGGTAAGAACAGTATTGGTCACCACTGCACTCCCAGTGCCTAGGATAGTACATCTTACAGGGTATCTTATATTAATTATACTTTGTGATATAGAATTTAACTTAGGACTTTGTTGTCACAAAAAATTAAATGCTACTATCAGAACTGTAAATGGACTAAAAAGAATGAAAATTCAATTTTCACAGGCACTGTCTGTAACCTTTCACATTGTACAGTGTTACACAACTAATAAAATTTTTATTCATATTATGCCAAGTAATCCAGAAAACACTCATTAGTTTGGTATTTCTAACGCTACTATACAGAAGAGGAAACAAAGCTTAGAGAATTGAAGTGACATAAGGTTACTGGCAGAGTCCAAACCATATGGATTCAAATCCAGTGGTTTTTTCCACAATACCACAGCAACTAGACTCAGAGTAACAAGCCAGACCCAGCTCCAACTTGCCCTTGACCTTCCTGACTGCCTCTATGCCTCTCCACACCTAACTTCTCACTTCTAAATCATTTCTTCCCTTGCAATCCCTAGAATAAATGCTTTGTCAAAACATAATATGGAAGTTTGTTAACTTATCTAAATGAAAAGTTAAAACTATAAATTTGCAGCCACTACCTCCTACATCTGACAAACCCTGTCCCAACCCCTTGACTGATCATACCATCGGATTATATAACTGACTTACTTGTCATCTACTTTCTCAAACAGAATTTAAGTTCTTTGAAGACTAGGATTTTTGTCTTCTGCCTTCAGCTCCACCCCAGTGTCTACATAAGTGCTTGGTGCATAGTAATTGTTCAATAAGGATCCATTAAATGGGAGTGCCTGGGTGGCTTAGTCGGTTAAGCATCCGACTTAGGCTCAGGCCATGATCTCACCGGTCCCGAGTTCAAGCCCCACATCGGGCTCATGCTGACAGCTCAGAGCCTGGAGTCTGCTTTGGATTCTGTGTCTCCCTCTCTCTCTGCCCCTCCCCCACTCATTCTATTTCTCTCTCACTTTCTCTCTCAAAAATAAATATTTTTAAAAAGATGCATTAAATGAATGAATTTACTCTTTGGCTAATATGCAAGGCCTTTCACAGTTTGACTTGCACAACGGTCTCCCTCACCATCTTCTAATCTCCAACCTATCTAAAGATTCTCCTGACATGCTTCCAGGCCTTCCTACCCCTATGCTTGTTTGTTGTTCTCATCTACATTTAGGTAGAACCTACTTATTTCTAGAAGCCTCCTTTAATCACACCAGCCCATATTAATCTCACTTTCTACTAAGCTTAACAGTATCAACCATCTGTGACATGTGTATGGCATTCTCTAAAGTGTAGTGCTATATTATAAACCAGCAATCAACTAGATTGGGAACTTCTTGAGGATGTGATTTCTGTTTCAGTCTTCTCTGCATGCCACTTTGCTTCTGTACCAGTACCTGATATATAGTAAGTAATCAATAAATACTAATTTACTCACAACTTTGAGTATAGTTGAGACACAATGTTAAATTAGTTTCACATGTACAACATAGTGATTTGACAAGTTTAAACACTATGCTATGCTCACCACAATTGTTGCTACCACTTCTTACCATACAATGCTATTACATGATTATTGACTATGTTCCTTATGGTGTGCCTTTTATCCCATGACTTATTCATTCCATAACTGGAATCCTGTATCTCCCACTGCTCTTCACCCATTTTGCCTATCTTCCCAACCCCCTTCCTTCTGGCAACCCAGTGGTTCACTTACCAGTTTATGATAGAACATCTCAAATCATGGGTCACATTGACAAAAAGGAGGGAAGACTATGCTTGATCCTATCACATGACTAAAGTGTTAAAAGCTATGGAGTCAGGGAAGAGAAGGAGAAGATGGTGGCAGTGTAGGAGCACCCTAGATACTCGTCATCCCATGAACACAAATAACTATCAAATCATCCTAAATAGCACTAAATCAACCTTAAGACTGGCAGAACGCACTCCACAACTAAAGACAGACAAGAGGCCACATCAAAGAAGGTAGAAAGTACCTTTTGTCTTGGGAGAAAAAAAGACCAGGGCCACTGCAGTGGGGAGGTAGCTGCAGCATGGAGAAGGGTGAAGACCAGCACACAGGGGAGCTCAACACGGGAAAAATAAATCTCTATAGCAATTGATTTGTAAAGTGAAAGGGGCCAATTTTTGTGAGTTCTTGCAACCAGAGAAGTTTAAAACCTAGAGTTTTAAAGGTCAATGGGCTTGGCTTGGATAGAGCCTGAAATGCATTGTGCTGCTCTTGGAAAGAAGAAAGGCAAACAATGCCTGGACATTCAGCATTGAAACAGTAATCTGAAGAGCACATGTACACACAGTGGAGGGGGTATTTGCTCATTTTGGAGTATGTCCCAGACAGGCAGCATTCATGGAAAGACCTCTCTGGGAACAAAGAAACTGGCAGTCACTATTTCCCTCTGCTGTCTCTCAGCATAAACACAGAGCCACCTTTGGGAACTAATGCAACATTAACACTTGCTACCTAACTTGCTTACATCAAACCCTGCCTATCCATGCTGTGGTGAAACCACCATTCCCAGCCATGCTCTTCTCAGTCCCAGAGTGGCAAGCCCCCTCCCCTAGAAGACCGGCCCAAACCCCAGCTCACACCATGTCTGCTGACCAGGGAGTTTTGCAGAGCCTCAGTTCTGGTGGTGGTGACAACAGATCTCATTTAACAAGCAGACCAGGGCATACCTAGTAAACACTTGCCATATTCAGGCCAGGGACCAAACACGGCCCACAACAAACAAAGAGAGCCTCTGCAGACAACTGGCCTGAAGGATAAAGCAGCCAGGACACAAATGCAGGGCACATAGAGCACACATTGGAGACACTTCTAGAAGCACCAAGCCCTGTAGAACAGGGGACACTACAAGGAACAGACAGCAAAACAAGACCTCTTCTTCATAACAAGAAAGAACAGGAAATATAGCTGACTGTTCTTACCTTCAAGAACAGAAAATATAGCTGACTTTCCTAACACAGAGAAACAGGCACAGAGACTTAGACAAAATGAGAAGACAGAGAAATTTGTCCCAGATCAAAGAATAGGACAAGGCCATGGCTAGAGATCTAAGCACAACAAATATAAGTAACTTGCTTGATGGAGTATTTAAAGCAATGATCATGAGGATACTCCTTAGACTTGAAAAAACAGTGGAAGACATCAGAAAGACCCTTAACACAGAAATAAAAAAGAACCAATCAGAGATGAAGAGTGGAATAAATGAGATTAGAAACATGCTTGATACAAAGAACAGCAGGATGAAACAAGCAGAAAACTGAATTAATGATCTAGAAGATAGAGTAATAAAAAGTAACCAAATTGAACAAAGAAGAGAGAAAACAGAATTACATAAAACAAAAATAGATTTAGGGAACTCAGTGACTCCATCAAACAGAGAACAGAGAAAGGGGGGAAGAAAAGTTATTTTAAGAAAGAGCTGAAAATTTTCCCTAATCTGAAAAAAGATACAGATAGCCAGATCCAGGAGGCATGGAGAACCTCCAACAAAATCAACAAAAGGATCCATACTGAGACATATTGTAATGAAATTGCCAAATACAGTGATAAAGAAAAAAATATATTAAGTTTAGAGGATATATATCTAAACCTAATAAAGGCCATTTATGAAAAACCCATAGTTAATATCATCCTTAATGGGGAAAAACTGACAGCTGTTTCTCTAAGGTCAGGAACAAGACAAGGATGTCCACTCTCAACACTTCTACTCAAAATAGTACTGGAGGTCCTAGCCACAGTAATCAGACAACAAAGATAAATAAAAGGAATCCAACACGGGAAGGAAGGAGTAAATCTTTCTCAATTTGCATATGATATGACACTGTATACAGAAAACCCTAAAGATTTTACCAAAAAAAAACTGCTACAACTGATCAACGAATTCACTCAAGGTGCAGGATACAAAACCAACATACATAAACCTATTGCATTTCTATATACCAATAATGAAGCAGCAGAAAGAAAAATTAGGAAAACAATCTCATTTACAACTGCAACAGAAGTAAGATACCTAGGAATAAACCTAGCCAAAGGTGAAAAACCTGTACTCTAAAAACTATAAAATACTGATGAAAGAAATTCAGGATGACACAAAGAAATGGAAAGATATGCCATACTCATGAACAGGAAGAATGAATATTGTTAAAATGTCTATATTATGCAAAGCAATCTACACATTTAATGCAATATCTATCAAAATACCACCAGCATTTTTCACAGAACAAGAACAAACAATCCTAAAATGTGTATGGAACCACAAAGGACCCTGAATAGCCAAGGTAACCTTGGGAAAAAAAAAAAAAAAAAAAGCAAAACCGGAAGCATCACAACTCCAGACTTCAAGTTATATTGCAAAGCTCCAGTAATTAAAACAGTATGGTATGTGGAAAAAAAATAAAAGCATAGACCATTAGAACAGAATAGAAAACCCAGAAACAAATCCGCAATTATATGGTCGATTAATCTTTGACAAAGCAGGAAAGAATATCCAATGGGAAAAAAAGTCTATTCAACAAATGGTGTTGGGAAAACTGGGCAGCAACATAAAAAAGAATGACCACTTTCTTACACCACACACAAAATAAATTCAAAAGGGATCAGGTGTCCTAAATGTGAGACCCAAAACCCATAAAAATCCAGAAGAAAACAGGCAGTAACCTTTCTGACATTGGCCATAACAACTTTTTTCTAGATAGGTCTCCTGAGGCAATGGAAATGAAAGCAAAAATAAACCATTGGGGCTACATCAAGATAAAATGATTCTGCAGAGTGATGGAAACAATCAACAAAACTGAAAGGCAACTTAAGGAATGGGAGAAGACATTTGTGAATTATATATCCAATAAATGGTTCACATCCAAAATATATTTCAGAAACATAAAACTCAACACCCAAAAAACAGATAATCCACTTTAAAATGGGCAGAAGACAAGAATAGACATTTTTCCAAAGAAGACATACAGATGGCCAACATGAAAAGATACCTGGCATTACTTACCATCAGGGAAATGTAAATCAAAACTACAGTGAATATCACATCTGTCAGAATAGCTGAAATTCACAACACCAGAAACAACAGCTGTTGGCAAGCCATGTGGAAAGAAAGGAACACTCATGCAGAATGGTAATGCAAACTTTTGTGGCCACTGTGGAAATAGCATGGAGGTTCCTCAAAAAGTTAAAAATAGAATTACCCTACAATCCAGCAATTTCACTACTGGGTATTTACCCAAAGAATACAAAAATACTAATTGAAAGGGATACATGCACCCCTATATTTACAGTGGCATTATTTACAATAGCCAAGATATGGAAGCAGCCCAAGTGTCCACCTATTGGTGAAAGGACAAAGATGTGGTGTGTGTGTGTGTGTGTGTGTGTATATATATATATATATATATATATATATATGATGTATGTGTATATATATACATACACAAATGTATATGTACGTATACATATATATACACATATATACATATGTATATATATATATATATACATATATACATATGTATATATATATATATATATATACACACACACACACATACACACACACATACAATGCAATCATATTCGGCCATAAAAAGGAATGAAATCTTGACATTTACAACGACATGGATGGAGCTAGAGTGCATAATGCTAAGTGAAGTCAGTCAGAGAAAGACAAATACCATATGATTTCACTCATATGTGCAATTTAAGATACAAAACAAATGAGCACAGGGAAAAAGAGGAAGGGAGGGACAGAGAGAGAAAGATAAAGCAAGAAAGAGACTCTTAACTATAGAGAACAAACTGTTGGTTACCAGAGAGCAAGGTGGGGAATGGGTTAAATAAGTGATTGGGATTAAGGAGTGTGCTTGTAGTGATGAGCACTGGGAAGTGTTGAATCACTATATTGTACACCTGAAACTAATATTACACCATATGTTAACTAACTGGAATTTAAATAAAAACTTTTAAAAATGCTATGAAGTCAGATAGCCTGCATTTGAATCCAGGCTTTACTACTTAAAACCTGTTTGATTCTGGGCACCTGGGTGGTTCAGTGGGTTACGCATCTGACTCCTGATCTCAGCTCAGGGTATGATCTCACAGTTTGTGAGTTCGAGCCCCGCATTGGGTTCTGCACTGACAGTGTGGAGCCAACTTGGGATTCATTCTTTCTCTCTTTCTCTCTCTCTCTCTCTCTCTCTCTCTCTCTCTCTCTCTCAAAATAAATAAATAAATTTAAAAAAATAAAAATAAATCCTGTTTGATTCTGAACAAGTTTTAAATGTCTCCATGCCTCAGTTTCCTCATGTACAAAATGGGGATAGTATTAGCCCATACCTTATAGGATTGTGACAAATTTTGAGATAATACATGCAAATATTCAGTCCAGTGCACAGAATAAGCTCTCAACAAACATTAGCTATAATTATTGGCAACAACCCAGGCTTAAGAGTAGGACTTTGTAAGGGTACAAGGTTTCTTTTTGGAATATTGAAAACATTTTGAAATTGACTGTGGTAATGGTTGCACAACTCTATGAATATACTAAAAATCACTGAATGGTATGAATGGGTGAATTGTATGGTATGTTAATTATACCCCAATAAAAATATTTTTAAAATAACCCCCAAAACAAAATAGGCCTTGGATCTATTCATGAATTGGAACAGATGGTAGAACCTAAAAAGGTCTCTGCCCAAAAGCAAATTATTAACTCTATTTGCCCAAAGCATGTAGAATCTAGGAGGTTCACTTTCTTTTCTGATCTTTGTAGTTGTGGCCCACCTAGGAGGAGGGATGAGGGTCACCATGTTAAACTTAAAGATTACATTAAAAATGCTACTGAGTGGAATCAGAGATAAAGGGATAGAAAAACATCACTTCTCATCTCAGAACAAATGCAGACTGCCTAAATGTACTCAGGAAACATTTTGGCATCATTAAAATGGAATTAAACAGGCAGATGAAGAAAAATCCTCCAAAGTGAAGCTCAACATGGAAAACAACAGGAAAATATAGGGAAACAACAGTCTGTCCAGAAGAGAACAAGTCCTCAGGGATCCTCAGAAAGCTCCAACTTATTCTTTCAATTCTTTCTCTTATCCATCAGAGATCTAATCACATTTGGTAATCTCAAGCAAAAACCTCATGGCAGAGAAGGCTGTTCTGTGTTTGTTTGTTTGTTTGCCTCAATGTCACCAGTGACAAAGGCAAGACCTCGATGCCACCACTTGACCTGGTAGTAAGTTCAGAATCATTTCCCCAAGCAGGAACATTTGCCAGGCACCTGATGAGTCCACACTCTTACCTGGGCTAAATAACTAGAAAATGAGAGGTTTATATGTCATCTACAACTTATGGGAGAAGAGGTGACTGAAGAAAAAATACAGAAGCTGGTGATTATACCTGATTCCTAGTGAATACCGGGAAGAAGCTATGGAGAGAAAAAGACAGAATGGATTGCAAATATTTCATTGCATTCAACTTAAAAAAAGCCCTCTTTTAAGATCTTTAGATAATTTTCTTCATATCACCACCCTTCCCATTTATATTATTTACAAAGTAGAGGCCCATGAAAGTTACCAATTTTCCAAGCTGCCATACAGCAAACATGAACAAAATTTTATAGATGAATAAAAATTGGAATATATTATTGTTTAATTAAATTCCAGATTCTACTACCTTTGGACCATATGTATGCCATGGAATACCTTCCCACCAGTCAAAACCCCTAAAAGTACCAAAGACATCAGCCTAAAGTATTTAAATGAGCCTTCAAAATATATGGCAAGAAAGGACACTAGGCAAAATTCAGGAGAGCTGAGTTTTAGTCTAGTTTTGTCACCAGTTGTATAATTTTCAGCAAATCTCTCTAGTCCAGTCTCCTGCTCTAAAATATGGGGAGTTTAAAATACATCAGTAGTTCTCAATCTCAAGGCAGTACTGTATGCAGGGTAGACTTGGAAATGTGTGGAGGTGATTTTGTTTGGAATAATGACTCGGGGATAACTGCTGTCATTTATTACATGGTAGGGAGAGACAGCTAAGATATTGGACAACTAGCAATGCCCAGGACAAACACAATGAAGAACTATCCAAATGTCCAAAATGTCAAAAGCATATTAATTTCCCCTTCCCAGAAATAACGGGGCAAAATAATTAAGATCTTGTCAACCCCTAAAATCCTTTGCCATATACAAATGTAACAAAGAATACTGCAACACTGTGTTTACGCTATTGAAAATGAACAGTGGAGAAATTTCAGTCATCTTTTGCTTGGTAAATGAGGAGAAATGAAAACTAAATAAATTACTTTGCACTTCACACTCTAAAATGTGTAATTAACAAAATCTCTTCTAGAAAAGATCTCAATCTGGAAATGAACTTTGTAAGTGAAGACATATTAGACACACACACACACACACACACACACACATAACCATTAACTACAACCAGATGTTCCTTAACAACCATTTGTTTAAAAAAACACAAACAATAAATTCCATTAGACTTTGTTGTTCACATTTGAAATCCAAGTGAAACTGTGTTAGGAACAAGTAAGAAAAGGGGTTGGGAAAGTGTTCACAGAACAGCAAAATGTTTACTCTGCTAGATCCATGTGTTTCAGGCCAATAAAAAAACATGGGTGGCTGTTTATCAGCTGCATCCCAAGAGTCAAGAGGGTGGAGTTGAAGAGGCTTTACTTATTAATATAATTTACTATTTTTAATGTCTGCTCTGAAATTCTTCCCACAAATCTGCATGATGTACTCTGCCTTATGGATCAGAAACAATGAGCTATTTCATATCTTTTACTTATCAGTCTGAAGGTAAATGGGTTGGGATAAAAATTCTAATTCCAGAGTCTTAACCACAAACTGTTATAAGATGATAATTAACAAACTGATAACATACCAGCAGCCAGGGTGAGAATATCAAAGCCTCCAGAATGCCAACAGAAGAAGGGCCAACAGATAAATATGATCTTTTGAGAAAATAGCTTTGAGAAAAAATAGCTTTTCTGATTTTTCTGGACACAAACTATAACAACTCCATCCATACCCATTACCCATCAAAGCCAAATTTAACCCTTCCTGAAACCAGCCAAGAGATTATAGCAAACAAACCCTTTCCTTTTAAGGATATATTTCAAAAAGTAGTTATTTCCCGGGGCAGAAAAAGCAGATCTCTGTGGCAAGCCCCACCTTGGCAGCAGTCCTCTAGAATATAGCTGAGAGTTCCAGAAATTTAAAAATCCTGAATCTGCACTAGCAGTTTTTGCCAGTGGCTTTCCTGGGCTGGTATCCAAACTCTAGGGTCTAATGTTTCAAAAAAAGCCAAACACAATACTGAACAATCATCCTTACTGTTTAGCAGTGTCTTCTGAGAATATTTTGATACCAACAAATTCTCATCTAAACTGGGGAACTAATATCTGTATTTGGTTCTGACTAATCAGTCCTTTTCCCTGCCACCCACCATTGACTTCTAGCCAATCTATCCACAACTGTTATTAACCTTCAAAGACCATCATGGCTCTTGTTAAGGGCCAGTTGTGTGGGTCAGTTTATTTTTAAAACTGAATGAGGAACGGGAGGGGCAAACATCTTGTCTCCATCTAACATTTGCAAAAGGTAAAACAGAAGAAAAACCTAGGTAAACTCCAGCAATTTTAATGCATAAGGAAACTAAATTTTAATTGTCAAAATGCTTCCCTTCCCTCACTTCTGCTCTCACAAATCAGAGAAATATGCATAGGGGAATGAAGTTTTGCTTCTGCTACACAGCTGATAAAAATTCTAGACTGACAAAAGCTATCCTTGTTTTATCCATTTCAAGTAGGCATCTCAAGTTTTATTATGTCCAAACAAAACTCTCAATATCTTCTCTTGCTCACTCGCTCTTGCTCTTTCTTTCCTCTCCTTTCTCTCTCTCTCCCTCTCTCTCTCTCTCTCTCTGTGTGTGACACACACACACACACACCCCATCCAGATGCTCAAGGCAAAAACACTTTGTGACTCATCCTTGATCTCTCTATTCCTCCCTTTCCTTCCCTCTCTCTCCCTCTCCCTTCCCCTCTATCTCTCTCATCCAATTCACTGGCAAGTAATAAATAATGATGGCTCCAGTTTCTAAGCATATCCTGAATCCCTATGCATGTCTCACTGCCTCCAACATGACTTCAGTCCAGGCCACCTTCATCTCTTAGTCATATTATTGCAATAGACCTTCAACTGATTTTCCTTCTTCCACTCTTACTCCTATAATTCATTAAACTTACAGAAGCTATAAGTAACTTTTAAAACTATATTTTCTATCCTATTATCCTCTTGTATTCTTTATACAACTAATAACTATCAATAAATATCTTATTATAGAGAACAAATCGATGGTTACCAGAGGGGAGGGGTGGGGGGATGGATGAAATGAGTGATGGAGATTAAGGAGTGCACTTGTCCTGATGACCACCAGGTGATGTATGGAACTGTACTGTACACCTGAAACTAATAAAATATGATATGTTACCTAACTGGAATTAAAAACTTAAAAACTTAAAAAAAAGAAATATCTTAATTATTTACTACTATGTTTTATGTTTCTCCTTATTAAAATACAAGCTCCATAAGAGAAAGGGTTTGGTCTGTCTCTTTCACCCCTGTATCTACAATACCTAGAACATTTCATGGCATACAGGAAATGTTCACTAAATATTTGCAGAATTAATGAATAAATAATTACCCAACAAACTTTTAGTGAGCACTTACCTCAAAAAATGATTCTAGGTGCTATGGATGATGGAGAGAAAGAAGACATGGTCCCTGACCTAAAAGAGCTCACATGAGGGACACAGACATTAAATAATTACAATACAATGTCATGAATATAATACTTAAAGTATAAACCAGAGGCACTGGAAAAAATAGAACTGGGGGTCATCTATGTTTGGGTGAGACTCAAAGTGTCACAGAAGAGAATAAATTTGAGCTGTAACTTGAAGGATGCATCCATTCCCCAGACTTAGAAAACGTGCAATGTGTATGACAGGTAAAGGGAACAACACAGGCTGAGAATGCAGTTGTAGGCAAGGATATGGGGCATAAGAATGTCAATTACATTCAGAAAATATGAAGTAGTTTGGTGACTGGAGTGGAGGATATATATGGGAGGAAAATCTAGGAATGGAAGCTTGAAAAGATGGGCAGCTGTCAGAATATGAACGATCTTCCATACTTTAAGAACTGTGGTATTAGGGACACCTGGGTGGCTCAGTCAGTTGAACGTCCAACTCTTGATCTCATCTCAGGTCATGATCCCAGGGTCATGAGATCAAGGCCCTTGTCAGGCTCCACGCTGAGCATGGAGCCTGCTTGAGATTCTCTCTCTCTCCCCCCCCCACTCTGCCCCTCTCCCCTGCTCGCTCTCTCTCTCTCTCTCCCTCCCTCCCTCCCTCAAAATAAAATAAAAAAATTTAAAAAAAATTTAAAAAGTGTGGTATTCATTCTTGTACACAGGGAGGAATCAAATGCAAGCAAAAAGTGAAAGGAGTTCATCCATTCAACATATATTTATTGAGGGTCTGGAACAAATTTGTTTTTAAAGAAGATAACCCAGGTAATAAGGGCAAAAGTTCACCAAAGTTGAGAATAAACTAAAGGGAGGCAAAAATTTAGAGAGGTGCTACCAATACCATACTGTTTTGATTACTACAGCTTTGCAGTATATCTTCTCTCTTTATTTTTTAAAAATGTTTTATTCAAATTCCAGTTAGTTAACATAGAGAGTAATATTAGTTTCAGATGTACAATATAGTGATTCAACAATTCCATACAACACCCAATGCCCATCACAAGTGCACTCCTTAATACTCATCACCTATTTAACCTACCATCCACCACCTTCTCTCTGGTAACCATCAGTTTGTACTCTATAGTTAAGAATCTTTCTTTTTTCTCCCTTTGTTCACTTGTTTTGTTTCTTAAATTTCACAGATGAGTGAGATCATATGGTATTTGTCTTTCTATGACTAACTTTTTTTACTTATCATTATATACTCTAGCTACATCTATGATGTTGCAAATGGCAAGATTTCCCCCTTTTTATAGCTGAGTAATATTCCATTGAGTGTGTGTGTGTGTGTGTGTGTGTGTGTGTGTGTGTGTATACACACATACACACCACATCCTCCTCATCCATTCATCAGTTGATGGACATTTGGGCTCTTTTTATAATTTGGCTCTTGTGGATAATGCTTCTGTAAACATCAGAGTGCATGTATCCCTTTGAATTAGTAGTTTTGTATTCTTGTTGGGTAAATACATAGTACTGCAATCACTGGATCCTAGGGTAGTTAGTTCTATTTTAACTTTTTAAGGAAATTCCATGCTGTTTTCCACAACGGTGCACCAGTTGATATTCCCACAAACAGTTCAAGAGGGTTCCCCTTATGGTTTGCCTCCCTCTCTCTCTGTTTGTAACTATTTTTCTCTCCTTCCCTTTCCTCATGGTCTTCTGCTAAGTTTCTCAAGATCCATTTATGAGTGAAAACATATGATATCTGTCTTTCTCTGACTTATTTCACTTGGCATAATACCCTCCAGTTCCATCCACGTTGCTGCAAATGGCATGATTTCATTCTTTCTCATTGCCAAGTAGTATTCCATTGTATATATAAACCACATCTTTGTTGTATGTAAGTGATGAACCATGGGAATCTACCCCCAAAACCAAGAGCACACTTTACACACTGTATGTTAGCCAATTTGACAATAAATTATATTAAATAAGGAAATAAATAAATAAATAAATAAATAAATAAATAAATAAAGAGGGTCCCCCTCTCTCCACATCCTCACCAACACCTGTTGTTTCTTGTTGATTTTAGCCATCTTAAAGGTGGGAGGTGATATATCACTGTAGTTTTGATTTGTTGTTTCCCTGATAATCAGTGATGTTGAGCATCTTGTCATGTGTCTGTTGGCCACCTGGACATCTTCTTTGGAAAAATGTCTATTTATGTTTTCTGCCCCTTTTAAATCGGATTACTCATTTTCTGGGTGTTAAGTTTTTGTTTTTGTTTTTTTTATAAGCTCTATATATATTTTGGATACTAACCCTTTATGGGATATGTCATTTGCAGATACCCTCTCCCATTCAGTAAACTGCCTCTAAGTTTTGTTGTTTCCTAAGTGTACAGAAGTGTTTTATTTTCATGTAGTCCCAACAGTTTCTTTTTGCTTTTATTTCCTTGCCTCAAGAGACCTTTCTAGAAAGAAGCTGTGGCAGACAATACAAAAGACGTTACTGCCTGTGTTCTACTCCAGGATTTTTATGGTTTCAGGTCTGACATTTAGGCCTCTGATCCATTTGGAATTTATTTTTGTGTATGGTGTAAGAAAGTGACCCAGTTTCATTCTTTTGCATGCAGCTGTCCACTATTCCCAACCCCATTTGTTGAAGACTGTTTTTCCCCATTGGATATTCTTCCTGGCTTTGTCAAAGATCAATTTACCATATAGTTATCATTATTATTATTATCAGCTATCTGTGGCAAGAGCTACTTTTAAAAAAGCATAACATTGGGAAAAACTTAATATCTAAAATGAAATAAAGGTAACATAAATTATAGCATATTCATTCATTGATTTACTAAATAAACAGCTATTAAGGGGCCACTGTGGAAAAGACTTTAGAAATATAATGGTGTTCAAGACATAAATAGAAGACAGCAATGCTCACCACTATACAAAAATCAGCTGTTCCTATAAATTGCCAATAAACTATCTGAAAAAGAAATAAAGAAAACAATCCCATTTACAATAGCATCAAAAATAATAAAATACTTAGGAATAAATTTAAATAAAAAGATAAAAGATCTGCACACCGAAAATCATATGCATTGATTAAAAATTGAGGAACATATAAATAAATAGAAAGATATCTTGTGTTCATGGATTGGAAGAATTAATAGTGCTAAAATGCCTATACTACCCAAAGCCATTTATAGAATCAATAAAATCTCTATCAAAATTTTAATGGCATTTTTGTAGATATAGAAAAAGCAATTCTAAAATTCATATGAAACAACAAAAGACCAATAGCCAAAGCAATCCTGAGATAGAAGAACAAAGCTGGAGGCATCACAATACTAATTTCAAACTTTATTACAAAGCTATAGTAATCAAAATAATATGGTATGGGCATAAAAACAGACACATAGACCAATGGAACATAAGTGAAAGCCCATAAATGAACCCACACATATTTATGGTCAACTAATATTTGAACAAGGGAGCCTAGAATACTCAATAGGAAAACAATAGTCTCCTCAATAAATGGTTTTGGAAAAACTGGATATATACATCCAAAGGAATGAAACTGCACCCCTACCTGACACCATTCACAGAAATTAACTCAAAATGGATTAAACACTTAAATGTAAGATGGAAAACTAAAATCACTAGAAGAAAACATAGGAGAAAAACTCTTTGACATTTGTCCTGGCAACAATTTTGGATATGACACCAAAAGTACAAGCAACAAAAGAAAAATAGACAAATGTAATTGCTTCAAACTAAAAAGCTTCTGCACAGCAAGGACAATAATAAAAAGAGTGAAGAGACAACTACAGAATGTGAGAAAATGTTTGCAATCCATATATCTGATAAGTTAATATCCAAAATATATAAGGGATTCAAACAACTCAATAGCAAAAAAAAAGTAACCTGATTAAAACATAGGCAAAGAACCCAAACAGATATTTTACCAAATATAAACAAATGCCTAACATGTTTATGAAAAATGTTCTCAATATCAGTAATCATCAGGGAAATGCAAATGAAAACCACAATAGGGTATCACCTCACACCTGTTAAGATGGTTATTATCAAAAAGAAAAAGGACAAGTGTTGACAAGGATGTGGAGAAAAGGGAACACTTGTGCACAGTTGGCGGGAACATAAATTGGTATAGCCACTATGGAAAACAGGATGGAGGTTCCTCAAAAAATTAAAAGTAGAACTACCATATGATCTAGCAGCCCACTTCTTGGTATATATCCAAAAGAAATGAAATCACTATCTCAAAGGGATATCTGTATCCCCAAGTTTGTTGCATTCAAAATAGCTAAGACATGGAAAAAACCTAAGTGTTGCATGGATAAAGAAAATGTGGTATAAATATAAATATGGTGTGTGTGTGTGTGTGTGTGTGTGTGTGTGCGCGCGTGCGCGCGCGCGCACGTGTGTGCGTGTAAAAAGAGAGAGAGAATATTAATATGAAATATTATTCAGCCATAAAAAAGAAGGAAATCCAGCCTTTTGCAACAACATGGATGGATCTTGAGGGCACTGTGTTAAGTGAAGTAAGTCAGGCACAGAAAGACAAAAACTGTATGATTTCACTATCTAAAAAAGATGAACTCAGAGAGCGACTGGTGGTCGCCAGGGGGTAGGAATTGTAGGAAATAAGGAGATGTTGGCTGAAGGCTATAAACTTCCAGCTTTAAGGTGAATAAGTTCTGGGGGTGCCTGGGTGGCTAGTCAGTTAAGCATCCAACTCAATTTGAGCTCAGGTCATGATCTCGTGGTCATGACATCAAGCCCTGTATCAGGCTCTGAACTGGGCATAGAGCCTGCTTGGGATCCTCTCTCTCCCTTTCCCTCTGCCCCTCCCTTGATCATGCTCTCGCTCTCAAAAAATAAAAAAAGGTTGAGTAAGTTCTGAAGATATACTATACAGCATGGTAACTGTAAGACAGTACTGTATTATATACTTGAAAGTTTAGAGAATAGACCTAAAATGTTATAACCACACACCAAAAAGAAGGCAAATATGTAAGGAGATAGAGGTGCTAACTAACTTTATTGTGGCAATTATTGCACAATATATATGTGTATCAAAATCATCACATTGTACACCTTAAATGTGCATATATGTCAAAATCTCAATAAAACTGTGTTAAAAATACATCAATGTTCCTGCCCTTGTACAACTTACAGTATAGAAAATAAGACAAACAAGTGATAATATTAAAGTAAAGGGCCATACAGTGTTCACAAAAAAAAGTTAAAAGAGCATGGGGAAATGCTTATCATTTAAAGACCCTGCACTAGTTTCCTAATGCCAATGTCACAAAAAACAACACAGTATTGTTAAACGACATAAATTTATTCTCTTACAGTTCTAGAGGTCAGAAGTCCAGGAATTCGGTCCTTCCCTTTTCCAGCTGTGCACATTCCTTGGCTCCTGAATGCATTACTCAACCACTGTTTCCATTTTTATATCACCTTCTCTCTCTCTCTCTCTCTCTCTCTCTCTCTCTCTCTCTCTGACCTTGTTGTCTCCCTCATATAAGGGTATTTGTGACTACATTGAGTGCCCCCCAGATAATCCAGGATGATCTCCCTATCTCAAAACGTTTAATCACATCTATAAAATTTATTTGGCCATGTGTGGTAGCATATCCACAGGTTCTGTGGATTAGGGCTTGGACATCTTGGGAGTTATTTACTCTACTACAGACATAACTTTGAATCTAAAAAAATAGAAGGAAATATAGAAAAAAATATTAACAGTATTGATCTGGATGGTTGGATTATGATTTATATTTTTATGTTTTTCTCTTTTACAACTTATAAAAGCTCTAACAATGAGCATATTTCACTTTCTTAAAAAAGAGTGAATACAGACAAACAAACACAAAAAGTACAAAGGGGCATACAGTAAACAGTCTTTGTCTCACCCTTGTCCCTCAGGCCCCAGGTTCCTCTCTCCAAAGGCAATTATAATTAACAGTTTCTTACTCTTCCAGAGATAGGATATGCAAGAAATGTCCATGGTACGCTAATTAATGGTCCCTCAAAGATGTTCATGCCCTAATCCCCAGAACCTGTTAATGTATTACCTTACTGGCAAAAAGGGACTTCACAGATATGATTAAGTTAAGGATTTTGAGATGGGTTGATTATCACCACTTGTCTGGATAGGCCCCATATAATGACAGAGATCCTTATAAGAAAAGGCAAGAGCAAAAGATTAACAGAAGCAGAGACTGGAGTGATACACTTTCAAAATGGAGGGAGAGGCCACAAGCCAAAAAAAAAAGAGGTCACTAGAAGCTGAAAAAGGCAAGAAGACAAAATTTCCCCTTAGAGCTTCCAGAAGGAACCAGCCCTACTTATGACTTGACTTTAGCCCAGCGAAACTTATTTTAAACCTAGGACACCCAGAACTGTAAGAGAATAAATTTCTGTTGTTTTAAGCCACTAAATTTGTGGTCATGTGTTACAGTAGCAATGTAGATCATCTTTATACATATATCTTTTTGTACATGTATGCATATACTGGATATATCTATACAATAAACTCAAAGAATGAGATTTCCTGGGTTAAAGTATGTAATTTTTCATTTTGATTTAAACTGCCAAACTTCCTACATGCAGGTTGCACCAATTCTACTGCAATGATGTAGGAGTGTAATTCATTTGACTTTTGACTTTATCATGATGCTCTTTTTCAACACAGAGGTTTGCGTTTCATGCTCTTAAAGATATCATCTTTTCCTCTTACTGATTCCTAATTTTGTATCGTATTTTAGAAATAGCCACTCTAAACTTAATTTTTAAGCACTCCCATTTTCTCCTATTGGTTTTATGGCCCAATATTTTACTAACTGCAATTTATTCAGTAGTTAAGTATGAAGTATGGATGCTACTCATTTTCCCAAGTGGCTACCAAGGTGATCCAACAATATTTGTTAAGTAATTCATCTTTTTCTCACTGTTCTTAAGTGGCATCTTTATCGGATGTGAAATTTCTATATAATTTCAATCTATTCCTAGACTTTCTGGTCTGTTTCTTTGATTTGTCTATAAAATCCTATAGCAGTACCACACTGTTTTAACTACTGTAACTTAAGATGTCATTTTTTTTTAAATTTTTAACATTTATTTATTTTTGAGACAGAGAGAGACAGAGCATGAACAGGGGAGGGGCAGAGAGAGAGGGAGACACAGAATCGGAAGCAGGCTCCAGGCTCTGAGCTGTCAGCACAGAGCGCGACACAGGGCTCAAACTCACGGAACACGAGATCGTGACCTGAGCTGAAGTCGGATGCTTAACCGACTGAGCCACCCAGGCGCCCCAAGATGTCATTTTTAATCTCTGATAAAACTAATCTACCCTAACCACTTCCCTTTTCTAAACTGATAAAACTAATCTCCACTAACTACTCCCCTTTTCCAAAACTATCTGGGTTTTCATGCTTGCTTGTTTTCACATATGAATTTTACATCCAGCTTCACACACAAAAAATGTACCTTTACTTGAACTGACCTTAATTTACCCTACTATTTACTTAAGTGAATGAATATATTTCACATTATTTTTCCATTTAAGAATATGCTATGCCTTTCTATTACTCTAAGTCTTCTTTTATGTTCCTCAATAATATTTATTTTTTCATTCAGGTAGAACTTGCATATTGTTCATTGAGTTTATTTTTTGGTGTGACCACTAAACCAGCCCTGCAAGAAATTTTAAGGGGGACTCTCTGAGGGGAGAAAAGATGAAAATATAAATAAATAAATACATACATACATACCAAATAAATACAAAGATTAGAAAGGACCAGAGACCTCATATGAGTGAAGTCATATGATTTTTCTCTTTCTCTGACTAATTTCACTTAGCATAATACCCTCCAGCTCCATCCACATAGTTGCAAATTGCAAGATTTCATTCTTTTTGATTGCCGACTAATAATCCATTATATATATATATATATATATATATATATATATATATATATATATGTATATATGTATACCACATCTTCTTTATCCATTCATCCATCAATGGACATTTGGGCTCTTTCCATACTTTGGCTATTGTTGATAGTGCTGCTATAAACATGGGGGTGCATGTGTCCCTTCGAAACAGCACATCTGTATCCCGTGGATAAATGCCTAGTAGTGCAATTGCTGTGTCATAGGTAGTTCTATTTTTAGTTTTTTGAGGAACCTGAACATAAGGGAAGGGAAACAAAAATAATATAAAAACAGGGAGGGGGGACAAAACATAAGAGACTCATCAATATGGAGAACAAACTGAGGGTTGCTGGAGGGGTTGTGGGAGAGGGAATGGGCTAAATGGGTAAGAGGCATTAAGGAATCTACTCCTGAAATCATTGTTTCACTATATGCTAACTGATTTGGATATAAATTTTAAAAAATAAAAAATAAAATTAAAAAAAGAAAAAATATAAAAGCCTTCTTACACATATTTATGTATAACCTGCATGCATTAAAGTTCAATCAAAAATTAAAAATAAATAAATAAATAATATATTTCCTTAGGAAAAAAAAAAGGACCAGAGAACACCACCAGAAACTCCAACTCTACAAGCATCATAATGGCAATAAATTTGTATCTTTCAGTACTCACTCTAAGTGTCAATGGACTCAATGGTCCAATCAAAAGACATAGGGTAACAGAATGGATAAGAAAACAAGATCCATCTATATGCTATTTACAAGAGACCCACTTTAGACCTAAAGAAACCTTCATATTGAAAATAAGGGGACTGAGAACAATCTACCGTGCTAATGGTCAACAAAAGAAAGTCAGAGTACCCATACTTATATCAGACAATCCAGACTTTAAAATAAAGGCTGTATCAAGAGATGCAGAAGGGCATTATATCATAATCAAGGGGTCTATCCACGAAGAAGACCTAACAATTGTAAACATTTATGCACCAAATGTGAGCACACCCAAATATATAAATCAATTAATCACAAACATAAAGAAACTCATTGATAGTAATACCATAATAGTGAGACTTCAACACCCCACTCACAGCAATGGACAGATCATCTAATCAAAAAATCAACAAGGAAACAATGGCTTTGAATTACACACTGGACCAGATGGACTTAACAAATATATTCAGAACATTTCACCCTAAAGCAGCACAATATACATTCTTCACCAGTGCACATGGAATGTTCTCCAGAATAGACCACATACTGGGACACAGATCAGCCCTCAACAAGTACAAAAAGATCGAGATTATTCCATGCATATTTTCAGACCACAACACTATGAAACTTGAAATCAACCACAAGAAAACAATTTGGAAAGGTAACAACTACTTGGAAACTGAAGAATATCCTACTAAAGAATGAATGGGCTAACCAAGCAGTTAAAGAGGAAATTAAAAAGTATATGGAAGTCAATGAAAATGATAACACCACAACCCAAAACCTCTGCGAAACAGAAAAGGCGGTTATAAGAGGAAAGTATATAGCAATCCAGGCCTTCCTAAAGAAGGCAGAAAGGTCTCAGATACACAACCTAACCTTATGCCTTAAGGAGCTGGAAAAAGAACAGCAAATAAAACCCAAAACCAGCAGAAGACAGGAAATAATAAAGATTAGAGCAGAAATTAATGCTATCGAAACCAAAAACAAAAAACAAAAAAACAAAAACAGTAGAACAGATCAATGAAACGAGAAGCTGGTTCTTTGAAAGAATTAACAAAATTGATAAAGCACTAGCCAGTTTGATCAAAAAGAAAAAGGAAGGACCCAAATAAATAAAATCAAGAATGAAAGAGAAGAGATCACAACCAACACAGTACAAATAAAAACAATAATAAGAGAATATTATAAATAATTATATGCCAATAATATGGGCAATCTGGAAGAAATGGACAAATTCCTAGAAATATATACACTACCAAAACTGGAACAGGAAGAAATAGAAAATTTGATCAGACCCATAAGCAGTAAGGAAATCGAATTAGTAATCAAAAATCTGCCAAAAAAAAAAAAAAAAAACAGAGTCCAGGGCCAGATGCCTTTCCAGGGGAATTCTACCAAACATTTAAGGAAGAGTTAACACCTATTCTCTTGACGCTGTTCCAAAAAATAGAAATGGAAGGAAAACTTCCAAACTCTTTCTATGAAGCCAGCATTACCTTGATTCCAAAACCAGACAGAGACCCCACTAAAAAGGAGAACTATAGACCAATTTCCCTGTTGAACATGGATGCAAAGATCCTCAACAAGACATTAGCCAACCAGATCCAACAATACATTAAAAAAATTATTCACCATGACCAAGTGGGATTTATACCTGGGATTTATACCTGGTTCAATGTCCACAAAACAATTAACTTGATTAATCACATCAATAAAAGAAAGGACAAGAACCATATGATCCTCTCAATAGATGCAGAGAAAGCATTTGACAAAATACAGCATCCTTTCTTGATAAAAACCCTCAGGAAAGTAGAGATAGAAGGAGCAGACCTTGAGATCATAAAAGCCATATATGAACGACCCAATGCTAATATCATCTTCAATGGGGAAAAACTGAGAGCTTTCCCCCTAAGGTCAGGAACAAGACAGGGATGTCCACTCTCGCCACTGTTATTCAACATAGTATTGGAAGTCTTAGCCTCTGCAATCAGACAACACAAAGGAATAAAAGGCATCCAAATCGGCCAGGAGGAGGTCAAACTTTCACTCTTCGCAGATGACATGATACTCTATATGGAAAACCCAAAAGATTCCACCAAAAGACTGTAAGAATTGCTTCATGAATTCAGCAAAGTTGCAGGATATAAAATCAACGCACAGAAATCGGTTGCATTCCTATACACCAACAATGAAGCGACAGAGAAATCAAGGGATCTATCCATTTACAGTTGCACCAAAAACCATAAAATACCTAGGAATAAATCTAATCAAAGAGATGAAAAATGTATACAATGAAAACTATAGAAAGCCTATGAAAGAAATTGAAAGAGACAGAAAAAAAATGGAGAAAGATTCCATGCTCCTGGATGGGAAGAACAAATATAGTTAAACTATCAATACTACCCAAAGAAATCTACATATTCAATGCAATCCTTATCAAAATAACATCAGCATTCTTCACAGAGC
This sequence comes from Neofelis nebulosa, assembly GCF_028018385.1. Lineage (NCBI taxonomy): Eukaryota > Metazoa > Chordata > Mammalia > Carnivora > Felidae > Neofelis > Neofelis nebulosa. The sequence goes on from NC_080800.1 coordinate 57,039,081, forward strand.
TAGAATGAATAATCCTAAAATTGTATGGGACCAGAAAGACCCCGAATAGCCAAAGCAATCTTGAAAAGAAAACCAAAGTAGGAGGCATCACAGTCCCAGACTTCAAGCTATCCTACAAAGCTATAATCATCAAGACAGTATGGTACTGGCACAAGAACAGACACTCAGATCAATGGAACAGAATAGAGAACCCAGAAATGGACTCACAAACATATGGCCAACTAATCTTTGACAAAGCAGGAAAGAATATCCAATGGAATAAAGACAGTCTCTTCAACAAGTGGTGCTGGGAAAACTGGACAGCGACATGCAGAAGAATGAACCTGGACCACTTTCTTACACCATACACAAAAATAAACTCAAAATGGATGAAAGACCTAAATGTAAGACAGGAAGCCATCAAAATCCTCAAGGAGAAAGTGGCAAAAACCTCTTTGATCTTGGCCACAGCAACTTCTTACTCAACACGTCTCCAGAGGCAAAAGAAACAAAAGCAAAAATGGACTATTGGGACCTCATCAAAATAAAAAGCTTCTGCACAGCGAAGGAAACAATCAGCAAAACTAAAAGGCAACCGACAGAATGGGAGAAGATATCTGGAAATGACATATCAAATAAATGGTTAGTTTCCAAAATCTATAAAGAACTTATCAAACTCAACACTCAAAAAACAAATAATCCAGTGAAGACAAGGGCAAAAGACATGAATAGACACTTCTCCAAAGAAGACATCCAGATGGTCAACCAACACATGAAAAAATGCTCAACATCACTCATCATCAGGGAAAGACAAATCAAAACCACAATGAGATATCACCTTACACCTGTCAGAATGGTGAACATGAACAACTCAGGCAACAACAGATATTGGCGAGGATGTGGATAAAGAGGATCTCTTTTGCATTGTTGGTGGGAATGCAAGTGGGTGCAGCCACTCTGGAAAACAGTATGGAGGTTCCTCAAAAAACTAAAAATAGAACTACCCTACGACCCAGCAACTGCACTACCAGGTATTTATCCAAGGGATACAGGTGTGCTGTTTCAAAGGAACACATGCACCCCAATATTTATAGCAGCACTGTCAACAATAGCCAAAGTATGGAAAGAGCCCAAATGTCCCTCGATGGATGAATGGATAAAGAAGATGTGGTATATATATACAATGGCTTATTACTCAGCAATCAAAAAGAATGAAATCTTGCCATTTGCAACTACGTGGATAGAACTGGAGGGTATTATGCTAAGTGAAATTAGTCAATCAGAGAAAGAGAAAAATCATATGACTTCACTCATATGAGGACTTTAAGAGACAAAACAGATGAACATAAGGGAAGGGAAACAAAAATAATATAAAAACAGGGAGGGGAACAGGAGCACCTGGGTGGCTTAGTCAGTTAAGCATCCGACTTCAGGTCAGGTCATGATCTCATGGTTTGTGAGTTTGAGCCCCGTGTAGGGCTCTGTGCTGACAGCTCAGAGCCTGGAGCCTGCTTCGGATCTGTGTCTCCCCCTCTCTTGCGCGCTCTGTCTCTGTCTCTTAAAAAATGAATAAACGTTAAAAAAAAATTTTAAAAACAGGGAGGGGGACAAAACATAAGAGACTCATAAATATGGAGAACAAACTGAGGGTTACTGAAGGGGTTATGGGAGGGCATGGGATGGGCTAAATGGGTAAGGGGCACTAAGTAATCTACTCCTGAAATGATTGTTGCACTATATGCTGACTAATTTGGATGTAAATTTTAAAAAATAAAAAATAAAGTTAACAAAAAAAGTTTATTTTTCAATATTTTCTCTTTTCTGTGAAGATTTCTGGGAAGATGGTGACTAAAAGAATCCTGTACTCAACTCATCCCATGAACACACCTAGTCAGCAGCCACATCATGGCAACAAATCCAGAAAATGACCCAAAGACTGGCAGAACTGACTTTCCAAAGTTAATCATAGAGAGGAGGCCACATTAAAAAGGATAATAGGGGTGGACATGCAGTCAAGAACTAAACTCCCAGCAAGACTAACCACAAATGAGAGGGACACCAGAAACACAGCAAAGGAAGAGGAACAGACCCCATACCAGTTACTCTAGACATGGGGGACCTACAGTGGAAAGACTAGTCCCAATAACATTTGGCTTTGAAAACCAGTGGGGCTTAACTTTGAGAGTTTTTACAATCAGTGGTGCTTAACTCCCAGCACTTTAAACTCTGGCAAAGCTAGAGGGTGAAGGAAACAGTCACAGCCCTAAAGGAGCCAGCATAACAAACAACCCAGCTGAGATACAGCATAGAAGCAACAGTTGGAAAAGTTCCTGGGGAATACATGAAATAAATTTATTTACTAATCTCAGAACGTGTCCTGGAAGGGCAGGAATCTTTAGGAGACTTCAAGAACAAAAGATCTAGCAGCACCATTTGTCACCACCCTCTCTACCAGCCTAGATGGCTGGACACTTGCAGGAACCAGCACTAATACCCATCACCTAACTTACTTATACCCTCTACTCCACCACCTCCAGGTTTTCCTAAAGGTCCACCCCATCCAACCCACTACACTCAGCAAGAGTCCCTCTAAAGTGGTTCCATGTCTCATACTATAAGCAGTACCAACAGAGAATGAAGCCACTCCAAAGTGACTCCTACTTTGGAGAGAGGGAAAAATAACCACATACACCAGTTAGACTGCAGCCCCAGCAGATAGATTAAGGGCAGATATCTAATCTGACTGCTGGTCCTGCCCACCAACAAAAACCTCTCAGGGGGGCAGCACAGGGAAAGAGACAAGTAGTTCGAGGTCACTGTGGCAACAGCAGACAGACTGGGAACCAGCACCTGCTCTGACTGCCACCCCCACCCACCTACAAAATCCTCTCAGAGGAGAAGGTAGGGAGAGCACTCTGCAAGCCAGTGCTATGCAGCCCCAACAAACAGACTGGGGACAGGCATCTGGTTGGACTGCTGAAAACAGCCATTAAACCACAGGGAAGAGAGCAAAAGAAGAAAGGAACAGAGAAGAACTTCAAAAACAATCATAAAAGAAGCAACAAAATGGCAATGAGTACTTACCTATCAATAACTACATTTTAAAGTTCATTTCTTTATTTTGAAAGAGAGAGAGAGCAAGCACACTAGCAGTGGAGGGACAGGGAGGAGAGAGAATCCCAAGCAGGCTCCACACTGTCAACATGAAGCCTGTTGTGGGGCTCGAACTTACAAACTGCAAGATCATAACCTGAGTCAAAACCAAGATTTGGACGCTTAACCAACTGAGCCAGGCACCCTATCAATAACTACTTTTAATTTAAATGGACTAAATGCCCCAATCAAAAGAAATAGGGTGATGGAATGGATAAAAAAGGAGGACCCATGTATGTGCTGCCTAAAAGAGATTCACTTCAGCCCTAAACACACATGAAAATTGAAAATATAAAGGGATGGAAAAAATATTTACCATTCAAATGGAAGCAAGAAGAAAGCTCAGGTACCAATACTTGTATCAGACAAACTAGACCTCACAACAGAGACTGTAACAGTGAAAAAGAAGGTCACTACATAATCATCAAGGGAATAATCCGAAAAATGAATATAACAATTATAAATATTTACGCACCCAACATAGAAGCACCTAAACACATAAAGCAACTATTAACAGACATAAAGGAAGAAATTGGCAGTAATATAATAATAGTAGCAGACTTCAACACACCACTTACATCAATGGACAGATCATCCAGACAGAAAATCAACAAGGAAACAGAGGCTTCAAATGACATATTGGAACAGATGGGCCTAACAAATATATTCAGAACATCTCATCTAAAAACAGCAGAACAGAAGCGCCTGGGTGGTTCAGTCAGTTGAGCGTCCAACTGCGGTTCAGGTCATGATCTTGTGGTCCGTGAGTTCAAGCCCCGCATCGGGCTCTGTGCACACAGCTCAGAGCCTGGAGCCTGTTTCTGATTCTGTGTCTCCCTCTCTCTGCCCCTCTCCCACTTGTGCTCTGTCTCTCTTTTTATCTCTGTCTCTCAAAAATAAACATTAAAAAATTAAAAAGTAAAAATAAGAACAGCAGAATACACATTATTTTCAAGTGTACATGAAACGTTCTCCAGAGTACGTTACATGTTAGAACACAAAACAAGCCTCAAAAAATGCAAATAAATTAAAATCATATTATGCATCCTTTCTGACCATAATGATAGGTAACTAAAAAATCAGTTAGTAGAAAAAATATGGAAAGAAGACAAATACATGGAGGCTAAATAGCATGCTACTGAACAATGAATGGGTCAACCAAAAAATCAAAGAGAAAATCAAAAAATACATGGAGACAAGTGAAAATGAAAACACAACATTCCAAAATCTCTGGGGTACAGCAAAAGCTGTAAGAGGGATTATACCAATACAAGCCTGCCTTAAGAGGCAAGAAAAACCTCAAATAAACAACCTAACCTTACCTTACCTATAAAGAAGCTAGTAAAACAACAAAGACCAAAACCTGCTACATTTTTAATACAATCCCTATCAAAATAACAACATTTTTCACAGAATTAGAACAAATAATACTAAAATTTGTATGGAACCACAAAAGACCCCAAATAGCCAAAGCAATCTTGAAAAAGGAAAACAAAGCTGTAGGTATCACAATTCCAGACTTCAAGTTATATTACAAAGCTGTAGTTATCCAAACAGTATGGTACAGGCACAAAAACAGACACATAGATCAACACAACAGAATAGAGAGCCCAGAAATAAACTATGAGGCAAGGAGGCAAGAAATAAAGCAGGAGGCAAGAATAAACAAAGGGGAAAAGACAGTCTCCTCAATAAATGGTGCTGGGAAAACTGGGCAGCTACATGTAAAAGAATGAAACTGGACCATCTTTTAACACCATAAACAAAAAAAAACCCACAATGCATTAAAAACCTAAATGTGAAACCAAAAACCATAAAAATCCTAGAGGAGAACATAGGAAATAATTTCTCTGACATCAGCCCTGGCAACATTTTTTGGATATATCTAAGATAAAGGAAACAAAAGCAAAAAGAAACTATTAGGATTACATGAAAATAAAAAGTTTTTGCACAGCAAATAAAACCATCAACAAAACAAAAAAAGCAACCTACTGAATTGAAGAAGATATTTGCAAATGATATATCCAATAAGAGATTAATATTCAAAATATATAAAGAACTTCTATAAGCCAACACACACAAAAAAACAAATAATGTGATTAAATAATAGGCAGAAGACCACAACAGACATTTTTTCAAGGAAGACATACAGAGGCCAACAGGCACATTAAAAGATGCTCAACATCACACTAATCATCAGGGAAATGTAAATTAAAGGCAAAATGATATACCATTTTACACCTGTCAGAATGACTAAAATCAAAAACACAATAAACATCAAGTGTTGACAAGGATGTCATTAAAAATGAAACCTTATGCACTGCTGGTAGGAATGCAAATTGGTAGAGCCACTGTAGGAAACAATATGGATTTTCCTCAAATATTTAAAATAGAATTACTATATGATCCAATAATTCCACTGCTGCATATTTACCCAAAAAGATATGTGCAACCTTATGTTTCTTGAAGCATTATTTATAACAGCCAAGATATAGAATCAACCCATGTGGCTATCCATAGTTAAATGAATAAAGAAACATTATATATACATATACATGTATATATACACACAATGGAATATTATCCAGCCTTAAAATAGAATGAAATCTTGTAACAACATGGATGGACCTAGGGGGTATTATACTAAGTGAAATTAAGTCATTCAGAGAAGGACAAATACCATATGATTTCACCCATATGTAGAATTTAGAAAACAAAACAAGTGAACAAAGAACAAAAAGAGACAAAAAAAACTCTTTTCTTTTAATTCAAGAATAGTTAACATACTGTGTCATATTAGTTTCAGGTGTACAATATAGCAATTCAACAGTTTTGTACATTACTCAGTGATCATCATGATAAGTGATCCCCTTTAACAGATACTTAAATATAGGAAACAAACTGAGGGTTGCCAGAGGAGAGGTGGGGGTGAATGGATGAAAAAGACAAAGGGGACTAAGAGTACCCTTATCCTGATGAGCACTGAGTAATGTATAGAATTGTTTAATCACTATACAGCATACCTGAAACTAATATAACACTGTATGTTAACTATACTGGAATTTAAAATAAGACATAGGTAGGTAGGTAGGTAGGTAGATAGATAGATAGATAGATAGATAGATAGATAGATAGATATAGATAGGGTTTTTCCTTCCCTTATACATTCTGATGGTTACTACTTTACATGAAGGTAATTTCAGGATGACTGCAGGAAAGGTGTCTAGGATCCTTTCTTTGAATTTGTATCAAATATTCAGATCAACAGATTATTACTGAGGGTGGAGGCTGGCTGGTAGGACCTTCAACCATTCCTCCCTGAGACAGAACAAGGCAGGACTTCCCTGTACAGGCAGTAAGCATCAAGGATGTGAAGGCTAGCTGAATATCCATGCCTTCACCCTATGTCTATGGTTTAAGGACTTATATGAAGGACTACCTGGGAGTTACTGACTCTGAATACTTGTCTTGGAGGTTGAGCCCCTGGACAGTAGTAACTAGCTATAAGTTTACCCAACACTCCCTGCCTTCCTAGGAGAACTTGCTCTCAGAGGCATGTGACTCTGTCTGAACTATGAGAGCTCGAAGAAACTGCAAATAACTGGATCCTGTTGTTAATCTTTCTGGGTGGCTAGTGAAAATTATGTCCCGACTGTGAGAAAATCTTGTCTTGGGAGCAATCCCAGGGCTGTTTTACAAGAGCTATGTTGAAACAGCCTCCAGCACAATTCACTCAGATTTCTTTTCATCTTCTCTAAGCCTATAATGGAAGTTCCAATCATAACAAGGTTAACAACCTTTTCCTCTTTTTTTATTTCTAATATATAATTTGCTGTGAACTAGGGACCACATGCATTTGCTACAGGAATCCTCACAAATTTACAAAACAGGCCTCCCCCAGTGCCTTTCAGTACAAGCCTGCAGCTTCTCAGGTAGCTGAATTCACTTCCACACTGTGGCCTCAACATAGCCTGAGAGTATATTTCCTTTGGCTTTTTTTTCTCTGTTAGGTTAACCAGTTAACCTCTTCTTAATTCCCTGAGATGCTTGGGTTTTGTTTTTGTCTTTTGTTTTTATCACCACCGTCTTCCTTTTGGCACTGGCATATCTCACACTGCTCTTGCTTGCTACTTTTTCTTCTCGAATTAAGCTACTTCTGTCCTCTATCATTTATAAAAAGATAATTTCATTGTCTTGCTTGGGGTTGGGAATTGAATCAAAGAAAGACAAAGAGGATATTCCAGACCAAAATATCTCCAGGAAAACTAACAGATTGGAGCACAAAGGACTGAAAAGAAACTGGAGCTGACTTCAATCTTATGTTGCCTCCTGCCTTTTCTCTGCCTTCATTTACTAACTTTGACTTGCCAGTATTTTTAGGAGACACTTATATAGTTGCGCCTGGGTGCATCTGTGTGCATTTTCTTCAACTTATTTTCTATCCAACAAGAGAAAGGTCCACCATCTTCTATAGTGCCCAAATACTTGAATGATCTATGGATGTTTTGGATTTTCATCTGCTGCTCCATTAATTGATTTCAGCTGCAGCTATAATAACCCTATGGAACAGTTGCCAAAAATTTCAAGCCAACATATTTTTCACTTGAAATTTTCAAGCCCACAAAAATGTTCTCCAGCCCCTTCTACATATTCCATTCCTGCAGTAATGATGCATTTAATGGTGAAAAGGAAACCACATATAGCTGTCAGGCTTATAAAGAAGTCAGTTGCCCTGGTTGCCCTGGGCACAGGGAACAGATCACATTTACACAGTACCAGAGAGCTGAAGCCCTAACCTAGAGGCAGTATGCCTATGCTATGTGTCAGGAAGGCTCCTCAATATATTAGTCTAATGCCCAATCTTTTCCACAAAACTGGTCCTCTGTAGGATTCCCCATGTCAGAGAATGGCCCCAACATCCATCTAGAAACCAGGTATCTGTGAAATTTCCCTCTTCCTCACTTTCCATATCTAATCCATCACCAAACCCATTGATTTAAAGTTCTAAATATCTCTCTAATATACTTTTCTCTATCTCTAACCTTAATCTAAGCCATCGTCATCTCATGTGTACTAATTACTGCACCTACCACCTAACCAGTCTCCCTTTGTCCACTCTTGCCCATCTTGAATTCATCATCCACAATGCAACCAGAGTAAGCTGAAAATAAAAATCACATCACTTGAATCTTCCTGTTTTAAACTCTCTAATGGGTTTACACTTTATACCCCTACCTTTTCTACAGGCCCTCAGTGAACAGGCAACTACTCAATACCTTCTAACCACATTGTGCTTCTTTTAGTATCTTGAAGGTGAAAAAAGGAAGCTCTTTGCAACCTCAGAGTCTTTGCATGCACTGTTCCCTCTGCCTGTAATGTTCTCCTAACCCGTTTCCCAGATCTTTGTGTGGTTGGTGCCTTCTTATCATTCAGTTCCAAATTAAATGCCACCTCTTCTAAGAAGACTTCCCTGACCATGCTGCCAAAATAAAGTTTCCCTCCATTATTCTCTCATCCTTTGTTTAGAGACATATTAGTCTTGCACTCTATCCCAGTGCCCAGTACATAAAAGGTACTCAGTATGTACCTCTGAAGGATTGACATTCTAACTGAGCTAAACACTCCTTTATCCTTTTTCTCTGCCCTCCCTAAGTATCCTGGATTAAGTTTTTATAATATTATTTTTTCATGAAGTCTTTACTATGTATGGTAGATATTAGTGATGCTCACCAAATATTGCTGGTTCCTCCTTCAAAGCAGCTGGTAGGGTTGCATTTTCCCACCTTTTCTAAAGGCAGCTTTGACCATGTGACTTACTTTGGCCAATGTAATATGAGCAGAAGTGACGCATACCATTTCACGCAGAAGCTGTAAGAGATGAAGCAAACCCTCATTTTTCCCCTGCCCCAGTGATTATGAAAAGCATATATGAAAATGGAAGTCCTTCAGCCTCAGTCCATGAATATCTATGATAAAAAGGGCACCCAGACAAGCTTCCATGGATATGGATCAGAATAAAGAAATAAACCTTTGTTATTATAAGCCATCGTGTTTTTTGTAGATTGTTTGGTACTGCAGCATGAAGTAGACCATCCTCACTAATATATATTTCACTGATTGTTAATGTGATACTCACAGATTTTTTAATGTCATAACCTTTCACTCTTGCACACAACATCAACCCCAGATGTGTTTATACAGCTTCTACTTTACAGTGGATATTAGAACATCACCATTCCTGACCATGACAAGAAAAGGTTCTTACAATGGGTCTCAAATAATTGGGAGAAAAGTTGTTCTATATACTAATCTCCCTATGAATGTGGTAGATTGATCCTAAGAACAACTTTCTTGAAAAGAAGATGAAATAAATGTAAACTTTAGAATACATACTTACTCAATTCAACTAATAGTCACTGAATATCTTTCTATGAGCCAAGCACTGTACTTAATGTCATGAGATTTACACAGGTGAATCATAACCAATCCCTCTCCCAGAAAGGAAGGGAAGATATTCACAAATATGGCTAACTTAACAACAAGATAGATGGCTGTAAATACAATATAAACAACATATAGGGGCACCTGATGGCTTAGTCAGTTAAGTGTCTGACTTTAGCTCAGGTCATGATCTCGTGGTTTGTGGGTTTGAGCCCTGTGTCAGGCTCTGTGCTGACAACTCAGAGCCTGGAGCCTGCTTCGCATCATGTGTCTCCCTCTCTCTGTTTGTCCCCCCTCCCTGCTCATACTCTGTATCTCTCCTTCAAAAATAAATACACATTAAATTTTTTTAAAAAAACATATAAATGATCACCAGTGCAAGTAGTGCTGGTTCTAATTGAGAAGGTAGCATTTGGGCCTGGCCTAGAAAGATTTCAGATAGACTACTGGAACAATAAAGACAACCAAAGAGAACTATTCAATATCACAAATAATTTTAGAAAGCCAGATATACACAAGGCCCTAGGCCTCATATTATTCAGTAATATAAAGATTATTAAGAAACAACTTTTGTCTTTCAATGACAGCATACAATGAAGCAGTGAAGATGAGTACATAAATGTGTATAATATCAAGAATCATACAAGCATCATGGGACATAGATAGTCCCATGAGAGTTCAAATGAGGAAGAAATCACATTCAATTGGAAGGATCTCGGAAGGAGGAAGAAGGTAAGATTTGACATGAGCCTTGCAAGATAGAAGAATCACAAAGAGAGATGATGGAGGCAAGATCAAAAGAATGCCTGGAGCAAAAAGGACTAAGGTGGAACAGAGCTAAACATAGGTTTGGAGATCAGTATGAAATCCAACTTATCTTGAAAACAAAGGGTAAAAATTGACATAACAGGAAATGAGGCTGGAGAAGATAGTTGGGTACCTAATCTGGAAAAACTTGGTCAGACTGAACATTTTTTTAAAGAAGTTCACAGTATGAGAGGCTATTTAATATTTCTAAACAGGAAGTGGCATGATGGATGCTTTGGTTTGGAACAGTTCAACTGGAATCTGTATAAGATGAACTAAAGGGAAGAAAAGATAAACATTTTAGGACCAGTTTTTGCTCAGGCAAAAAGTAAGAATGGTTTGAAATGCAGCCAGAAGAAGAGCAAGAGAGAGTTAAATGCAAAAGACACTGCCAGAGATAAACCTACCAGACTTGGCCATTTATTGGATGTGAGGGCCATGGGAGAAAAAAGGAAAGAAAAGCTGTCTTTGAGGTTTCAAGTCTGGCCAACTGGCAAGCTGGGGGTACCATGAACCAAAATAAGGAAGTCAGCAGGACTTGGGGAAAATGCTTAGCTGGGTTTTGACTCAAAACAAAGACAAAATAAATCAAATCATTAAGCCCCAGGTATAAATAAACCCTGTTGCATACCTTATGTTGACAGGCATATGTTCTCTTCAAACAGTTCAGTAAGAGTTATAGGTAGTGCTACACCAAGAACTAGAAACCAAAGACATAAGACCTGGTAAGATATTCAGAGGAGTGCTTATAAGATCAGATTTGCAAAATTTCCATAATGAGAAGGGTTAAGATAGGTCCCACATATGACCAGTAGTTTTTAATCTTTGGAAACTGATTGAACACTCGGGGTTTGCTCCCTGAGAAAAACATGCATTAGAACATACTCACACATTAAAATATAAAATTGAAGGGAAGGAGACGTTGGATGGATCTGCAGGTTATTATCCTAAGTGAAATAACTCAGAGAAAGACCATACCTTATGATGTCAGTCATACATGCAATTTAAGAAACAAAACAAATGAACAAAGAAAAAAGAGACAAAAAAAACCAGACTCTTCAATACAGAGAACAAAGTGGCTTTTGCCAGAGAGGCGGTGGATACGAGGATGGGTGACATAAATAAAGGGGATTAAAAATACACTTATTGTGATGAACACTGAGTAATGTATAGAACTGTTGAATCATTATATTGTATACCTAAAACAGATATAACACTGTATGTCAACTATACTTCAATGAAAAGGAAAAATAAATAAAAGTAGGGGGTGTTTCCACAAAACTCCTAATAGAGAGTTATGATTATATAGGAGTAGTTGGAAGTAAATATTCAACATTTTGATAGCCACATAGAAAGAATGATGGTGTCCTTGAAGACTGGAACTTGAACAAGCCAGCACCAAATCACAACCAGGTAAGGTGGGAAGATGATGAAAAAACAAAGCCAAGAACAGAGAATTATGATATGGTCCCAGGTGCCAACTGTCCCTATGTGCTAAATAGAAATAGTAGCACAGACACAAAATGTCTGTTCAGTCTGCAGACTCCAGAAGGACACTGTTTATTTAGGAATCTATGGCTTAGGGAGCTTGTCTTAGAAGCTTTCACACCACTAACCTCAGAGACCAGATACAGAACCAATATCAAATGCCTTTCGCTTTAGCAAAAGAGAATACTAAGATGATCCTTATGGAAGAAGAAAAAGTCATCAAATAAATTGAAAACAAAATTTAAAGAGCTCAAATCAGGGAGACTCAACTGTGGTAGGAAGCATTCATAGAGAGAGGGGTAATGTTTGCTACAACTGAAATATAAAAATCATATGCCTTTTTTATACAACTGCCTGTCTTCCCTACAGATGAGCAACCTTTTTGCATGTGTGCAGCCATGTTATTTTTGAAGGTGTTGCTATTGAAATAATACCTACTTTAAATCAGCAGAAATCTAAAGGGGCGGGGTCAGTGCTCAGCAACTAAATCAAAGAGTAATTGTGCCTTTCAACTTTAGAAAGGAAAATTCCCTATCACTGAGCTAGTGCCATAGAGACTTTCAGAGCTGTGCCAGTTGGCTGCTTTCTTGTGTGTGATCCCAAGCTCAAGAGTACAAGGCAAAGGAGCAGTGATGAAGTCTAACTGAGGCAGCATTCTGAACTCTAAGAAGTTAGGTACTGCACCAGACACACTGTTTGATGGTGGGACATTTCTTGAGCAAAGGGGACAGCTGCACCAAACAGAAAATTCTAAAACAGAAGTGCCACAATCACGTCTGAAGAGCTCTGGAGGAATGACACGAGGAAGGGAAGGAAGGCACAGGAAAGTAATAAAGGAGGAAATAAGATACTGAATGCAGAGTAAGATGATGTGGATGCAAGTCTCAGCTTTACCACTGTGTAACTTTGTATATTTAAATTATTTTGCTTCTTTCTCTGTATTACATGGTTAATGACAACAACCTTATTTCAAATAATTCATACAAGATGCAAACAGGATCATAAAAGTAATGCATATTATTTACTTCGAAATAATAAAGTCCTATATAAACGTACAACAGTTCTTGTCCATCATGCATTCCCCTATTCCACTCATTATAGTCCCTTAAATTATTTTCTTTTTCTTTGTTTTTTTTTAAATGTTTGTTTATTTTTGAGCACGAGCGGGGGAGGGGCAGAGACAGAGAGGGAGACACAGAATCTGAAACAGGCTCCAGGCTCTGAGCCATCAGCACAGAGCCTGATGCAGGTCAGGAACGGTGAGATCATGAACTGAGCTGAAGTCAGATGTTCCACGGACTAAGACACCCAGGCACCCCTTTTTCTTCTATCTTTGAACAGCCACATTCTTGTAATACAACTGACATCAGACCCATACATGACTAGGATTTCCTAGGTGTCAACAGGAGAGCTGGAAGATGCCCAAATCCTTGCCTTGTTGAAAGCAGAAGCTGCTGCAGAATAAATGATCTCTATCTTCATCAGGTCCAGGTGGTAGGTGAGGTTTCACAAAGTGTGCAAGAAACCTGAGGTGAGTGCCAAGGAAAGAGGGTGCCCATGTTCCCATTTTTGTCCTTTAATTCATTGTATGTACCTTTCATCCAAGAGGTGTTTCCTAATTTTATGACATAGTGGGCTAAGGGAAGCTATAGATATTATATAAAGAGTAATGATCCAATGATAACTAAATGCAATTCATAATCTTGGACTGGTTCCTGAACCAGAAAACAAATAGCTATAAAGGACATTATTAGGACAACCTGACAAATTTTGATCTGGACTTTAGATAACAGTATCAATCAATGTTAAAATGTCTTGATTGTAATAGGTGTACTAGAGGTATGTAATAAATATCCTTGTTATTGGGAAATACACACTGAAGGATTCAAGGAAAAGGGTCCTGATGTATGCAACCTGCTCTCAAACGATTCCAAAAAAATAATACCATGTAAATATTCAGAGGCAGAATAAGGCAAATGCAGCAAACTGTTAATAATCAGTGAATCTGACTAAAAGATACACTAAAGTTCTTTGTACTATTTTTGAAACTTCCCTGTAGATTTGGAAATATTTTAAAAAATAGTTAATGGTCCAAAATTTAATAAGCCTGGGTTCTAGTCATCATGTGACCCTTAGGAAAGTTGTTTGGTACCTTTCAGTTCAATTTCTTCAGATGATAAAATGGGGGCAATGATACCTATATGTCCTACTTACTTTACAGAATTGTTCTAAAATGCAGAGCATAATGATGATTCCATGAGGAAGACTTGAAAAAAACAAAAGCTTTATAGTCTAAAGACAAGATGTAAATCCAGTGCTCTAACACTTATATGAGCAGACTTCATGAATCTTAAGCCTCAGTATTCCTGAGGCTATAAAATGGGAGTAACAATATGTACCTCAATGGATCACTGTGGAGTTTGTAAAATGAGGCAATGCCTATAGGAAAGCCCTTTATTTATAGCGGTTGGTAACATATCAGAAGAGATAATAACCATGTGTTCCTCTCCAGATGATGCCACAAATTTGGCATACCAGTACCCTGTCAAGGTCCTCTACCTATAAATTAGGTATAACAATACTAAAGTATCCAACTTGGAAAAATAAAAATAATTTTATAATATAATGATCCATAAAATTATAATGCCCTATTTGTTCAACATTATTAGATAATGCATCATTAAATAAAGTTAATTTTCAATTTGAAAATGGCTTAACTCTTTAAGCACTAATTACTTTTTTTATTTTAACCACCTTTATGGAAAGCTAACATTTAACACTTTACTTCCTTTTAAGGAGATTCTGGATGACTCAACTTCATCATTACCACCAATTAATCTGAGATTGTCATATACTCAACAAATTGAGTACTACTTCCTTAATACCCCCAAGTAATCTGAGATTGTCATATACTCAAAAAATGCTCAGGTATGTAGAACTGTTTACCCCTACACAAAATCAGCCCAAACACAATGTTTTATAGACTTTATATCTGTTTCAGATATTTTCAGTTTCCTCCCTAACCTCAACTCAATTAAATTTGATTATCACTTATTCTTCATATCAAAGTTCTGTTTCTAGATACCTTCCTACTTCACCATCACATCCCTAGTTTCTGCCTCGAAATTCCTGAGGAGTAGGAAACCACTTGCTCTCTCATGGAGTAGAACGCTCAGTGAAAACCACATTAGCTATTTAAAACCATTTTTTGCCAACCTCTAGACTCCCAGTTTTATTCTGGATATTGAGATTAGAAAACTAATCTTCAAATATGTAGTGCTATTACTGCAATTAGGAAATGAGAGCAGTTTTATACATATTACTCTAATTAGCAACTGATCCAATGGCTTATAAATAAGAGGAAATTAAGTCAGGGAAGCAAAACTATTTGATATACCCTATGATTAAGTTTCAATTAATCAACATTTCCCACCAGTGCATACCACTTAATAAAAAAGTACTCTAACTTCTATTATTTCACTTGATTGTCAGAATAATCTTGTGGGGTGGACAGGGCAGATGTTGTTGATTCCATCTCACATAAACAGAAACTAAGGTCTAAAAGATAAACTATACTTAATATCTGGTTAGCAAAGATTTAAGACTTGACTCCTGGTTCTAGGAATGCTAGGCCAGTGTTCATTGTGCCAGACCACAGTGACACTTATGAACACACTGAAGCATCTCTGTAAGTATAGTAACTCTGAAGAACATTTTATCAGCTACTATCCTAAAAGGGAGGAGGTGTGGACTATTTCTAAAATATATGAGCCCCCAAAAATGGTGTATCACTAGGCAGGTAATTATACACCTTGCATACTAAAATCTCCTCCCTAGGCTTCAGTATTGTCCTGGAATGCTGAGCACAATGTTCACAATATCATATGAAACCTGGAGATGATCCAGAAACAGAGGAAAAAATATTTCCAAGCAAATGATGTGTTTTAAACTGAAATGCTAATAGAAAAATTAAAATTATTTTATCTGAAAAGATGAAGACTGATAACTGAAAATAGAAACCAGCATAGACACACAAGGTAAGGAGATGTTAATACCTGTTTTGTTTTGTTTTTCGTCCCAACTTTGGCCCAGGTCATGATCTTGCACTCCATGAGTTTGAGCCCTCCATCGGGCTCTCTGCTAACAGCTCAGAGCCTGGAGCCTGCTTTGGATTCTGTGTCTCCCTCTCTCTCTGCCCCTCCCCAACTCGTACTCTGTCTCTCTCTCTCTCTCTCAAAAACAAACATTAAAAAAATTTTTTTAAAGATTAGAGCAGAAATAAATGAAATAGAGACTAAAAATAACAATACACCAGATCAATGAAACCAGGGGCTGGTTCTTTGAAAAGATCAACAGAATTGATTAACCTTTATCCAGACTCATCAAGGAAAAAAAAAAGGACTCAAGTAAATAAAATCAGAAATTAAAGAGGAAAAATAATAACCAATACTACAGAAATACAAAGGATTATAAAAGAATACAATGAAAAATTATATGCAAACAAGTTAGAAAACCTAGAAGAAATGGGTAAATTCCTAAACACATCTAACCTTCCAAAACTGAATCACGAAGAAATTTTAAAAAAATGAACAGACAAATTACTAGCAATGAAATTGAATCAATAAACAAAAAATTCCCAACAAACAAAAGTCTAGGACCACATGGCTTCACAGGTGAATTTTACCAAATATTTAAATAGTTAATTCCAATTTTTCTCAAACTATTCCAAAAAACAGAAGAGGAAGAAAAGCTTCTGAATACATTGTACAAGGCCAGCATTACCCTCATAACAACCAGATAAAGACACTACAAAAAGAGAAAACTACAAGCTAATACCTCTGATAAACATTGGTGTAAGAATCCTCACAGTATTTGCAAATTTAACCCAACAATATGTTCCATATCCACAAATCAACACACATGATACACCATACTAAAAAGAGAAAGGATAAAAATCATATGATCATCCCAATAAATGCAGAAAAAGCATCTGACAAAGTAAAACATCCATTCATAATAAAATCTCTCAACAAAGTATGTGTAGAGTGAAAATACCTCAACATAGTAAAGGCCACGTGAGAAAAGCTCACAGCTAACATCATACACGATGTTGAAAAACTGAGAGCTTTTCTCCTAAGTTCAAGAATAAGATAGGGGCACCTGGGTAGCTCAGTCGGTTGAGTGTCCAACTTCGGCTCAGGTCATGATCTCGTGGTCCATGAGTTCGAGCTCCACATCGGGCTCTGTGCTGACAGCTCAGAGCCTGGAGCCTGTTTCGGATTCTTTGTCTCCTTCTCTCTCTGCCCCATCCCCACTCGCACTAAGTCAGTCTCTCTCTCTCTCTCTCTCTCTCTCTCAAAAATAAATAATAAACATTTAAAAAAAAAGAATAAGACAAGGATACCTACTCTTACCACTTATATTCAACATAGCGCTGGAAGTTCTAGCCACAGCAATCACATAAGAAAAAGACATAAGAGGCATCCAACTTGGTAAAGAAGAAATAAAACTTTAACTACTTGCAGATGACTTACTATACATAGAAAATCCTGAAGACTCCACCTAAAACTACTAGATGCAATGAATGAATACAGTAAAGTTGCAGGATAAAAAATTAATACCCAGAAATCTATAGCATTTCTATACACTGATAACAAAGTAGCAGAAAGATAAATTAAGAAGACAGTATAATTTACAATTATGCCAAAAGGAGTAAAATACCTACAAAAAATCTTAACCAAAGAGGTGAAAGACCTACACTAAAAACTATAAAACACTGATGAAAGAAATTGAACATGACACAAACAAATGGAAAGATATTCCATGCTAATGGATTAGAAGAATCAATAGTGTTAAAATTTCCATACTACTGAAAGCAATCTACAGATTTAAGGCAATCACTATCAAAATACTAACATTTTTCACAGAACTAGAACAAATAATACCAAAATTTGTATGGAACCACAAAAGACCCCAATAGCCAAAACAATCTTGAAAAAGAAAAATAAACTGTAGCTATCACAATCCCAGACTTCAAGATACATCACAAAGCTATAGTAATCAAAACAGTATGGTAAAGGCATAAAAAACAGACACATAGATCAACAGAACAAAACAGCAAGCCCAGAAATAAGTCATGATTATATGGTCAATTAATCTATGACAAAGAAGGCAAAAATAAACAATGAGCAAAAGACAGTCTCTTCAATAAATGGTGCTGTGAAAACTGAATAGCTACATGTAAAAGAATGAAACTAGACCATCTTTTACATAATAAACTCACAAGGGTTTAAAATAAACTCACAATGGGTTAAAGACCTAAATGTGAAACCCAAAACCATAAAAAAATCCTAAAAGAGAACACAGACAGTAATTTCTCTGACATCAGCTTTGGCAACATTTTTCTAGATGTGTCTCCTAAGGCAAGGGAAACAAAAGCAAAAAGAAACTACTAGGACTACATGAAAATAAAAAGCTTTTGCACAGAAAATAAAACCATCAACAAAACAAAAAAAAGCAACCTACTGAATGGGAGAAGATAATTGCAAATGATATATTTCATAAGCGATTAATATCCAAAATATTTAAAGAACTTTTTAAAAAAAATTTAATGTTTATTCGTTTTTGAGAGTGATAGAAAGCAGGGGAGGGGAAGAGAGAGTGGGAGACAGAAGATCACAAATGGGCTCCATGCTGACAGCAGAGAGGCCGATGTGGGGCTCGAAGTCACAGACCATGAGATTGTGACCTGAGCCAAAGTTGGAGGCTTAACTGACTGAGCCACCCAGGTGCCCCCAAAATATATAAAGAACTTCTATAAGCCAACACCAAAAAACAAATAATCTGATTAAATAATAGGCAGAAGACCAGAACAGACATTTTTCCAAAGAAGACATATAGACAGCCAACAGGCATATTAAAAGATGCTCAACATCACACTAATCATCAGGGAAATGCAAATAAAAAGCCACAATGAGATATCACCTCACACCCGGCAGAGTGGCTACTATCAAAAATATCAGAAATAACAAGTGTTGGCAAGGAAAAAGGGAATCCACATATACTGTTGGTAGAAATGTAATTTTGTGCAGCTACTATGGAAAACAAATGGAGGTACCTCAAGAAAATAAAAATAGAAGTACCATATTATCCAGCAATTCCATTTCTGCATATTTACCAGAAGAAAATTAAAACACTAATTCAAAACGATATATGTACCCCCATGTTCTCTGCAGCATTATTTACAACAGTCAAGAAATGGAAATAACCTAAGGGTCTAACGATGGATGGATGAATGGATAAAGATATGGTGTGTGTGTGTGTGTGTGTGTGTGTGTGTGTGTGTGTAATGGAATATTACATAGCCATAAAAAAGAATGAGATCTTGATATTTCAACATGGCTGGACCCAGAGGGTATTGTGCTAAGTGAAATAAATTAGTCATAGAAAGACAAATGCCATTTGATTTCACTCATATGTGGAATTTAAAAAACAAAACAAAATTTTATAAAAGCAGAATCAGACCTATAAATATGGAGAACAAACTACTAGTTGCCAGAGGGGAGGGGGATGGAGCATGGTCAAAATGGGTGAGGGCTGGTGGGAGGTATAGACTTCTAGTTATAAAATGAATAAGTCATGGGGATGGACTCTTATGTGGATCCTGAGAAACGTAACAGAAACCCATGGGGGAGGGGAAGGGAAAAAAAAAAAAAAAAAGAGGTTAGAGTGGGAGAGAGCCAAAGCATAAGAGACTGTTAAAAACTGAGAACAAACTGAGGGTTGATGGGGGGTGGGAGGGAGGGCAGGGTGGGTGATGGGTATTGAGGAGGGCACCTTTTGGGATGAGCACTGGGTGTTGTATGGAAACCAATTTGACAGTAAATTTCATATATTAAAAAATAAATAAATAAATAAATAAATAAATAAATAAATAAAAAGTCATGGGGATGGATAGTACAGCATTAGAGAATACAGTCAATGATATTGTAATAGCACTGTATGGGAACAGATGGTAGCTACACTTGTGATGAGCATAGCATAACAAAGAGAAGTTGAATCACTATGTCATACAGCTAAAACTCATGTAACATTGTGTGTCAACTATACTTTAAAAATGTTTTAAAGGAAAAAAACAAGGAAGAAAAGAGCTGCTGCAGTGACTCAAAAGCAGATAGGAACCAAAGAGGAAAGGCAAACTGGTCAAATAACCTGCTATCAAATATGAAATTATTTCTCCCCAACTTGTCTAGGCCCAGTGTAACAGAACCTGTTTATGTATTTCCAGTGGGGTTTCCAAATTACTTCAGCAACAACTGGGGCACAGTGAGGAGTTCAAAAAGGGGCCAGCTTTCTAGAGTGTCATAAACTCTTGGTCTGGAATTCTCTCTTGTCGAGCAAGTGAATGGATGAAGAATTTAAATGCAAGAGAGGCTAATGTCTGGGAGGAGACAAGAGCCCCAAGTAAGGGTCCTTGCTCTGTTTTTATTAAGATCAGAAGGCTTACAATTGTGATGGACATGCGCAAAGAGACAATGAAACCATGAACATTAACTTGTGTGTGTGGGAGAAA
The DNA here is from genome assembly GCF_028018385.1 of Neofelis nebulosa. Lineage (NCBI taxonomy): Eukaryota > Metazoa > Chordata > Mammalia > Carnivora > Felidae > Neofelis > Neofelis nebulosa. The sequence goes on from NC_080800.1 coordinate 57,059,521, forward strand.
GAGGGTTTCGAACATATGCGGTGTTAGGGGTTTGGAAAAATATAAAACAAAATTCCTGCACTGGGCAGATGGTTGTTTACAGCAGGCACAAGACACAAGGCAGGAAGCACTGTGTCTGTTTTTCCTAGCTTGCCTAGGAGGTAAGACAGAGCACGCTATCTCAGGGTCAACAAGGCACCTTTCTTTTGCTAATTAGCTCTGCTCTGGGCAACTTTGCTCTGCTGTGGTCTATAGCCCTACTTACCAGTATACCTATTTTGGTCCTTCCCTCCAGTGAAAGCAGCTTTCTGCTATTGTACTAAGCTCAGGCGCTTCTGCCATGATTACCTAGCCTTGATTACCTAATCTTGGATCCTTTCATCCTGTGGCTTCCTATTCCTCTATGCCTTGTTAACCCATCAGTGCAAGCTCAGGGAATTCCTAAGCTTATTCCCCACAACAGAGAATCTCTATACATTCAGGGAGAGGATTTCTACACATAGTTTTATTAATGTACATTAGCCCTACCCTGTGGCTCTATCAAAGTAACTGATTTTAATCAATGCCACATCCCTGAAGAATATAGTCAGATTCAAGGATTCGAAGCTGTAGAATGAGACATACCCCCTATACCTATATCCACACATCACTGTTACTGTGCTTTTCTTGAAAGCCAACACCATCTCCCTATAAAATCCATGCCATGACACCTATCCTTCTCCAATCTCCCACCTTGGCCCTTTTGTTCAACCTCTTCTCCAATTAAGTAGACAAAAAAAAAAAAAAAAAGATTCTCCCTAATTTTTTGCAATTTCAACAACTATGAAATCCTGGATAAAAAACTGTACTTTGAATTGCCATATAACACTCTCATTGAATTTTTAACCCACTCTCCTAATTTAGGTAGAAGCTAATCACCCGCTGGTGAGGAGGAAGGAAGTCCCTTTACATTACACTGCATGATATACATGGAGCAAGAGGAAAGAGACACTGGAAAGGGAAGAATTTGTGTTAATATACCAAGGCAGGAGACCAGGTCCCCTTAGGGACAAGGCCACAACCTCTGCGTTGATTCTTGGAGAAGCCACTTAACTGTTCCTTGTCTCAATTTACCTGATGTTAAAATGGCTCTCATCATTCATTCAAATAAAATACTTAGAGAATACAGAGGGCCAGGCACTTTATTAAGCATTTTGACCAGACCTAAAGAGTGTTCCCTTTCTCAGAGCCAGTAGAACTACAGCAACAATTAGTGGCCCATATCTAAACTCCAACCAAATTGTTGATTACTACAATTGAAATTTATGGCACAAGCATTGCCACAAATATGTTTTTAAAAAATATACTTGGATAGCAGATCCTAACATTTATTAAGAACATGTTATTTCAAAAAAAATTTTTTTTAATGTTTATTTATTTTTGGGACAGAGAGAAACAGAGCATGAACGGGGGAGGGGCAGAGAGAGAGGGAGACACAGAATCGGAAGCAGGCTCCAGGCTCCGAGCCATCAGCCCAGAGCCTGACGCGGGGCTCGAACTCACGGACTGTGAGATCGTGACCTGAGCTGAAGTCGGATGCTTAACCGACTGAGCCACCCAGGCACCCAAGAACATGTTACTTTTAAATACCTTACTTCATTAACATACTCAGTGACTAAGGTTGGCATTACTATCTCCATTTATAGTTGAGGAAACAGACTTGAGAAGCTGGTAGCTTGCCAAATGCCACCCAACTAGACAAAGGCATATATGGAATTTGAACCCAGGTCTATGTGCCTGGAATTCCAATGCCCATTCCCAAAACATCACGCCACTGTGCTAAGCATTGCCATGTCATTCTTTGCTGATGAACTCTATTTCCCAGATAGAGGATATGCTGAAACCTAAGCTTAATAACCTAACTTCAACCAAGAGCATATCTTTAACAACTTTAGTCCCAAGTGTCCTTTAGGGAAGAATGAAAAAAAACATAGAAGACTTAATTAAAGCCCTGGGATCCAAAAGTTATATTTTCCCTAACAAACTAGTATCCATTACTCCCAAAAGGACATAAGTAAATGATGGAAAACATCCCCAAGGCAACAGTCTAATTTCAGTCTTTCTCTAGCTCTCATCTCTCTTGGCTGGTTTAGGTGCCTGGAAAACAGAGGAGTTGTTGACTCCATGACCTCCCAGACCCCTTCTAACACTAGAATTCTGATTATCTTTGCCCTACTTACATAGGGGGAATTTGTGGTTATTCTCTAAAACTACGTTTTAGAGGCCAGACTGTTCCATTTTAGTAAAGGTACCACAAATAACATGAAATTGCATCTAGTAATTCCCATGCTTTTTAAAACTCACATAAAATCATACCAAAATGCCAAAATCATACCAATTAGTCACAAGGAACAAATAAGAACCAGGAAAGCTGAGAGGTATGCCTGTTCATTTCATTTCTTTGGACCTCCATGAAATAATATCTTACCAGTTGGACAAAGCCTGACTGGGTGGCACGCCCAGTTGTGACTTTTGTGGTTCCTATCCTGTCACCTTCATTACTAACTATCAAGGGAACTGCTGTCTGGACCTTTTAATGAACCAGAAGTTCCAAAATCTGTCATAGAGAAGAAAAGATTCCTGTTATCTTATGACAAATAATACATCAGAAATCATGGGTTTCCCTTCCAGCAAAGCCATAGATTACACCATAGGGCTTCATATGCCAGTTCAAAATTCAAAATCAAAAAATACAAACTATTCAAATACATACAAACTATTCAACCATTCTTTGTAAAAGAACCCAATGATGGTCTATAATGGGAAGGAGGAAACAGGGGTTCACGGCCAAATACTGAAAGGAAATCAATTTCTATACTGGAGAAGCAAAGTGTTTCTGATTGGTCACTGGCGAAAGCAAAACCCATGGATGATAGCTTCTTGAGACCAGAGCTGAGATTGCCTCAGGCCCTGGGCTAGGCACTAGGGATGCATCACTGATGATGGAGATTTTTACCCATTCAAACAAACACGTAGAGGCACCATATGGATTCTAAATCTTCATTGTGTGTTAGGAAGGAGGCTATTTCTAAAACCACTTCCTTGCATACCTCTCTACACAAACCGAGCTGAAGCTAAACAAAAACAAAAAGGTCCAAGGAATATTTGAGCAACTATCTTGCCCTACCAAAAAATAGCCAATTAAAGTTACACAGGCTATTTTAGTCCTCAAGGCTATATTGTCCCTGCTGAAACTACTCGATTCTGCCATTTTAGCACAAAAGCAGCCTTAGGCAATATGTAAACAAGTAGGTGTACTTCTGTGCTAATAAAATGTTATTCACAAAACTAGATATTGTTTACAAAAGCAGGTGGTAGGCAAGATTTGGTCCATGAGCCATAGTAGGCTGACCCTTGCTTTGGTGCAAACAAAGCACTGAGACCTCTTTGAGAGATCAAGTACAGTAAAACCTTGGGTTTCAAGTAACTTGTTCTGCAAGTGTTCCACAAGATGAGCAAACATTTCTAATAAATTTTAACTTGATAAACGAGCAATGTCTTGGAATACTAGTAGTATGTGACACCGAATATCACATAATCACAACTGAACCAATGGTTCTTCTCTCTCTCTCTTTCTGAAGAATTGTGGGTAATCCTCTCATGCTCAGATGCTTGGTCTCAGGCCACAGTGTTTGGCAGAAATCAGTGATTTTTCAGAACGTTGGAAGATGCTCACAACTGGCACTAGTGTATTTTTTGTCACTTCAAAGCACCTATTGACAGTCCTTTGATTTTCCAGACAAGAGTAAGCTTGGGAATGCTTTGCTTCATTCTAGGTCATTGGATAGGTTCCTTGTTAAAGCTGCATGAAAATAAAAAGATTCCATTGAGCCAATAGATAGCAGTAATTCTGTTAGTGATAGTGAAAGTCGTCCTACACAATAACCCTGCTCTTTCTTGTCTCCCTCACACCAGCTATGAAGGTTTTCAAAGGTATGTGCATGTTAATTTATTTTTCTTTATATTTTATATTTTATTACCTTGTATTATATTACAGTATTGTAATCATTTTTATGTGAATATTTCTGGGTTGTGGAACAAATCACCTGAATGAATTTCCATTATCTCTTATGGGGAAATGTGCTTCAATACACAAGTGCTTTTGATTACAAGCATGTTTCCAGGACAAACTATACTCACAAACCAAGGTTTTGCTGTAATTCCATATCCCCTCTCCCTTCTTCCCAGGAAGGAGCAAAGAGCAAAGGTACAAGGCTAGAAAGTTTCCCTCAATCACTTATTCTTAAGGTTAAAGCCTAGAAAGCACTTCAAAGTAAACAATGCCTGTGAGTATCCATTCTACCTACTTCTACTTGTCTCCATTAGAAAATAAAAGTCTTCGGGGCACCTGGGTGGCTCAGTCAGTTAAGCATCTGACTCTTGGTTTCGGCTCAGGTCAGATCCCGCAGTTCATGGGTTCAAGCCCAACATCAAGCTCTACACTGACAGCGCAGAGTCTGCTTGGGATTCTCCCCACCACCACCCCCCGCCTCTCTCTCTCTACCCCCTCCCTGACCCTCCCCTACTCTTTCTCTCCCTCTCTCAAAATAAATAAACATTTAAAAGAAAAGTCTTTGCTGGTCCAATGAAGGGACCAGAGTGACCTTCTCTGTCAGGCCAGTGTCATACATACATGTATGTTATTAACTCTTGCCTGATGCAGAAACTCAGACAGTATCCCATAAGAAACATCAAAGGCACAATTGCCCAGCAGCCTTCAGAACACACAGAAGCTCCTGGAGGGCCAAATTTTGGGAAAACCAGTCCCAAAAGGGACTACTAACTCCTTGAGAATGAGAGTGCTACTGAGAAGAATTCTCCCTAGAAAGAAGACTTGTCAAGCAAGTGCCTCCTTGCCCAGTGACTGGTTCAATGCTTTACTCATCCAGATCCTGCAGGACTTGTTAGACCTAACAAAACAACAGCAGTAGCTTTGGTAATAATTCCAAACATGGGCAAGGGCAAAATTGCCTCCTGTAAAGGAAATCTATCTAATGGGCTTTGCCCAGGAAACATGCCAATTATTCCCATATTACCAGGAAAGCAGAAACTGATTAAAGGCACAGGGGTAAGAGAGAGGCAAAAGGATTGGTCCTAAATATCACTATGGCACACCTATATTTATTATTGAATGGGGGCTGCCTAACGTGAGGCATGAGTGAAGGGCCCAAAAGACAAATTTGGAGGGTGGCAGGTGAGTCATCAGGGCAGGGACAGATGGCTAGGCATAAAAACAAGGCACAGTAAGGCAAGGTTTCTGAGAAGGCTTCCTAGGGTCTGGCAGGTAGCAATGGGCAATGCTGAGGAGAGTGAATAGTAAGAGTTTTACAGATAGTGAGATACATAAGGAAATGGTGTTAGAAGGACAGGTTCAAGCAGCAGAAAGGGTTGAGTACAAAGCCAGGCCAGAGCTGGGACATACATCAAGGAGAATCGGGTAACTACCATGGCGAGAAAGTCTGTAAGAAAGCCCAGAGACACAGATTTCTCAAATCCATCCTGAAAGGTATAACCACTGACCTCATTCTACAGAGAATACATTAGAATACAGAAGAAAATTTGCAGCCCTTGGAAACCAGAAAATCTGGGTTTGGACCGAAATTTGCCACACACTCAGCCAAATAACTGAACAAATCACCTAACTTCCCTGAATTTCAATTTCCTCATCTGTAAAACTGGGAGACCATTATCTGCCCTTGGTTACTTCACTTGAATAAGAGGAACACTAATAATACACTGCCTGATTAGCTCATCGAGTTGTAAAGATCAAGTTGAAATCAAAGGTAAAACAGGTGAACTAAAAAATATGAAGAAAGATGTTATACTCCCATTATTTTTATGAAGCATTATTATGTACAATATCAGTGCAAACACACAACTCCATCTAAGGATCACAATGGTTTCAAACAAGATGGGTATTAGCCCTAAAAGTCAACATTCACATAACTTGGGATGAAATAATGCCTGCACGACCTATGCAACCTCTAGAACAGAAAACTAAGTGACCTATTAAAATATGCCCCATTTTTCTTCCTTATTAACTAATTTATAATTTTAAGCTTTATTTTATATCCCAAAGATGTAACGAATATTGCCCAGGATCACCTCCTCCCCCATCATCAATATGACGCTTCTTTAATTCTTTTTAACCACCTCCATTGGCTTCAGAGAATTCTCCCTTAAAGACCTCTCTACCTTGGTCTGAACTGTCTTCACGGCAGCCTTCCCAGAATAGCACACAGTTAGTTGATGATGCCAAAAACTCTACCACAAGCTCTGGGCTATCAGCCCTGCCAGCTACCCATTTCTTTACTGCTGTTCTCCAGCTTTCAAACCTTTGTTAATGGCCACTTTCCCTGTACATGCATACTGGTGATTGCTCCTGTTTCTCTACAAAAGGCTCCATATCTCTTTTTCATATCTATTCTTTCTAAACTATCTGTTCATCTGAAAAACACTTATATCCTCTTTCATCACTAAAAGGAATAAAAGCAATGTGGAACAGTGGAAAGAATATTCAGAAAATCTAAGTCTTAGCTCTACTACTGACTTAGCAGTGGGAAAGTACTTAAGCTCTTTAAGCCTTGGTTTTCTCATCTACAAAATGGAGATAATAACATTTTCCTTCTCAGATTAAGTTATATAAGATATGTGAAAATGTCTTGTATACTGTAAAGTGCTTCGCAAATGTTAACTTCTATCCATATCTATATCCACATCCAAGTACTTGATCAGCCTAAGATCACATTCACAGAACCTAGCCTTGCAGTTGTCCAGTACAAGCATTACCATACCTAAAACAACCCAATTTGTATTAGAATTACTTCTTCCTCATTCATAATTGGATTCTCTAAACTCCACATTTCTGAAGGGGAATTCTATTACAAAAGAGAAAGCTCTTGATCTTCTATTTCACCAAGCTCCTACTGGGCAAGAGCCAACTAGAAAAAGTACAGCAGTTAACTTCAGACTCCCTGAACTTTCTTTCCCCTACTCCATTCCTGCAGGTCTGTGAAATGCGTGTCTGTCTTCAGGCCAACACTGGAGGTGCATTCTTGGCAAGAGGCTGTAAAGAAAAAACAATTCTTTTCTTTCACAATCTGAAAGTGATTCTGAAAAAAAATCACAGGCTTAGCAAAAAGAGGTTGTAAAGAGTAGAGACTTCTTTGTGAGGCACAGTGATACTGCACAGAGCCAAGGACTGGGACTAGTTATTGGGTTCTAGTACTGACTCTGTGATTAGCTGGCTCCGTGATCTTGAACAAGAACATTCCCTTTTAAGTTTGTTTCCTCATCTGAAATATGAAAGAGTTAAATGTTCTCTTAAAGGCCCTTAGAACTCTATAAGTTCATTTCCAGCAAGACAGTGCCATTAGTCAAAAAGGAAAGGAAATAATTAAACAGCATCTGCTTTTCACAAAGGAAAATCAAACAAAATGCCAAGAAGCCCCAGCTTTCCTTCCCCTTTCTGCTAGTGCAGCCATACAATCCCTGGCTGAGCTGTTACCCAATTAGCACACTGATAACCTTTTGCTTTCCCATTTGGTACTATAACAGAATAATCATTCCCATAAGCCATGAAATATTGAGCATGGGCATGGATTCTAGAAGACAAATCTCTCCAGACAAACCAAATTTGAAGATATATCAATATTTCCCATATTAAGAGCAAGAGAAATTCAGCATGGTGACAATGGTAGCAGGGACATTCTCTTTAAAATTCCCTTTCCGGGGCGCCTGGGTGGCGCAGTCGGTTAAGCGTCCGACTTCAGCCAGGTTACGATCTCGCGGTCCGTGAGTTCGAGCCCCGCGTCGGGCTCTGGGCTGATGGCTCGGAGCCTGGAGCCTGTTTCCTGTTTCCGATTCTGTGTCTCCCTTCTCTCTGCCCCTCCCCCGTTCATGCTCTGTCTCTCTCTGTCCCAAAAATAAATAAAAAACGTTGAAAAAAAAAAATTTAAGAACCACACCTGGATCCCTGACATCTCTGTCCCACCATCTCCCTGTTGGGATGGTTAATTTAAAAAAAAATAATAAAAAAAATAAAATAAAATAAAATTCCCTTTCCATTTTTTTCTATGCTCTAAGCAAGAGTTGTAAGGGGCAGCTATAAAAACACCTTGATGGCTTGTTACCCATCAACCTTCCCCCACCTAATCAATTCAGGATGGATGAATTCAGGATTAGGCTCCAGCTGTCAACTGCCACATGCATAATACATATTTTTCCAATCACATGGAAAGGCTTTTCCATAATAGCCTGGCTCTGGAAAGAGAACTGGAAGCTGAAATGTGGCCCTCCTATTTCTGGGAAGTCCTTAATGAAAACCTTTTGTAAAGAACTCCCTTGAAATTCCTAATATGGTACTAAAGTTCAGGGCCTAATGCTTGCCACTTATGAGAAATTTCACACTGCTTTATGATAAAAATAATATGGGGGGAGGACTTTGTCACCCTTTAGTAATGCCACACATTTCCCAATTATACACTACACTACATGAAAAGCAGCTACATTTGCTAAAAGACATCAACAAATGAGCAGAGAAGAGGGAAGCCGTCTAGAACTGCCCAACCAGCTGGTATAGACTCTCAGTGAAGGAAACAAAGAGGACGGGTGTCACACCATCAAAAGGTATAGCCATTCTTCTATGACAAAGGAAAGAAAACACAACCAGATCCTAATTAAATTGAGGCTAGACTTCTCAACAGGGAAAACCCCTTGTTCAACAGGGAAAATTCCAGCCATGATGGTGGGGTGGGAGAGGGAATGAAAGGAAACTACAAGTACAGTTCTTTACTGCTAATGGGGTCATTTCAAATAAAAGCACTGTCAGCCCCAATAAAGAATATCCAGGCAGTTTTGATGCAAGATACCTTCGTAAACTACAGCACAGAAAGAACCTTAGAATGGAAAACCAGGAAATCTGATTCTGATCCCAACCTGAACTCCAGCTCTAGGTCCCTGGAGAAGCCATTTCTCTCTCTTGGCTTCCTTTTCCCTGGATATAAACCCCACAGAGTGGATGTAAAGTTTCCTAAACAACCTTCCAGGTCTGTTATTCCATAAGAACCAAAGGAAAATGTAGGTATATAACCCAAGCACCTGTTTCCATGCACAATGTTAAAAAAAAAATTTAACATATAACTCGCATATCACTCATTAAAGTGTACAGTTAAATGGGTTTTAGTATTGTCACAGAGTTGTGCAACTATCATCAAAATCTAGTTTTAGAAAATTTTCACAATCCCAAAAAGAAATATTTTACTTATTAGCAGTCATAATATGTCCTAACTCTCTCCTCCAGCCTTAAACAACTATTAACCTGATATACCTAGTTTGTCTAGTGTTCTTTTAACATAATAAAGTAATAAGGTTTTTAAAATATCTGTATCTATTAAGATAATAATATGCAATTTCTTCTTTATCCTAATTATTTGGTGTATTACATTACATTAATTAATTTTCATATGTTAAACTAATTTTGTATTCTTGAAATAAATTCCATTGATTATGGTATATAATCCTTTTTACATGTTGCTGGATTTGATTTCCTAGCATTTTGTTGAGGATATTTGCATCTGTATTATTAAAGGAATTTGGTCTATAGTTTTATTTTCTTGTAATGTCTGGTTTTGCTATCAGGATACTACGGGCCTCAGACAATGTGGTAAGAAGTGTTCTCTCCCCTTCTGAATTTTGGAAGAGTTTGCAAAACATGAGTGTTAATTTTTCTTTAATTTTTTTAAAGTTTATTTATTTTTGAGAGAGAGGATGAGCAGAGGAGGGGCACTGCTTTTCCTGCATCCCATAATTTCTGGCACATTTTTTTTCATTTTTATTCATTCCAAAGTATTTTCTAATTTCCCTTATGATTTCTTTGGCTCACAAGACACTTAAGAGTATGATATTTAATTTCCACATATTTGTGAATTACCTAAATATCCTTTTGTTACTGATTTCTAATTTCATTACACTATAGCTAGAGAATATACTTCATATGAATAAATATATTCAGTCATGTTTTGTGACTTACCAGAGGGTCTATCCTGAAAAGTGTTCCATGTTGCACTTGAGAAGAATGTGTACCTGCTGTTGTCATGTAGAGTGTTCTACAAATGTCTGTAAAAGGTCAAGTTGGCTTACAGTATTGTAAAAATCTTCTATTTCCTTGTTGATCTCTGTCTAGTTAATCTATCCCTTATTGTAAGTGGAATATTGAGGTCTCCTGCTACTATTGCTAGAGTATCTATTTCTCCCTTCAATTCTGTCCACTTTTGCTTCATGTATTTTGGAGCTCTGTTGTTAGATGCATATGTTTATAATTTTATATCTTCCTGATATATGGGCTGTGTTTACCATGATAAATTTTTTTCTTTGTATATCAAAAATATTTTGTCTTAAAATCTATGCTGTCTGATATTAGTATAGCTACCACAACTCTCTTTGGTTACTATTTGCTTGGCACATTTTTGCATCTTTTTATTCTCACCATTTGTGTCTTTCAATCCAAAATGTGTCTCTTAAAGACTGTATGTATGTATATGTGTGTATGTATATATAAATATATATATGTACATATATATGCACATATATACACATATATACACACATATATATACGTACATATATATATACACATACATATACATACATATGAGAGAGAGTACATGCACTAGTGGGGGAGAGGCACAGAAGGAGAGATAGAATCTGAAGTGGGCTCCATGCTCAGTGTGGAGCCCAAAGAGGGGTGCAATCCCACAACTCAGGGATAGTGACCTAAGCCAAAATCAAGAGTTGGATTTTCAACCGAGTCACGCAGACACCCAAGACAGTATATATTTTAATCAATTTATCCATTTTGCTAATCCCTGCCTTTCTACTGCAGTGCATTCCATTCACAATATAATTGCTGATAGGTAGGATTTATGTCTACCATTTATTTTATTTTCTATATGTCTTATCTTGTTTCCTCTATTCTTCCATTACTACCTTCTTCTGTGTTAAATAGATATTGTCTATTGTACTACTTCAATTCTCTTGTTGTTTCTTTCACTATATTCTTTTAGTTATTTTGTTAGTGGCTGACCTTAGGATTACAATTACCATCTTAATTTAAGACAATCTAGTTCAGATTAGTTTTAACTTAATTAGAAAGTATGCAGAAACACGCTGCCAGTATAAATGTTTCCTCTCCCCTGCTTTGTGCTGTATTGTCATATGTGTTACATCTTTATATATCATTAGCTCATTGACATAGTTTTATAACTATTGCATTATGCAGTTGCCATTTAAATCAGGTAGGGAAGAAAAAGAGTTACTAAAAGACAGTGATACTGTCTTTTATATCTACATATATCATTAATTTACTGGTACTCTTCATATTTATTACAGATTTGAGTTATCATTCATCATTATTTCATTTCATCCCAAAGGACTGCCATTAGTATATCTTATAGGGCACGTCTGCTAGTGACAAATTCTCAGTTTTTGTTTTTGTTTATCCCAGAATGTCTTAATTTCTCCCTTGTGTTTTGAAGGATAAAGGATAGTTTTCATGAATACAGAATGCCTGGTTGCCATTATTTTTCTTTCAGCACGTTGAATATGTCAGCCCACTGCCTTCTGGTCCCCATGATTATTTATAAGTTAACTTTTAATATTATTAAGGATCCCATTTATCCAATGAGTTATTTTTCCCTTGCTTCTTTCAAGATTTGGTCTCTGGTTTTCATCTGTTTGAATATAATGTGTCAGGTATGGCTCTCTTTGAGTTTATCCTACTTGGGGTTTTTTGAGCTTCCTGAATCTGGAGATTAGTGTTGTTCATCAAATTTATGAAGGTTTGTGCCATTATTTTTTCAAGTATTCTTTCTGCTCCTTTCAATCTATCTTCTCCTGGGACTTCCATTATGCATATGTTGTACACCTGATCGTGTCCCACAGTTTCTGGGGTTCTGTTCATTTTTCTTCATTTGTTCCCATCTTTTGCTCAAACTGGATAATCTCAATTGACATATATTCAAGTTCGACTATCCTATTTTTTATTATTATGATTATGATTATGATTATAGCTCAAAACTGCTATAAAGCCTCTCTAGTGAATTTTTCATTTCATCTATTTTACTTTTCAATTCCAGAATCTCACTTGTTTTTTTTTATAATTTTTATCTCTTTATAATAACTCTTTGGTGATACATTGTTCTCATGCATTTCTTTAATCTTTAGATATGGTTTCCTTTAGTTCTTTGACTATGTTTATATTAGCTGATTTAATATTTTTGTCTAAATTTTAACATTTAGGCCATATTAGGGACAGTCTATACTGATTGCTATTTTCCTGCATATAGGCCATACATTTTTGTTTTGCATGCCTAATCATTTTTTTGTTGAAAATTGGGCATTTAACACAATCTACTATGGTACCTCTAGAAATCAGATCCTGACCCCTAGGATAGCAAAAGTTGCTATTGTTGTTTTGTTATCCTTGTTGCTGCTGCTGTGTTTGGTGTCTTTCTTGGACTGATTATGTAATGTTTGTATTCCTTGCCACTGACATCTCTGCTTAGTTAGTTTAGTGGCCAGCTAGTGATTTTTCAGAGATCTTAAATTTCTTGAACCATTATGTCTTCCACCTTTTGCCAAGGGGCTCTATGTATATTTTGGGGCATTCCTTCAATACTCAGCCAGGCAGTTTACAACTCTGCTTCAAGTTCAGCCATTGGGAAGAAATTGGAGCCTTCTCATGTCTTTTGTAGGCACATGCACAGCCCTGAGCATGCATGTGGCATTCTAGATTTCCAGGAATATGTCAGAGTTTTCCAAAGTCCCCGATGGGTATCTCATTCCCCATTTCTTCTTTTCATGTTTTTGGCCAGACTCTTGCTTACCCTACTGGTATTGCAGTCTCAGGCAGCTGTAACGTAAAACACTCTGGGGATAGAACTTTGCACACCGAGCTAGCTATAAGTCAGGTGAAGTAAGGAGAAGCCCTGCAAATGTGGTTTTTCTAGGTAGCTTTGAAACAGGTTAAATAGTGACAAGACTCTGGGTGTGTGAGTTTTTGAGGAGCTACAAACCCAGTCTTTTCTGACAGCACAGAGCCCAATGCAGGGCCTGAACCCACAAACTGAGATCATGATCTGAGCTAAAGTCAGACACTTAACCGACTAAGCCACCTAGGTGCCCCTCTGATGTCTTTAACCTACCATTCCCTCCAAACACAATCTTTACGAAATCTTACCCCAGTGTGGCTAGAAATGTGCCTACAATGAAACACACTCCTGAGGAAGCAGAAGTTAAAAGAAGCAATGGGGTAAAGTCTTTTTAAAGGATAAACAGCTACCTGTTGTTGCCTCTAGGGTGGAGAATGGGGGAATTGAGACATAAGAGGAGGGAGAACATTTAGCCTTTTGTACCTTTTGAATTTTGTACCATGTTCATGTGTTATCTATCAAAAAAAAATTTAATATACTTATAAAAGAAGAAGGAAATAGTAGGTACTTTAAATTTTCCCTAAAGTCCACATGAGATATACATACCCTGTCTGTTTCTGAGAAAATCTCCATTAACTTGAAGAGTCTAGCTCATTATCAGAACTATTAACTACCAATAGAGTAAAACAGGTAGCTTTGACTTCGGAGCTCTTCCTTTTCAGTTTATTCTTTTTCCTATGGATGGTTACATCCCTATGATCTAGCTCCCTTTTTTCCCCCACAAAGCCCCTCTTTTTAACATGAAAGAATATTCATCATACCCTGAACTTCCTCACAGCTCTTCTCACAATTATAATTAAATTATTTAAGTGAGTAATCAGATGTTTAATGTATGCTCCAAGAGGGAGAGCCCATAGCAGCCTTATCAACCATTATATTCCCAATTCCCAAGATAGTACCTGACACATATAGGTGCTTAGTAAATCCATGTTGAATTAAATTGAATTGACTTTATATTGTACAAGGCTTTAGCACTTGATGCAAGCCCAACAAAGTATCATGAGGACACTCTACCCCACTAGGAAAAAAAAAATTGACTCAAGATTTCCAGGGTGCTTTCCTGGTAAACCATATTTCTTTCTAGGTCTTCGTAGGCTTTAGAAATTTTCTGTAGTGGGGAGCCTGGGTGGTTCAGTCAGTTAAGTCCAATTCTTGATCTCAATTCAGTCATGATCTCGCAGTTTTGGGTTTGTGCCCCACGCCAGGCTCTGCACTTACAACACATAGCCTGCTTGGAATTCTCTCTCCCTCTCTGCCCCAACCCCCCTCCAGCTCACTCTATCTCTGAAAATAAATAAACTTAAAAAAAAACTCTAGAAATTTTTGTAGTAACTGATTAGAGAAACAGATGCTATATTAAACAAGTTTGAGGCTATGCTTTAAAAAGTAAGGCTACATTGGGGGCGCCTGGGTGGCTCAGTTGGTTAAGCATCCGACTTCAGCTCAGGTCATGATATCATGGGTCATGAGTTCGAGCTCTCTGCTATTGGATCATCTGTCTCCCTCTCTCTCTCTCTGCCCCTCCCCTACTTGTGTGCTCTTTCTCTCTCTCTCAAATAAACATTTAAAATTTTAAAAAAATAAAAAATAAAAATAAAAAGTGAGGCTATAGAAATGAAGCTGATAAGTAACTTCCCTTCATCACTATTAACTTTGATTGAAAACCCTTCCTTAACAAGCAAGTCAAGCCATAATGTTCCCTACCCCATGACAGTACCATTCCCCCTCCCCAGCACAAAAAATCTTATAAATGGTCACATTGCAAGGCTGGTTTGGTTTGTTTTTCCACCCTACTCCCTACAGCACTACTAGTCCAACTACTTTAGACTTTGGAATCTAGTCTTCTGAGGACCCTCAGTGAACATGACAATAATGCCTCCACCAAATTCCCTTTGACACTGGTTAATATCTACTAACAGTAATATCATATGACATACCCATTACATTGATCTGACTTCAGAGAATATCTAACATAACCCCATGTGTTCCAAAGTACAAATACCACCAGCATAATGACAGGATATCTGCTGAGAATGTATATTACATCACCAACTCCTCCCTGCACACCATTACACTACACCCACCCCAAAGGGATTAAAAGCTTTGGTCACTCTCACTACAGAGCTATTCAGGACAGAACTAAAGGGCATCAGGTTGACATCTTTCAAGAAGCATTCATCAAGAAGATAATCAGAGGGCACCTGGGTGGCTCAGTCGGTTAAACATCTGACTTAGCTCAGGTCATGATCTCATGGTTCATGAGTTTGAGCCCCGCATCGTGCTCTGTGCTGACAGCTCAGAGGCTGGAGCCTGCTTTGAATTCTGTGTCTTCCTCTCTCTCTGCCCCTCCCCCACTCACACAGTCTCTACTTCAAAAATAAATATTTTTAAAAAAGAAGATAATCAGATAAGTTAACATGATTCAAGTCATCTATGCATACTGGACATATCAGTTTGATTTTCCCCTTACCTGCTCATCCAGAATAAAGATTATTTGGCTCTAAAGTTTATAACAGAACCAATTTAGGTTGCTTGACTATTTGAGCAAGATAGGTACAGCCCAGAAAATAGAGAATGATAAAACCAAGAGGAACTCTAAAGCTTACTGACCCAAACTCCAATTTTAAAAATGGGAAAACTCTTTCTCACAAAGCTAAAAACTTATTCAATGCCAAACAGCAAGCTAGTGACAGAGTTGGAACTAGCAACCAGGTTCTTTCTGTGTCAAGGTAGAGATGGCTCCACTAAGGATATTCAAGATCAAATTTGCCTCAAAGATGGAATCAACCCATCCTTCCAGGAAAGCACTTATCACATAGGTGCCCCAGTTGTCAAAGCAAGAGCTGAACAAGCACTTCCAAAAGGTTTACCTTACTATAAACAACTAAAACTCTTGTCTTTAAAAGTATAGGATATAAGAAAGTAATATTTTTTTTAATTTAAGACTACGTTATAAAACCTATACAAATTATATTTATATTTATCAACCTAATGTACATTTTTAGTACAGAATGCATCTTTTGCATTCTTTTAAAACATAAGTTTTCATTAGTCCTAGACAGCCTATGTATGTGTGGTTGTACATGTATATGTGTGGGCTTAGGGAAATTATTTTTTTTTCTGACATCTGTTTTATAAACAAACATACATAAAGTATGTTATCCTTGGTTTTTGAAAGACTAATATTTTTGTTTAATTTTTTCTATTTAAATACTGACATGTACATTAAAATAATGTGAAAATTTACATAGGTATAAAATAACTTCCTATAATTGGGTTAGTCATTCCTTTCCCAAATGATTAAACTACAATATGCGATGCAAAAAAAAAAGTCATGGAATGTTAGAGCTGAAAGTGAGCTTATAGGTCTCCTGCCCACCCCTACCTTTTTAAAGCTGCAGACCTGGGGCCCCAGCAAAATGACTTCCCAAGGTCACAGACCCCGTTGGTAAGAGAACCATACCCAACTATCTAGTCATCATGTCTAGAGTTTTTTCCCATTATACTATCATTCTGCCTCTGCTCATTTGCAAACAGTGGCCAGTAGTACTTCCCCAGAGAAGTCTCTATCTGGAGACTATTGTCTTTCATTTCCCTAGCCTATTAGTGTCCAGGACTCATAGACTAATAGAGCTAGATCATCTAGCTCTGGAGTTGCAACCTGATTAAATACAGGCTGTGGATGTATTTTATCACATCTTTTTTTAAAAAGAAGGTAAAGTCCATTTGAAAGGGGTGATATTTTACCCCAATCACTCCAGTCCTATTAACCCATGTCCAACAGCTTTATACTTTTCTGTTTTCTCCTTGGCCTCTGACCACATTTGAGCCTATGATCCCTGAATCCAGATCGGGCATAATTAACAGCACATCAAGGTAAACCTAGTTGATGGAAATGTGAAATATGGCATTATGTCCTACCATTAGCTATTATCAGTGCCTTACCAATAAAAATCCATTTGGGGTTTTTAGGTTAACTAGTCATATCAAAGGTCTGCCAACTACCACCAGTGAGACAAACACAACCTGCTGCCTATTTTTGTTTGCCCCCCCCAGCTGAGCTGAGAATTTTTCTATTTTTAAACAGTTGAAAAATTCAAAAGAAGAATATTTCATGACATATGAAAATTAACTGAAATTCATGTATCAATGTCAATAAAGTTGTATTAGAACACAACCACTTTCATTTCATGTACATATTATCTATGGTTGCTTTTTCATGACAATGGCAGTTAAGTAATTTCCACAGAAACTGTATGGCCTGCAAAGCCTAAAATATGACCCTTTACATGGGGTGCCTGGGGGGCTCAGTCAGTTGAGTGTCCGACGTTGGCTCAGGTCATCATCTCAAGGGTTGGGGGTTTGAGCTCCGCATTGGGCTCTGTGCTGACAGCTCGGAGCCTGGAGCCTGCTTTGGATTCCGTGTCTCTCCCTCTCTCTGTCCTACCCCACTCATAATCTCTCTCTCTCTTTCTCTCTCTCTCTTCTCTCTCCCTCTCTCTCTCAAAAATAAATAAGCATTAAAAAAAATTTTAGGGGCGCCTGGGTGGCTCAGTCGGTTGGGTGTCCAACTTCAGCTCAAGTCATGATCTCACAGTTCCTGAGTTCGAGCCCCACATCAGGCTTTGTGCTGACAACTCAGAGCCTGGAGTCTGCTTCAGAATCTGTGTCTCCCTCTCTCTCAGCCCCTCCCCTACTCTCACTCTGTCTCTCTCTCAAAAATAATGAACATTAAAAAAAATTTTAAATAATTTTTTTTCAAATACGGCCTTTTATAGAAGAGGCCTTCTGACCCCTGAGCTATATCAAAGAGAATTTAAAGCTGCCAATTAACTTCTAAAAGTCACAAATATTTGTGTGGAATTGCTCGCACCCTACATGTCACACTCAGATGAATCTTCCTAAAGCACAGCTCAAACCATGCCTCTCTCCTACCAAAAACATCTTTATGCTATCTACAAAGGAAAATCTGAAGTACCTAACAGGTTCCTTCACAGTCAAGTCCTCAACCTTCTATTCCAACCTCATCTCCCAAAACTCCTTCCTGTACCCTACATATTGCAGATGACTTGAATTATCTGCTGGCCCTTTACATTCTCTATATCATTCCTACTACAAGAAATCCTTGCCCTGAATACAGTGCAACACAGCAAAATAAGCAGGGCCTTTACAGTTAGGTCTGGGTTCTAATTCAGACTTTTGCCCCTTTTAGTTGAGAAAGTTACTTAATACCTCTGAACTTCAGTTTTCTCATCTATAAAATGGGAATGTAATCCTTACCTCGTAAGCTGTTATGATATTTTAATGCCTGGCACATGGGAACAGTTAAACAAGCAATAAGTGTTATTAATTCTGCTCAATTCCAATGCTACTTCCTCCTTTACTTTTCCTTGTCCTCCCACCAAGAAATAAGCTATCCTGCTAGTGTCATGTGCCACAGTAGCCACCTGTTCCACTCTTATGACTCTGATCCATATCTATGATATACATGATAGTGAACTCTACCCATGTCTTGTCTCTCCTACTAGTCTAGGAACTCTCTCATGGCAGGATCCATCTATGACTTACTCTGCCACACCTGTGATAGCACTGAGAACACTGGCTTGAATAAAGTATGGGCACAAGTATTTACTGAATGAATGGTATGTGTTCAGTGAACTATATATAGCATTTATTAAGTGTATTATATTGCATTGTGATATAAGAAGGAGCCACATCACTTGTTCTGAATAATACCTAGTGTGAGTGCTTAGAAAATATTCAAACATCAGGGACCAAACTCTCAACAGAAAAACAAAGGACAAACAGAAAAGCAGGAAATACATTCACCTTTCAGTGATGGTGTTTTTATTTTCCATTAGTTTATGTTATAATCATCATGTTGTACTCCAACAATTATAAATAGATCACATTTAAGGTGGGAAATAAACCACTTCCCCAAGGGAGAAACGGTGAGTATTTTTCATAACATCAATGACCTATGAGTACAAAAGTAAATGTAAATATTCAAAAGGGACCTACATTTAATGAATAAATCATCACAAACAGTTGTGACTAAAACCTCATCTGGAGCTCTGTACAAAATCAGACACAAGCAGAATAAACATAGAAATCAAGTTCCACCCAGGTTAACAACTCTAACAAAAACTGCAACTAGTTTTTGCAGCACAATGCACCAAGTTTCATTGGTTCCTAGGAACACTAGCTATTTGATTTGATAGTCAATTTAGTAAGTTAAATATAAAGGTGTCTATAATTCTTCATGACTTTAATGCCAGACTCCAACTGCCAAAACAAATCCCCACATATGAATACAAAATTAACTGCTGACATATGCCAATCAATGAAGGGAGTGACATTTTCCAATAAGATGACAGCAAAAAATATGCTTCCAACTACTTCTTATGCATTTCCCTTCAGAAACCTCATTAAAAATACACATTCACCAGCAGATACATTATTAGCCTAAAGACATGTTATCAACAACTTCCAATGCTTAGCTGTTTCCATTTACAAAACACTTTCGTAATCTATTTACTCCCTTGAGTCTCACCACAACCCTGTGAAGTGGGTATAATTCCCCCCATTTAACAGATAAAGTCAGCAATTTGTACCATCTTATCCCAAGATGGTGAAGCCAGGTCTTCTAACTCCAGTTCCGGTGTTCTCTTTTCCTGTTTCCTCCACACAAAGCAAAAGCATATCTTTGTTTTGCTTCCCCACTTATTCTCAGAAAGCTAGCACAGTGTGAGGAAGTAGAGTGGGAGTATCAACATTACTGTGGTCAAGACAGCAGGAAACATCCCACTTTTGCCTCTACCTAATCATGTTTTTAGAATCATGCAACTTAAAGGAAAGAAATGGAGTGTGGGTTAGCTGCTTTGTTTTATTTCCTACCTGTCCTATTTTGGCTTTCTATGCATATTCACAAACAGAAAACCACCCTGAATATCCAGAAGCCCCATGGGCCAAAATGATTTCTTGGATCTTCTAACCATCTGCAAAAGTTTAGGCCTGCATAATTATTGACTCTTACCACTCTTAGTCTCAGAAAAGAAGGAAGGAATAAAAACCATGACTTGCCCGTAGCTTACAAAAATTTGCCCTTCCTCAAATGTTTTATTGCACTGTTTATTTTTTCTTGAAAATCTGAATCTCTCTGCTGTGCCTTAGCAGCACACTTTTTAGCACAAACACTTTCTGTTTAGCATACACTTCTCAAAACCATCCCCTTCCTGGGGCTTATGACAAGCTACATTTGACTGCAGAGGCTACACCAAGCAGTTTATCACAGTAAGTAATTTTTTTTAATCCAAATATTCTCCTCTTTCCTTTTCAATGAGCCCTCAACCTTTCTAATTACTTTTGTGGTATAACCTGCATACCTTTAACCTCTCAATAAATTTGATTAAGTGGCAACATACTCCAAAAGCTGGCCTAGAAGTCTCTAAGGATCAGTATTTCAAAATACCCCATCTTTAAGGTGCTGCCAAGAGTGTGCTCTTATTTAGACCACAATAGTACAAAGCGTTAAATAATCAAGCTCAATCAAGTGACTGGCAGGAACTTGGACAATTCATATATTCTGACCAAATGTGCAGACAACACCAGCAGTGAAAGCGGACTCCCAGGAGCAAATCAGTAAGAGCTGCATAAAAAAGCAGTTACCACTGCCTTTCTCCCTGTTCTTCATTGGCTGTATTTGCCTCAAAGGAGGTCACCACACTGGACTTAGACACAGTCTTTTGAGGATAAATCCATCAGAAAAAAGTTATAAATATACAGGACATATTTACAAGTAACTCTGCCCAGTGACTTTATTTTTCGCAGTCATTTTTCAGCCAAGAAGGGAAAAAAATGATCACTCCACCCAATCACTGCCCTCCATTCTTCTGGGTACACTCTGGCACAAAAGGCTAGCTTGCTTGCACTCCTGTCAGGAATGTTTATTATTCTTTCTCTTACTCTAAGTCTTTTGCCAACTAGCAGAAATAAAAACTCCACAAGTAGGGAAAGGGGGTAGGGTCCCACAGCTGTCAGCTGTGACCACTGGGAAAGCTAAGTTAGGTGAGGTTCCTGCAGACCAGTGGCTCTTAACCCTGGCCCTATAATATGCTCCCTGGGGGGGGCTGGGATCCTTGTGTCAGGTGCTAGGCAGGTCTTTATTTCACCCCCAAGCAAAATGCAGTGGAATGTGAGGCCATCCAATAATTCTGAGCTTAGACTGACTTTGACCAAAACCTTAGCTCAGTAACTTAAAAAAAAAAAATCACTGGGGCAAAGGTGCTTTCCTTAGAAAACAAGTTGAGATAGGGAATTTTTTTCTGCCCCCATCTGTATCTGTAGCGACTAAGGGCTAGGACAAATCATTACTCAAGCTGCCGGCCTCAATCCCCTCCTCTCTAGGAGGTGCTAGGGGCAGTTCCTTGGTCAGCTTGGATGTCTCCTTACCCAAGACATGAGCACTAAACATGTCTGACAGTACAGGCAAATTGCCCCCTCGGAACAACCTGCCAAGTAAGAATAGGTGCAGAGTAAGAGATTCCTTGGCACAGGTACAGATCCTGTCTTATAAGGTCAAGGCCACTAAAGGGAAAGGCCCAAAGTTCTAGTTACAGCCACCACCTTCCACTTCTACTGACCCCACTGCCGAAGTGTTCAGAAACCCATTCGCCTCAGAGAACAGGATTGGGAATCACCCTGAATCTTCCCTTTCCCTGTAGTGTCGAAGAGCTTAAAGGCCAGAGTCACTGGCTCAAGGAAACGGCTCATCCATCGAAGCCTTCCACTTACTTCTCATTGCGCTGATAAGCGCGTTGCCATCTTTGATCACGTCCTTAATGAATTTATTGGTCCTCTCCAGCTCCAGCTCATAACACTTGAGCCTCTCGCGGAAATCAGGGCTGTCCAGGTAGCAGTCGCTGAACTCCAGCGGGGGATGCCCCATGGTTCTGATGGCAAGGGTTGAAAGAGAAGAAAGACACAAAGACCAAAAGCATCAGCGACACAGTAGAGGGGAGTAGATGGGAAGGACTGAGTGTGGGTCCCGCCTGGGAAATTTTTAGCCTCCCTCCCTCTGGAGGACAGGTACCTGTTCGGTTGAGATTCCCGGGTAGAGCCGGCTGGCCTGTACCGGAAGCGGGAGGCCGGCAATTGCTTCAGGTGACACGCAAAGCAAACTAATGCGGTCCGACCCGGGCTGGGTTCTTCTGCCTAGCAAGCAGCATGCCCCCAAGGCATTACCTCCCCAGACAGGCGGCCCAGCTTGCCCCCAGAGAGCAGCGGGATCCTTCCAGAGCAACTGCAAACGTGACACTTCTGCCCGCCCAGGGTGTAGGCTGTGGTGAGCTCTGGGGCTGGAACTCTCCTCTCCTCGCTCCTTGTTCCCGAGCTAGCTGAAGATTTCCTTTGCCGAACTCCGCAGGCAGCCCTGATTGTACTGTCCCCTCCCCCTTCTTAAAGCCTGAGCTGCCGCCCAGCCCCAGCGAACCCTTGTGCTGAGCCTCAGCACTCGGGCTCCTTCTCCAACTGTTCTCCACGCACCCTGGGATTGCGTTACCAAAGTGTTCTTGCTCCCAAGAGTTCTTCCTGGTCCAAGGGAGCCGGCCTGCTGTCCTGTTAGTCTCCGGAGGAGTTAAGCCTAGGAGGCAATAAAACGTAGCCTTCCACCCTAGACACCCGAGAGGGAAGAGGAGGGCGATATCACTACGCACAATAGCTGCAGTAGCCCGGCGCTTCCCTACGGAAACTGGGGAGCCGTGGGCGCCCTGGGACTCCAGCTGGAAAGCGTGGCGGCCTGGGAGATGTAGTCTTTCCGTTTCTCGTCCCATGACTCCTCCCAGCGATCTCCCCACCACTCAGCCAGGGCGGCGGTTCTCAAAGCAAGACTTTCCCAGCCTGCCCCAGGCTCATTCCTCAAGCCCAGCCTCGAGGGGCAAGTGCGCCGCACTGGAGCTTCTACGTGGAAAGTTTCCAAAAAGAGCGAGAGAACAGGGAGGCATCAATGGTGGGAGGCCATTTCTCACTTCCCATTACTTGGCTGTATTTTTTTTTCCTTGCTCTTTCCACCCTCCCTCTGAGGAAGCAAGTTCTTTTCCTCTTCCCTTGCCCATTTTTCCTGGTTCTAGTGTTCTAATCCCCATGGGCCTTAGACCTGAACAACCTGAAGGGTTGAGTGCTACTCTAGCATCTCATTGTTACGCTCAGAAATCCCCTGCCAAAGGAAAGACCATACTTAGGAGTTCACTTTTTTCTGAATAGGACTCAGAATGTGGTTTTGTGACTCAACTCACTGTGTAGGTTTTTCATTAAAGCACATGATTTTCAATGTGTAAGTGGAAACTCTAAGAAGAGGTTGTTATAAATTGTCTTGCAGCTTACCCAAGAGATCTCTTGTTCATTGTCCAAGGTAGAACTGAGGCCACTGTTACAGGCCAATGCCTTGAGATCAAAAGTAGTTACGGGTTGGAAAATCATGTGTACATGGGCAAAAGGATCCATTTTTATTTTGAAGAAGTGTTTAGATTACATTGCCCTGTGATGAAAGCCAGGAAAAGCCAGAACTGAAGAGAGTTGTAAATAGAGTAATAATGACCAAGCCACCTGTATTGTTGTTCTATTTCTTATAGTTCTATCTTATCTTATGGTTCCGGAAGTCAGAAATCAGAAATGGACCTCACTGGGTCAAAACCAAGATGTCAGAGGGCTGTTTTCCTTTCTGGAGGCTCTAGGAAAGAATTCACTTCCTTGCCTTTTCCAGCTTCTAGAAGCTGTCCACATTTCCTGGGCTCATAGCCTCCTTCCTCCATCTTCAAAGGCAGTAATGGCTGATCAAGACTTTCTCCCACTGCATTGCTCTGAAACTGACTCTCCTGCCTCCCTCTTTCACTTATAAGAACCAACCAAATAACACAGGATTATCTCCCCATCTCAAGATCCTTAACTTAATCACATCTGCAAAGTTGTTGTTGTTGTTGTTGTTGTTGTTGTTGTTGTTGTCGTCCTTACCCTGTAAGGTAACATATTCACAAGTTCCAAAGATGAGGACACGGGCATATTTGGCAGGAACATTCTTCTGTCCGCAAACCTATAATCCTATAAACCCACTTCATTAATCCTCAAAACAATCCTATGAGGTTAGTATTATTATTATTATACCTATTTAAAGATACCTGAGTTGAAGAGAAGTTAACTGACTTGCCCAAAGACACACAGCTAGTTAAGTGACAGTTTTTGAACTTGAGCTTAACCTGGCTGGTTCTAGAGGCACTACTTTTAACCACTGTACTATACCACAGTATAATAGAGTCCAATGAAGAAACACCTTCAGAAAATTAATGAGTAGCCACATCCCAGCGAAGGATTTTATTTCCTACTCCTTTTACCTTCATGAGAAAAATGCCAGAAATGGGCTTTAAAAACACCAATGCACATACTAAAGAAGGTGCCCACTAAAGAGTATATGGTCTCTCATTCAACCAAGGTTCCTTATAGCATTCATTCACTAATTTGACAAGCATTTATTGCATATCTGCTATAAGCCTTGACTTACAAAGTCTGTACCTGGTTTCATCACTATAATCAATACCATTGATATTACTGATGTTAGGTACACTCATGCTTGTCTAACTTCCTATATTCAAAGTGTTTGTATAGTCTTCTGTTTTCCTTTATCCAGACAATGAGGCTAAAGTGCAGAGGAAAACAAATGCCCTGGATCAAATACCAGATAAGAAAGAGGGTTAAAATTAGAATTCAGTCCTTCAAATATTAGGTGCATTAATTGAGCATTATCCTAGAAGCTTTTCACAGATTATAACTCACCCTCACAACAACGCTAAAGGATTGGGATCTTCAAACTTTTATCCACATAACCCCTAGAAGAATTTTGAGAAGCTATGTACTACCTGACATATTTTTAGGTTGACATCTAAATTTTTTCATCATGTTTAAATAGTTGCAAAAGGTATAATATCTAGCATACTATACATATGGACAACTTAAAATAAAACTGTTATATTACACTTTCATTGGGGGGGGCATCTGGGTGGCTCAGTCGGTTGAGCAACCAACGTCAACTCAGGTCATGATCTCACGATTTGTGAGTTTGAGCCCCGCGTCGGGCTCTGTGGTGACAGCTCAGAGCCTGGAGCCTGCTTCTGATTCTGTGTCTCCCTCTCTCTCTGCCCCTCCCCGACTCATGCTCTGTCTCAGAAATAAATAAACATTAAAAAAATTAAAGGTTTTCATTGGTTTCTAAATACCAGAGCAATTTGATGCCTACTATCAAACATTAAACACGGAAGTGTAAACTTTCCTTTAACCTTCAGAAAACTTACATTGTTTCTTTTTCTTCTTGAAAACAAATGTCCATTGCATTCTCTGCACAGAATTGTATTACAATATATTTTTATACTTGAAAGTCTCCTATTGATCACCATATTGAATTTCTCTGCAAAAAAGACATGTCCATAGATATTGAATTATTTTTATTTCCTTGTGATCATAGGCTCCAAGTATAAAAAGTTTTCTAGACTGAGTTACAATTGCTATTGTTATTCATACACAATAAATAAAAATAGCATGAAATTTTTTTCAGATCTCATAAATTTTATTTGTAGCAACAAACCTCAAATAGCCATTATACAATTAGGGTATCCTGAAAACCAACATCAAGGTCATAAACCCTTCTGTCAATATGAACCATGGCATAGGATTGTGCTGCTATCCTTAGGATATCTTGTTTCATGGATCAAAGATTTGAGTCAATTAATTACCTTACATTATTTGACTGGGTAAGTCTAAGTTTGGTCATTCAGGGTTTTTTTTTTAAGTTTTTTATTTAAATTTCAGTTAGTTACCATACGGTGTAATATTTAGTTTCAGGTATACAATATGGTGATTGAACACGTCCATATAACACCCTGTGCTGTAACACAGGGTGTTATTGCACCCTGTGCAATAACAAGTGCCCTCCTTAATGCCTATCACCTATTTAACCCATCATCCCACCCACCTCCCCTCTGATAACCATCATTTCTTTCTCTGTAATTAAGAGTCTGTTTCTTGGTTTGCATCTCTCTCTCTTTTTTTCCCTTTGCTTATTTATTTTGTTTCTTAAATTCCACATGAGTGAAATCCTATGGTATTTGTCATTATTAAACATAAAACATAAACTTTATTGGAAATGCAGGTCTTAGTGAGGTGGATGGGGAAGGGGTAATTATAGGGCCTCAACTTGGGGCGCCTGGGTGGCTCAGTCGGTTAAGCCTCCGACTTCGGCTCAGGTCATGATCTCGCGATCTGTGAGTTCAAGCCCCGCGTCGGGCTCTGTGCTGACAGCTCAGAGCCTGGAGCCTGCTTCGGATTCTGTGTCTCCCTCTCTCTCTGACCCTCCCCCGTTCATGCTCTGTCTCTGTCTCAAAAATAAATAAACATTAAAAAAAAATAGGGCCTCAACTTAAAGAAGATTCCTGGCCATCAATTTGTGAAATTGTTGCTTTGCTTAGCACCAAGGGTTATTTACACCCTGGGTCAATATACCATAGTAAAATTCTTGACCTTTGAAAAGTATGCTTTCATTTTGAGAAACTTGGAAAAGCAAGTGGGAAAGACAAAGAGAAGATGAGTTCTCAGGCAAATAGTTTTTTTAGGAAACAGTACTAAAGGATGTTGAGTATTTAGAAACTGGTCCTCTTTTGGCTGTCTCAGCTTTGGTAATTCAGGATTACCAAAACTTGGGACGACCCAAGATGTCCTTCTGTAGGTAAATGTACAAATAAGCTGTGTTATATGTGTACAATGGAATTTCATTCAGTGATAATAAGAAAGGAGCTATCAAGACAAAAAAATATGAAGGAAACTTAAATGCATATTAGTTAAATAAACCAATCTGAAAAGGCTACCTACTGTATGATGCCAACATTATGACATTCTGGAAAAGACACAACTATGAAGACAGTAAAAAGATGGTTTGGGCCAGAGGGTGTGGAAAGGAGGAAGAGAGATGAATAGATGGAGTAAAAGAGGATTTTTAGGGCAGTGAAAATACTATGTATGCTGCTATAATGGTGGATACATGCCATTATACATTTGTCCAAACTCATAGAATGTACAACACCAAGAGTGAACCCTAATGTAAACTGTGGACTTTGGGTGATTATGATGTGTTAATGTAGGTTCATTAACTGTAACAAATATGCCACTCTGGTGGGAGATGTTGATTTTGAGGGAGGCTGTACATGTGTTGGTGGAGGGCTTTATGGGAAATCTCTGTACCTCCCTCTCAATTTTGCTATGACCTTAAAACTGATCTAAAAATAAACTTTGTAAAAAATATTGGGGAATACAGATCCCATTTTCCCTATTTCTTGTATGTAAAGATAACACCACCTCTAATACAGGACAGAGTCTTAATACAGGACAGAGATGAGGAATCACTCTATTTTAGCTGTGATGCTGTGGGAAGAACACAGAACTTGGAGCAATATAGGTAATACAGAGCTGAAATATGGTCTAGTTCCACCCCTTAGAATCTCTGTGACCTGAGTAAGTCATGTATACTCTCCTTGAAATAATATATTCGTAAAAAAATTTTTCTAAGAATTAACTATAGATAGTGTATGTGAAAGTGCCTGGAATATAATAACCCCTCAATAAATGTTGGTTGAGTTCAAAGCTTTTTCATTGCTCTTGTTCTGATGAACAGCATCAGAGGCAGAAAGGAGTGAGATTGCTCACAATGATATTCCTAGAGAAACATTACTATTTATATAAAACCACAACTTGATCCCTGTTCATCATCATAATAGGAAAACAAAAACAAAAACATGCTCAGAGGAAATTTATACTTCACCTAACACAGAAACTCCATCCTGATTTGTGGTCTGGTTAAATATGCTTTCTCAACTTTTAGGACATTCAAAGAGTCTGCAGCATAACAACACAGCCAAGACGCCCTTTCAGGTTTTAGGAACCAAAACCTGAAATCCTGGAGTTAATCATTTTAGTGGATTACTCTAAAGTGGAGTTGCAGGACAGCTATAAGTCTCATCAGCTTAGGTTCATCCAGGATAGGAGCTTATCAGCTTGATGTGTCTATCTGTGCTTCATGCTGGAATCAGAACCATAACAGTTAACCCAAAGAAGCAGATCAGCCTCTTATAAATTTCAGATTGTTTTCACAATTTGCAAGGTATAAATAGAAGGAAAGTAAAGAAACCATATGTGATAGATTTTTAGGAAAGGCAATATACGTCCCCAAGAAAATAAAATAAATATCCAATATTAACTTAATATGCCAGCTTCTGCTTCATCTCTCCCATCTGGGACCACAGCTGGCTTCATTAAAATATTTCATTACAGTACTTGTTTGTCATTTGCTCTTATCCACATGTGGAAATACATATATATGGAGAGGGATTTTTTTTAATATTAATTTATTTTTGAGAGACAGAGAGGCAGAGAGAGAGAGAAGGAGACAGAGGATCTGAAGCAGGCTTTGCCACTCAGGCGCCCCAGGAGGGTTTTTTAAATGCTCTGGGAGCCTGGAAAGAAAGGTAATTTTCCAAAAGGTGTGTCTTAAGCTTCAGTAATTTGTGAGATAGGTTTTAAGAGAGTTTTATATTGATGATATAAAGTAATATTTTATAACCCTTGTGTTTCTTGTAAAAAATCTTAAGTGTGTTTGTCCTAAAATGTTACAGTTCTTCTTTCACAAAAAGGGAGAAAAGATGCATAAGTTAACTGGGATATATCAGTAACAAGAAGAGAAACCAGAGGGGAAGTAAGATTAAGAAATAGAAGGCTATAGGGGCACCTGGGCAGCTCAGTCGGTTGAGCGTCCCACCCAACTTCAGCTCAAGTCATGATCTCAAGGTTCATGAGTTCGAGCCCCACATCAGACTCTGGGCTGACAGCTCAGAGCCTGAAGCCTGCTTCGGATTATGTGTCTCCCTCTCTCTCTGCCCCTCCCCTGCTCACACTCTGTCTGTCTCTCCCTTTCTCAAAACTAAATAAACATTTAAAAAATTTTAAATAAAAAAAAAGAAGTAGAGGACTAGGGGATAGCATAGATTGATGACTTCTCTTATGCCAGGCACTTTACATAAATGGTCTCCTTTACTTTGCATGACAACTCTGTGAGAAACGTTCTGTTGTCACCTTCATTTTACAGATGAAGAAACCAAAACTCAGAGAATTTAAGCTACTTGGCCAAGATCACCCAGAAATTAAATGATGTACTAGAGATTTAAATCCATGTATGAATCTGAAGCCACTTTTTGCCATTGCATTACAATGCCTTCCAGGCTACGGGTGCCTGGTTGGCTCAGTCAGCTAAGCATCCAACTCTTTTTTTTTTTTAATATGAAATTTGTTGTCAAATTCGTTACCATAAAACACCCAGTACTCATCCCAACAGATGCCCTCCTCAATGCCCATCACCCACTTTCCCCTCCCTCCCACCCCCGTCAACCCTCAGTTTATTCTCAGTTTTTAAGGGTCTCTTATGGTTTGGCTCCCTCCCTCTCTAACTTTTTTTTTCCCTTCCCCTCCCCCATGGTCTTCTGTTAAGTTTCTCAAGAAACTTATGTGGATAAGAGTGAAAACATATGGTATCTGTTTTACTCTGTATGACTTATTTCACTTAGCATAACACTCTCCATTTCCATCCACGTTGCTACAAAAGGCCATATTTCATTCTTTCTCGTTGCCAAGTAGTATTCCATTGTATATACTTTCAACAATAGTCAAATTATGGAAAGAGCCTAAATGTCCATCAACTAATGAATGGATAAAGAAATTGTGATCTATTTCATTTTTTAAAAACTTTTTTCTTTCAAAGTTTCAATTAAATTCTAGTTAGTTTACATATACTGTAATATTGGGTTCAGGAGTGGAATTTAGTGATTCATCACTTACATACAACATCCAGTGCTAATCATAACAAGTGCCTTCCTTAATGCCCATCACCCATTTATCCAATCCCCTACCCACATTCCCTCCATCAACCCTCAGTTTGTTCTCTATAATTAAGAGTCTCTTATGGTTTGCTTCCCTCTCAATTTTTCCCCTTCCCCTATGTTCATCTGTTTTGTTTCTTATATTCCACACATGAGTGAGATCATATGGTATTTCTTTTTCTCTAATTGACTGATTTTGCTTAGCATAATACACACTAACTCCATTCACATTGTTGCAAGTGGCAAGATTTCATTCTTTTTGATGGCTGAGTAATATTCCATTGAATATATATACCCCATATTCTTTATCCACTCATCAATCAATGGATATTTGGGCTCTTTCCATAATGTGGTTATTGTTGATAATGCTGTTATAAATATTGCAGTTCATGTGCCCCTTCAAATCAGTATTTTTTGTATCCTTTGGGTAGATACCTAGCAGTACAATGGCTAGATAATAGGGTAGTTCTATTTTTAACTTTTTGAGAAAACTCTGTACTATTTTCCAGAGTCACTGCACCACTTTGCATGCTCACAGAGTAAGAGGGTTCCACTTTCTCCACATCCTCACCAACATCTTTTGTTTCCTGTATTGTTAATTTTAGTCTTTCTGACCAGTGTGAAGAGGTATCCCATTGTGGTTTTGATTTGTATTTCCCTGGTGATGAGAAATGTTGACCATCTTTTCATGTGTCTGTTGACAATCTGTATGTCTTCTTTGTAAAAATGTCTATTCATTTCTTCTGCCAATTTTTTTACTGTATTATTTGTTTTTGGTGGGTGTTGAATTTTGTAAGTTCTTTAGAGATTTGGATACAAACACTTTTTTGTTTATTTTAGAGAGCGAGAGAGTACACAAAAGTGGGGGAGAGGGGAAGAGGGAGAGAAAAAGAGAATCTTAAACAGGCCCCACACTCAGCACACAGCCTGACTTGGGGGTTGACCCCACAACCCTGGGATCATGAGCTGAGCTGAAATCAAGAGTCAGATGATCAACCAAATGAGCCACCCATGTGCCCCCTCTTTTTCAGATAGGTCATTTGCAAATATTTTCTCCATTCCTAAGGATTCCTGTTAGTTTTGTTGATTATTTCCTTCACTGTGCAGAATCTTTTTAACTTGATGAAGTCCCAATACTTCAGTTTGGCTTGTGTTTCCCTTGCCTCCAACAACATGTCTCATAAGAAGTTGCTTTGGCTGAGGTCAAACAGTTTATTGCCTGTGTTTTCTTCTACGATTTTGATGGTTTTCTGTCTCACATTTAGGTCTTTTGTCCATTTTGAATTTATTTTTGTGTATGGTGTAGAAAGTGGTCCAGATTCATTATCCTACATGTTGCTGTACAGTTTTCACAACATCATTTGTTGAAGAGACTATCTTCTTTCCTTTCGATATTCTTTCCTGCTTCATTGAAGATGAGTTGACCATAGAGTTGAGGGTCCAATTCTGGATTTTCTATTCTGTTCCATTGATCTATGTGTCTGTTTTTGTGCCAGTGCCAAACTGTCTTGATGACAACAGCTTTGTAATACAGTTTAAGGTCCAAAATTGTGATACCTCCAGCCCTGTTTTTTTGTTTTGTTTTGTTTTGTTTTGTTTTGTTTTGTTTTGTTTCAAGATTGCTTTTGCTACTCAGGGTCTTTTGTGATTCCATACAAATTTTAGGATTATTTGTTCTAGCTTTGTGAAAACTGATGGTGGTATTTTGATAGGGATTTCATTAAATGTGTAGATTGCTTTTGATAGTATAGGCATTTTAACAATATTTGTTCTTCCAATCCATGAGCAAGGAATGCCTTTCCCTTTCTTCATGTAATCTTCAATTTCTTTCATAAGTGCTCCATAGTTTTCAGAGTACAGATCTTTTACCTCTTTAGTTAGATTTATCCCTAGGTATCTTATGGGTCTTGGTGCAATTGTAAATGGGATCTA
The DNA here is from genome assembly GCF_028018385.1 of Neofelis nebulosa. Lineage (NCBI taxonomy): Eukaryota > Metazoa > Chordata > Mammalia > Carnivora > Felidae > Neofelis > Neofelis nebulosa. The sequence goes on from NC_080800.1 coordinate 57,091,421, forward strand.
TTCCTTGATTTCCCCTTTTGCTGCTTCATTATTGGTATATAGAAATGCAATCGATTTCTGTATGTTGCTTTTATTTCCTGCTATTTTGCTGAATACATATATTAGTCCTAGCAATTTTTTAGGTAGAGTCTTTCAGATATTCTACATAGAGTATCATGTTGTCTGCAAATAACAGTTTGAGTTCTTTGCTGATTTGGATGCCTTTTATTTCTTTTTATTGTCTGATTGCTGAGGCTAGGACGTACAGTACTATATTAAATAACAATGGTGAGACTGGACATCCCTGTCTTGTTCCTGACTGTAGAGGAAAACTTCTCAGTTTTTCCCCATTGAGGATTATATTATCTGTGGGTCTTTTGTATATGGCCTTAATGATTTGAGGTATGTTCCCCCTACCCCTATTCTATTGAGGTTTTTTTTTCTTTGCTGGTTATGGGTCTGTTCAAATTTTCTATTTCTGCCTGCCTCCATTTTTCAATTTGTATGTTCCTAGGAATTTATCCATTTCTTCCAGTTTTCCCAGTTTGTTGGCATATATTTTTTATAATATTCTCTTATAATTGTTTGTATTTCTGTGGTGTTGGTTGTGATCTCTCCTATTTCATCTATGATTTTATTTATTTGGGTCCTTTCTCTTTTCTTTTTGATAAGTCTGGCTAAGAGTTTATAAATTTTGTAAATTCTTTCAAGGAATCAGGTCTTAGTTTCATTGATATGTTGGACTGCTTTTTTTGTTTCTATCTCATTTATTTCTGCTCTAACCTTTATTCAATCCCTTCTTCTGCTGGCTTTAGACTTTATTTACTCTTCCTTTCCTAGCTCCATTAGGTGTAAGGTTAGGTTGTGTATTTGAGACTTTTTGCTTCCTTAGGTAGGCCTGTATTACTTTATATCTCCCTCTTATAACTGCCTTTGCTTCATCCCAATGGTATTGACCTGTTGTGTTTTCATTTTCATTGGCCTCTATGTATTTTTTTGAGAGAGTGATTAACAGTACAAGTAGAAGAGGGCCGAAGGAAAAGGGAGAGAGATAATCTTAAGCAGCCTCCACAGCACAGAACCAAAGGCAGGCCTCAATCTCACGACCATGAGATCATGACCCGAACTGAAATCAAGAGTCAATTGACTCTTGAAATCAAGCTCAGTTGACTTTTGTGGTCTTCCAAATTGTTTCTTGTGGTTAACTTCAAGTTTCATAGTGATGTGGTCAGAAAACATGCATGATATCATCTCAACATTTTTCTACTTGTTGAAGCCCGAATTTTGACCCAGTAAGTGATCTATTCTGGGGAATGTTTCATGTGCACTTGAGAAAGAATGTGTACTCTGCTGCTTTGGGATGAAATGTTCTGAATATATCTATTAAATCTATCAGGTCAGCCTGTCATTCAAAGCCATTGTTTCCTTGTTGATTTTCTCCTTAGATGGTCTGCCCATTGTTGTAAGTGGGGTGTTAAAGTCTCCTACCATTATTGGGGGCACCTGGGTGGCTCAGTTGGTTGATTGTCCAATTTCAGCTCAGGACATGATCTCACAGTTTGTGAATTCGAGTCCAGCATTGGGCTCTGTGCTGACAGCTTGGAGCCTGGAGTCTGCTTCAGATTCTGTCTCCCTCTCTCTCTGCCCCTTCCCCACTTGTGCTCCATCTCTCTCTCTCTCTCTCTCTCTCTCTCTCTCTCTCTCTCTCTCTCTCTCTCTCCAAAAATAAATAAACATTTAAAAAAGTTGTTAAAGTCTCCTACCATTATTGAGTTATTATCAAGGAGTTTCTTTATGTTTGTTATTAATTGATTTATGTATTTGGGAGCATAAATAGTTACAATTGTTAGATCTTCTTGATGGATAGGTCTCTAATTTTATATAATGTCCTTCTTCATATCTGTACTGTCTTTGGCTTAAAACCTAGCTTGCCTGATGTAAGTATGGCTACTCTGGCTTTCTTTTGATGTCCATTAGCATGACAGATGGTTCTCTATACCCTCACTTTCAATCTGGAAGTGTATTTAGGTCTAAAATGACTGTCTTGTAGGCAGCATACAGATGAATCTTTTTTTTTTATCCATTCTTGTACCTGATGTCTTTCAACTGAAGCACTTACATTCAAAGTGACTATTGATAGGGCACCTGGTGGCTCAGTCAGTTAAGCAGCTGACCTCAGCTCAGGTCATGATCTTGCAGTCCATGAGTTCAAGGCCTATGTCGGGCTCTGAACTGCTTTGGACTGTGTGTCTCCCTCTCTCTCTGCCCCTCCCCAGCTTTCAGTCTGTCTCTGTCTCTCTCAAAAATAAATAAACGTTACAAAATTTTTTCAAAGTGATTATTGATAGAGATGAATTTCTGCCATTCTATTACCTGTAAAGTTATTGTTTCTGGAGATTTTCTCTATTCCTTTCTAGTCTTTGTTGCTTGCAGTCTTTTGCTCTCACCCAAAGAGTCCCCTTTAATATTTCTTGTAGGGGTGATATAGTGGTCACGAGCTCCTTTAGTTTTTGTTTGTCTGGGAAACTATCTCTCCTTCTATTCTGATTGATAGCCTTGCTGGATAAAGTATTCTTGGCTGCATAGTTTTCCCATTCAGCATGTTGAATGCATCATGCCACTCCCTTCTGACCTGCCAGGTTCCTGTGGAAAGATCTGCTTCTAACCTAATTTTCTTCCCTTGTAGCTTAGGGATTTCTGTTCCCTTGTTTCTTTCAGGATTCTTTACATACCTCTGTATTTTGCAAATTTTATTACTATATGTCTTGATATTGACCAGCTTTTATTTTGATGGGAGTTCTCTGTACCTCCTGAATTTGGATGTCTAGTTCCTTCTCCATATTAGGGAAGTTTTCGGTATAATTTACTCCAATAAGCCTTCTTCCTTTTTTTCCCTCTCTTCTTCTGGGACTCCTATGATAAGAATGGTATTACGCTTTATGGAGTCACTGAGTTCCCTAAGTCTACATTCGTGATCCAGTATTTTTTCTTCCTTTCCTCATTTCAACTTCATTATTTTCCATAATTTTACCTTCTATATCACTTATTCATTCATATGTTTCTTCCATCCTTGTGGTCATTACACACAGTCGGTTTTGCATCTCAGTTATAACATTTTCTATTTCAACTGGTCTAGTTTTTAGGTCTTTTATCTCTGTAGTGAGGGACTCCCTGGTGTCTTCTATTCTTTTCTCAAACCCAGCTAGTATCCTTATGCTTGCTGTTTTAAATTCTGGTTCAGGTATATTACTTATATCTGTTTTGATTGCCTCCCTTTTTGTAGACTGTTCTTGTTCTTTCTTTTGGGGTGAATTCTTCCATCCATGCATTTTTTCTAGGTCTCAGTCTTTTTGTGTTAGGAACACCTGTGCTTGGGTCTATTTCCACTAGAGTTGAAATATGTTCAGGACTCTATGTTCAGTAAGCACTCTATGTTCAGTAGACCTGGTGTGTGCAGGGGGTTTGTGCTGGTCTTCTGGAGAAGGATCCTGCTGCTCTGGTTCTCAATCACATTTGCCCTACTTAAAAAGGCACTTGCAGATTGCAGGGGCCGGGAGCTTGGCTTAAACAGTTAAAGCCTCCATGTATGCACTGTGAGCTTGCTGAAGTCTTTCAATGCTGATGGGAAGGGTGAAAAATGGTGACAACCCACTCTCTTCTATGGAGTGGAGAGTTCATGCTATCTGCTGTGCAGGGAGCCCTCACATAAGAGCAAACAATCTCCCTTCTTGTGTCTCAGGCTTCTGCCAGATCCTTGCCTTTACCGTATCTGTGTCTGAGCCATCTACCTGCCCTGCAGTGCAGTGCTCTTGTATTTTATCTCAGGCATGGAGCTGGGTTTCAAAACCCCAAATTTTAGGGACTTGGTGCATTAAGGACCTGTGTTGGTCCTCTCGAGGAGGGTCTCACCATGCTGTGGGTGGTGCTAGTTGTCCCCCCAAAAAAACAGTCACAGGACCACAGAAAGCCTTGGAATTTATTGTAAAGTGTAACAAAAATCCAGCATCCAGCATCCCAGTTAGCTGCCCTGAGCAGCTGCTTTTGTTCCTATGCTAATGAACAGGGCAGCTCACTGGACCCTGCTGGCTCTTTTGACCCCTGAGATGCAATGTTGCTTCTCCTTAATGCAATACCAGAAGGGGAACTATCTCTCCCAGTGGCTTTTCAAAGCATGCAGTCTGCTTCCAGGCCTCTGCCTCCTCCAAAGGAACTCTGCTATGTCCACCAGGCTCAACCCTGGTGATGGTCCAGACTTCTAAAACTTCTGACTTTGTGAAAAACTTGTGATAATAATCCCCTCTTGTTTCCCAGTCAATGGTTTTGGGGACGTGTTTTTCTTATGCAATCCTTTGTGTACTTCTCTCTCTGTCTCTCTGTCTCTCTGTCTCTCTCTCTCCCCATGATCAGGGATCCCTGTCCTCTCCAGGTTTCATGATTCTTTCTCCCCAAATCACATCTCTGTACCTCCTACCTTCCACAATATGGCCTCTTCTCTCCTTCTAGTTGTGCAGTTTATTCTCTCAGTCCTCAGATCGATTTCCAGGGTGTTCTGAATAATTTGATATTTAACTATCTGTGTTTGAGGGACAAGGCAAGCATAAGGTCCTCTTACTACTCTACCATCTTAACTTAATTCTATCCATTTGTTTTAAACTTTCGTTACTACCCACTAAAATGATTTCATATCCCAAAGTAAATCTCGACTTGTCCTGCTGATATAACCAATAAATATCTGGAGGTAGCCCTAATTCACAATGGACCATCTCTAGCCAGCCCAGTGTTTACCTAACCCACAAACTCAGATATTCCCAACACAATTAACACAATAGAATGCTTTCTTAAAATAGGACAGATGTGGTCTCAAATCTTTTCACTTTAAGAATTTATCCCATTCCTCCTATTCCCAGTCTCATATCCCAAAACGTACCTAGACTCTACTGAATTGGGTTTAGCAGTAATCCTTGTTTAGTAGTAAAATTTTAAACTCAGTAACCTGTAATTTGATTTTATCTAATTCACCAAGGAACAAAAAAAAAGTTGGTTCTGTTGCTCATTTGTTTTAACTCTATTCTTCTGTTTTCTTCACATTGTATTACCAGTTCATATACTCAAATTTTTATTTGCTTTATTCATATAACATATTTCATATTCCTGATTTACTTATTCTGAGATTGTGCAAAACCAAGCCAAGCTTACTTGTAGCCAGAACTAACACATTAAAAAAAAAAACACGGAGCCCAAAGATGTGGGGAGAGTTTGGTTGACCAAAAAATTTAAGAGAGGCATTAGACTATTTAATGTGGAACCCAATTTAAAATTGTACATCATGTGGTTTAAAAAATGCTTACTTTTTGTGGTTGATGTGAGCTTATGTAAAACTACCTTGTTAAACTAAATAAGTGAATCCAAAATAAAGGAGAAAATACGAACTATTTTACATTTTTATCCTGCCTTTATCAGTAAAGAGTAAATTGGAACCACTTAAACTTTAAACAAATATTAAACAGTACACTCTTCAGTTCTTTAAATAACTATTCTGGGAGAACTGAAAACTATAGTCACTCTTGTATCTAACCAATACTTTACTGCAACAGACCTATCCTTTTTGTTTAACAATTTTATTGATACATAGTTCATATACTATATAATCCACACATTTAAAATGTACACTTTTAATGTTTTTTTGCATATTCACAAAATTGAGCAATGATCACCACAATAAATTTTAGAATATTTTCATCACCTCAAAAAAATAAGCCTATGTTCATTAGCAGTCACTCCCCATTTCCCCAGAAACCTGCCTCTAGCAACCAGGCTGTACCAACCATTATTCTACCTTCTGTCTCTATAGATTTGCCTATTCTGGACATTGCATATGAAAAGAATTATATAATATGTGACCTTTACTGTCTGGCTTCTTTCACTTATCAATTTTATAGAGTAAATCAGTGCTTCATTCTTTTTAATTGATGAATAAAAATCCATTTTAGAAATATAGCACATTTTGTTTAGACCTTCATCAGTTGATGGTCATTTTGATTGTTTCCACTTTGGAACTATTATAAATAATGTTACTATAAAAGTTCATACAATAACAAGAGACATCGATAACAAAGGACAACTAACAGATCACATATGTTTGGGAAAAAATACATAGTAATAAATAACATTTTAGTTACAAAAAGGAAGCATAAAAATTAAGGAATGCTAGAATAGAATAATAAAACTATACGTGTCAAAATTTGGTGACCATACCTGAAAAAGTTATATAGGTATATAGGCCAAAATTTATGACACTAGATAAGTTTAAGAGTAAAAAAGAAATGTTAAAAAACAAAACAAAACAAAAGTTGAACATTCAAGTCATAAGTTTGGAAAAAGTGCATAGAGAAAATATAAAAAGGGAATAATAAGCATAAAAGAAATAATGAAATAGAGAAGAGAAAAAACAACATAGAAGATTTACAAAATAAATTGTTTCCTTAAAGAGATGAGTAACATAGAACTTTGGCAAAACTATTTGTTTAAAGACCTTTCTCCAAAGAAGACATCCAGATGGCAAACAGGCACATGAAAAGATTCTTGATATCACTCATCATCAGGGAAATGTAAATCAAAACTACAATGAGATACTACCTCACACCTGTCAGAATGGCTAAAATAAAAATGCAAGGTTGGGGCGCCTGGGTGGCGCAGTCGGTTAAGCGTCCGACTTCAGCCAGGTCACGATCTCGCGGTCCGTGAGTTCGAGCCCCGCGTCAGGCTCTGGGCTGATGGCTCGGAGCCTGGAGCCTGTTTCCGATTCTGTGTCTCCCTCTCTCTCTGCCCCTCCCCTGTTCATGCTCTGTCTCTCTCTGTCCCAAAAATAAATAAAAAACATTGAAAAAAAAATTAAAAAAAAAAATGCAAGAAACAAATGTTGGTGACAATATGGAGAAAAAGGACCCTTTATGCACTGTTGGTGAGAATGCAAGCTGGTGCAGCCACTCCAGAAGAGAGTATGGAGGTTCTTCAGAAAGTTAAAAATAGAGCTACCCTATGATCTAGCAATTGCACTACTGGGTATTTACTGAAAAAATTCAAAACTGTGAATTCAAAAGGATATATGCATCCCTATGTTTATAGCAGGATTATTTACAATAGCCAAGATATGGAAGCAGCCCAAGTGTCCACTGATTGATGAATGGACAAAGAATATGGGGCATATATATACATATACAACAGAATATTACTCAGCCATCAAAAAGAATGAAACCTTGCCTTTGGCAATGATGTAGATGGAGCTAGAGTGTATTATGCTAAGTAAAATAAGTCAGTCAGAGTAAGACAAATGCCATATGATTTCATTCATATGTGGAATTTAAGAAACAAAACATATGAACATAGGGGAAGGGAAAAAACTGAGAAGGAAGCAAACCATAAAAGACTATAGAAACAAACTGGTGGTTGATGGAGGCAGGTGGGCAGGTGATGGGCTAAATGGATGATGGTATTAAGGAGGGTAATTGTTGTGATGGGCACTGGATGTTATATGTAAGTGATGAATCACTAAATTCTACACCTGAAACCAACTTTACTGTATTTGTTAACTAACTAGAATTTAAATAAAAACTTGAAGTCAAAAAAGGGATTAAATTCCTAAGTGTGAGACTTGAAACTATAAAAATCCTGGAGGAGAACACAAGCAGTAATCTCCTTGACATTGGCTATGGCAAAATTTTTCTAGTTATGTCTACTAAGGCAAGGGAAACAAAAGTGTGAAGAAACTGATGGGACTCACTCAAAATAAAAAGCTTCTGCACAACAAAGGGAACAATTAACAAATCTAAAGGGCAACCTACTGAATGGGAGAAGATATCTGCAAATGACATATCTAAGGACTTAGTATGCACAATATATAAAGAACTTATACAACTCAACACCAAAAATCCCAAATAATACAATTAAAAAATTGGCAGAAGACATGAACAGACATTTTTCCAAAGACATACAGATGGACAAGATCATGCTTAACATCACTGATCATCAGGGAAATGCAAATCAAAACTACAGTGAGATATCACCTAACACCTGTCAGAATGGCTAAATCAAAAACACAAGAAATAACAAGTGTTGGGTGAGGATGTGGAGGCAAATAAATTTTCATGCACTGTTAGTGGGTATGCACACTCATGCAGCCACTGTGGAAAACTATATGAACTTCACACAGAAAATTAAAAATAGAATTACCATATGATCCAGTAATTCCACTACTGGGTATTTACCCATAGAAAATGGAAATGCTAATTTGAAAAGATATATGCACCCCTATGTATATTGCAGTATTTATTTACAATAACAAAATTATGGAAGCAACCCAAGTGTCCATTAACAGATGGATGGATAAGAAGATGTAGAACACACACACACACGCACACACACACACACACACACCATGGAATATTACTCATCCATAAAAAGAATGAGATCTTGCCATTCACAACAACATGGATTGATCTAGATGGTATAATGCTAAGTGAAATAAACCAGTCAGAGAAAGACAAATACAATATAATTTCACTCACTTGTGGAAGTTAAGAAACAAAACATATGATTAAGCAAACAAAGCAGAAGCAGACCAATAAACACAACGAAGAAAGTGGTGCTTTCCAGTGGCAGGGCAAAATGGGTGAAAGGAAGTGGGAAGTACAGGCTTCTAGTAATGGAACAAAAAATCCCAAGAATGGATGGTACAGCATATTGTCAATGGTATAATAGTGTTGTATGGTGACAGATGGTATGTCCACTTGTGGTGAGCATAGCATAGCATATACAGTTGATGAATCACTATGTTATACACCTGAAAGTAATATAATATTGTGTGCCAAGCAAATTTCAATTTTTGGAAAGGCAAATTAACCTCAAAATAATGTAGAATGCCATTAATTATCAAAAAATTCACATTAAAATTTCAGTGACATACTGATACACACTCACAAGAGGGGTTAAAATGAAAAGGTATAGCAAAAACAAAACAATGATTAGAATAATAATTTACAGTCAATGAGTTTAACAAGGTCATAGAACACAACACATAGAACACTGAGTAATAAGAAAATTGATTGTATGCTTACATACTAACAAATGAAATGTAAAATTATTTTGCACATCCAAAAACACTGAATATTAAGTGGCAAGGAATAAATGTTTAAAAAGATATCTGAGGGGCGCCTTGGTGACTCAGTTGGCTGGGTTTCCAACTTTGGCTCAGATCATTATCTCACCGTGGGTTCAAGCCCCACATTGCGTTCTGTGCTGGCAGCTCAGAGCCTGGAACCTGCTTCGGATTCTGTGTCTTCCTCTCTCTCTGCCCCTCCCCTGCTCACACTCTGTCTCTGTCTCTCTCTCTCTCAAAAATAAACAAAACAAAACAAAACAAAACATTAAAAAGATATCCAATATCTGTACATTAGAATCTTCAAGGGGTGCTTGGGTGGTTCAGTCAGTTAACCGTCCAACTCTTGGCTTTGGCCCAAGTCATGATCTCATGGGCTTGTGGGTTAGAGCCCTGCATCGGGCTCTGTGCTGACAGTGCAGAGCCTACTTGGGATTCTCTCTCTCTCTCTCTCTCTCTCTCTCTCTCTCTCTCCTCTCTCTGCCCATCTCCTGCTTGTGCTCTCTCTCAAAATAAATAAATAATCTTAAAAAAAGAACCTTCAAAATATTGCAAAGATAAAGAAAGTCTAATCTAAAAGCTATGCCATATTAATGGATTGGAAGATTTAATATGGTTAAGATGGTATTCTCCCCAAATTGATCTATAGATTTAATACAAAGCCATTAAAATTTTCCACTGGCTTTAAAAAAATAAGTTAAAAGACCAATTCTAAAATTTAAATTGAGACTGGGTGAAATAGGTGACAAGGATTAAAGAGTACATTTATTATGATGAAACAAATAAAATAAAATGATAAAAACATAGAAATAAAATTTTTATGAGAATGCTAGAACCTACAATAACTTAAAACATTTTTAAAAGGGACAAATTGAAGGACTTACCCTTATCTGATTTCAAGATTGAATGTAAAGCTACAGTAATAAAGACAGTTGTTATTGGTGACAAAAAATTGACACACAGATAAATAAAATGAAGCACAGACAGCACAGAAATAGATCCAAACATATTTTTATAAATGAATTTTTACAAAGTGCGAGGTGATTCAGTGGGTAAAGGCAGAACTTAACAAATGGTTTTTGACAAATGAGAATTAAATGTGGGAAAAATGAGTATCTATATCATGCACAATTAACTGAAAATAGATTATAGATATAAAAGAGCTGAAAACTATAAAATTGTGAGAAGAAAATATAGAAGCAAATTTTTGTGACTTTGAGTTAGCTATGACACCAAAATCACAGCAAAAAGATTGGATTTTATCAAAATTTAAAACTACCTTTCATCAAAAAAAAAACTATCAAGAAATTTAAAAAGAAAACCTGTAGAATGGGAGAAAATATTTTCAAATTATTTATCTGACAATAAACATGTATATGTAATATGTAAACTACTCTTAATAAATCAACAGTAAAAAAGACAATAATTTTTAAATGGGCAAAAAGTTTGAATAGATACTACTTCAAAGAAGACAGGTAAAATGACAGTAAGGAAATGAAAGATGTTCAACACCAGTAGTCATTATGAAAATGCAAATAAAATCCACAATTAAATATCACTTCACACCCGCTGTGATGGCTATAATACAAATATAAAAAGTATATGAAATAACAAGGGTCTGCAAAAATGTGATAAAATTTAAACCCTCATAATTTGCTTGTGGAAAGGTAAAATCGTGCATCCATTTTGGCAAACAGGGTGGTAGTTCCTTAACAGGTTAAACATAAAGTTACCATATGACCCAGAAATTCTACTCTTAAATATATATCCAAAAGAAATGAAAACTTATTGGGTACCTGGGTGGCTCAGTCGGTTAAGTGTCCGACTTCGGCTCAGGTCATGATCTCCTGCTTCGTGAGATGAAGCCCTGCATTGGGTTCTGTGTTGACAGCCAAGAGCCTGGAGCCTGCTTCAAATTCTGTGTCTCCCTGTCTCTTTGCCCCTCCTCCACTCATTCTCTCTCTCTCTCTCTCTCTCTCTCTGTCTCAAAAATAATAAATAAACATTAAAGAAAGAAATAAAAACTTATGTCCACATACACGCTTTCATACAAAATTTCAAGCAGCATTATTCATAATAGCCAAAAGAAATGGAAATAATCCCAATGTCCATTAACTGATGAATGGATAAACGAAATGTGGCTTGTCTGTACAATGTAATATTATTCATCTGTAAAAAAGAATAAAATATTGATTCACACCACAAAACGAATAAACCTTGAAAGCATATGTTAAGTGAAAGAAGCCCACATGTTGTGTGATTCCATTTATATGAAATGTCCAGAATAGGAGAATCTATATATAGAGAAATTAGATTAGTGGTTGCTTAGGGCTGAGAATGGGGAATGGAAGATTGACAGGTAATGGCTACCGGATACAGGGTTACTGTTTGGGGTGATGAAAATTTGTAAAATTGATTGTGATGATGGATGCATAACTCTGAATATACTAAAAGTCATTGAATTATGTACCTTAAATGGGTGAATTATATGATATGTGAATTATATCTCAATAAGTTGTAACAAAAAGACTTGAAGTTTTAATAAAGACAATTTCAAACATAAAATAGACCTACACTACAAGAAATATTAAAGTAATTCTTTCAAATGGTAGGTAAATGATACCAGTGGGAAACCTTGGGCTATACAAATAAATGAAAAGCATCAGAAAAGCAGAAAGAGTAACCATATGTACGAATATAAAGACTTTCCTTTCTTATCATTTAAATGTTTAAAAGATTATTGGTTGTTTAAAGAAAAACAACCATGTATGACAGAGCTTATAGTATTATAGCAGTAAAATATATGAAAGCAAGGGAACAAAGGCCAGGAAGAGAGAAGTGGAAGTATGCTGTTAATAAGTTTCCCATACTATAAAAGAAACAGCATAAATTACTTGAATATGTCACTTGACTGTGATATCTTAAAGATATCTAATATAAACCCTAAAGCAACCATTAAACTAACACAGCAAAGAATTATAGCTAATAATCCAAAAAAAGGATTAAAAAATGGAATGATAGGGGCGTTTGGGTGGCTCAGTCAGTTAAGCGTCCGACGTCAGCTCAGGTCATGATCTCGCGGTCTGTGAGTTCATGCCCTGCGTCAGGCTCTGTGCTGACAGCTCAGAGCATCGAGCCTGCTTCGGGTTCTGTGCCTCCCTCTCTCTCTGCCCCTCCCCTGCTCACCCTCTGTCTCTTTCACTCTCAAAAATGAATAAATGTTAATAAAAATTTAAAAAAATAGAATGGTAAAAAACAATCAGAAAGAAATCAGAAAAAGAAAAGAAACAAAAATCAGATGGAACAAACAAAAAACAAATTTTAAGATGGTATATATAAAGCCAACTATATCAATAATCACTTTAAATGTAAGTGATCTAAATATATCCATTACAATACAAAGATCGGGTAAAAAAGTAAGATCCAACTGTATGCTGTTTATAAGAAACATACTTTACATATAAAAAGCTATTATGTTAAAAGTAAAAAGATAGCAACAAATACCATGAAAACTGTAACCAAAAGAGAGCTGGAGTATCTTTATTAACTTCAGAAAAACTAGACTTCAGAACCAGGAATATTATCAGGAATAAAGAGAGATATTACATAGTGATAAAAGTGTCAGTTCTTCAGGAAGACATAAAAATCCTAAATGTGTATGCACTTTGCAATTATATGATGCAAAAACTGATAAATCTGAAAGAAGCAATTCACAAGTATGGTTGAAGACTTCAGCACTCCTTTCTTAGTAATTTATAGAAAAAGTAGTCAGAAAATGTGTAAAGAATACAGATAACCTAAACACCACAATCAATCAATTTGACCTAACTGATATCTATACAGCACCCCATTCAAAAACAGCAGAATAGACATTCTTTCCCAGTACACTTGAAATGATCACCCAACATAGACCATAATCTAAACCATAAAACAAACCTTAGCAAATTTAAAAGGATACAAATCATACAAAAGATGTTCTTAAACTATAATGGAATTAAATTAGAGATTGATAACAAAATAACTTGAGAAATTCCTAAATATTTGTAAATTAAACAACACACTTCTAAATATCCTGTGCATCAAAAGGAAGAGGCAGGGAAATTGAAAATATTTTGAACTAAATGAAAATGAAAATAAAACATATCAAATGTTGTCAGATGCAGTTACAAACTGCTTGGAAAGAAAATTATAGCATTAAATTCTTACATTAGAAAAGAAAAAAGATCTCATGTTGGTAACTTAAGCCTCCAAATTAAGAAATTAGAGGACCTGGGTGGCTCAGTCAGTTGAGCATCTGACTTCAGCTCAGGTCATGATCTCATGGTCTATGAGTTCCAGCCCCACATCAGGCTCTGTGCTGACAGCTTGGAGCCTGCTTTGGATTCTGTGCCTCCCTCTCTCTTTCTGCCCCTCCCTCACTTACTTTCTCTCTCTTTCTGTCTCTCTCTCTCAAAAATAAATAAACATTAAAATATTTAAAAAAAGAAATTAGAGAAAAAAGAGCAAAAAAGAATTGAAACTAAAGCAAGCAAAAGGAAGAATATTTGGAGGAGAAATGAATAAAATCAAAAATGGAAAAATGGTAGTAGAAACAAATGAAACCAATAGGTGGATTTTTCAAAAGTTCAAAACTGAACTTACAGACCTGAAGCAAGCCTGAAGAAGAAAAAAATGATAAAATACACAAATTACCAACATCAGAAAGGAAAGAGATCTCTACTAATAGCCCAGACATTAAAAGGATAATAAAAAATTGCTACAGGGGGCGCCTGGGTCGCTCAGTGGGTTAGGAGTCTGACTTCGATCTCAAGGCTTGTGAGTTCCAGCTGCATCAGGCTCTGTGTTGACAGCTCAGAGCCTGGAGCCTGCTTCAGGTTCTGTGTCTCCCTCTCTCTCTGCCCCTCCCCTGCTCATGCACTGTTTCTTTCTCTCAAAAATAAATAAAAACATTTAAAAAATTTAAAAAAAACAAAAAAAAAGGATTGCTAACAAACAACTCTATGCCCATAATTCAAAAACTTAGATAAAATGGACTGATTCCTTAGAAGATACAAACTATCAAAAATCACTGAAGAAGAAATAGATAACCTGAATAGTCCTGTGTCTATTAAAGAAATTGAATTTACAGTTAAAAAAAAACTTCCATAAAAGAAAAATCAGGCCTAAATAGTTTCACTGATGAATTCTACCAAATATTGACAAAGAAATTATAACAATTCTCAACACTTACCTATGGAAAATAGAAGATTGCACACTCCCTATCTCATTTCATGAGGCCATCATTCCTCTAATACAAAAAACAAAGATATTAAAAGAAAACTACAGATCCAAATCCTTTCTTTTTTTCTTGCAAAATTACATAGTAAAATTTACCATTCTTTTCTTAATATAATTTATTGTCAAGTTGTATACATACTTGTGTGTGTGTGTATATATATATATATATATATATATATATATATATACATACAGTGTATACAGTGTCTCTTGGTTTTGGGCATAGATTCCCGTGATTCACCACTTATATACAATACCCAATGCTCATCCCAACAAGTGCCCTCCTCAATGACCATCACCCATTTTCCCCTCTCCCCCATCCCCCCATCAACTCTTAGTTTGTTTTCTGTATTTAGGAATCTCTTATGGTTTGCCTCCCTCCCTCTCTGTTTGTAACTAATTTTCCCCTTCAAAATCCTTTCTTCAACAAAATCTTCAATAAAACATAAACATTAAATCCAGCCATATATAGAGTGGAAAATACAATACCACTAGTAGGTTTCATCCTAAGATAGCAAGACTGGTTCAACATTTGGAAATAAATCAATTTAATTCACCATTTTAACAGACTAAGAAAAACCATATGATCATGTCATATGGTATGTATTTTCTGGAATTGATGCAGAAAAATTATTCAACAAAATTCAATGCCCATTACTGATAAAAACTCTCATCAAACTAGAAATAGACAGAAACTTCCTTAATATAATAAAAAAAAACGTCAGTGAAACATCTACTACAATGTTATATTTAATTATATTAAGAACCAAGCAAGGATGTCCTCTCTCACCATTCCTGTTCAGTATCATACTGGAAATCCTACTGTGTAAGAAGACAAGAAAATGATATGAAGCATCCAGATTGGAAAGAAAGAAATAAAATTGCCCTTATTCATAGATAACATGATTGTTCACCCCCAAATCCCAATAAATAAAAAATCTCCTAAAACTAATAATGTGTTTAGCAAGATCACAGGTTAAAAAGTCAATATACACACTAGCAATGAGCAGGTAGAATTTGGTATTTTAAAAATACCATTTACAATAATGCTGTAAATAAAGCTAAATGCTTAAGTATAAATCTAACAAAAATATGTATACATTTTGCTGAAGACAACAAAATACTGATGAAAGAAATCTAAGATATAGAGAGATATATTCTATATTCATGTGTTTGAAGACTCAATGTTGTTAAAATGTCAGTCCTCCCAAGTTTATGTATGGATTAATTGCAATTCCAATCAAAATTCCAAGGATTTTTGGTAGACATAGACAAGCTGTTATTATACCAAAACTAAACAAAATCAAATAAAACAAAACCAATCCTTAATGTCATCAAAATTATCATCAGTATTTAAATTATCCAGATTGTCTCAAAAGTGTTTTTTAAACTGTTTGCTTTTTTGAATTATGATCCAAATAAAATTCATACATAGCAATTGACTTTTGCTCTTGCAATTTATATTCAAATTCAAGACTGAAGAGGAGATGTTGAACTGTTGAGGATACGAAACAAGTTGTTTGTAGATTAGTTTCCCTCAGTTTGGATTTTGCTGATTGCATCCCTGTGGTATCATTGAATATGTTCCTCTACCTTGTGTATATCTTGTAAAGAGGTAGCTAGAATTGGAAAACTACAGCCTACAAGCAAAATCCTGGCTGCAGCCTGTTTTTGTGCTGCCCATAAGTTAAAAATGGTTTTTGTGTGCTATGGTCTGTAAGTTTGTGTTCCCTCCTCCCAATTCATATGTTGAAATTCTGACCCCGAAGGTGATGGTGTTAATAGGTGGGGCTTTGGGGAGGTTATTATGTCATGAAGGTAGAGCCCTCATGAATGGGATTCACTTTTAGAAAAGAGAGCCCACAGAGCCTTCTAGCCCATTCCACTATATGAGGACATAGTGAAAAGGTGCCAGCTCTGAACCAGAAAGAGGGCCTTGGTGCTGGTGCCTAGAGCTTGGACTTCTAGTTTCCAGAACTGTGAAAAAACAAATTTCTATTGTTTGTAAGTACCCCACTCTCTGGTATTTTGTTATAGCAGTCCAAACAGGCTAAGACACATTTTTAAAGATCTGTAGAAATCTGGGGCACCTGGGTGGCTCAGGTAGCTAAGCATACAACTCTTGATCTCAGCACAGATCTTGATCTCAGGGTTGTAAGTTCAAACCCCAGGCTGGGCTCTATGCTGGTCATGAAGCCTACTTAAAAAAAAGGAGCTGTAGGGGCGCCTGGGTGGCGCAGTCGGTTAAGCGTCCGACTTCAGCCAGGTCACGATCTCGCGGTCCGTGAGTTCGAGCCCCGCGTCAGGCTCTGGGTTGATGGCTCAGAGCCTGGAGCCTGTTTCTGATTCTGTGTCTCCCTCTCTCTCTGCCCCTCCCCCGTTCATGCTCTGTCTCTCTCTGTCCCAAAAATAAATTAAAAAAAAAAAAACGTTGGAAAAAAAAAAAGGAGCTGTAAAATTCAAAACAAAACAAAAAGAATACACAACAGAACCAATAGGTCTTCAAAGCCTAAAATATTTACTGTCTTTTTACAAATAATGTTTTTCAATCTCTGATTTAGAGAACTGATTCTCTGACTATTTAAAATACATTTTTTAAAAAGTTGGGGACCAGTACTTTTATCAGACAAAATAGACTTTAAAACAAAGACTATAATGAACTACACACACACACACACACACACACACACACGTAGATTTTAGAAAGGTGAAAATTTACTAAGATATGTAGTCTAGTTCTCTAGTTCTTAGTAGTCTAGTTCTTCACTGAGAATTATCTGGTTTTGACATATTACAAGTAATGTCAAATTCAAAGTAAGAATTCACTCTAGGATCAAAATTACCTGGGACTCTTCGTACTTTGCAGCTTTCTGCAAGTCTACAATCATTTAAAAATAAAAACAAAAAAACCCAAATTTATTTCTTAAAAAATCAATTTTAAAGATGCCTGTTAGAAAATAAAGTCAAAAACTAAACAAAAAGAATATTTTAAAATTTCCAAATATTTAAATTTGATAAAGTGTCATAAGTTTAAGTTCACAATATTCATGGGATTAAAATAGGATTTGGTTGGGGAGCACCTGGGTGGCTCAGTTGGCTAAGCTTCTGACTCCTGATCTCAGCTCAGATATCCACCTCAGTGTCATGAGATCAAGCCCTGCACTGGGCTCTGTGCTGGGTATGGCGCCTACTTAAAATAGGGTTCGGTTGGATTCAGAGTAAAAAATGGTCTGTCATCCCATCACTCAAAAGTGCATGTTACATACATGTGTGCACAAAATACATAAAATGAGCAGTTAAAAATACTATAACAAGATACAAAGAAGGGCATTACATAAAGATAAAGGGATTAATCCAACAATAGGATATGATAACTGTAAATATCTATGCACCCAACATTGGAAAGTGTGAATACATAAAGCAAATACTAAAGGACATAAAGAGAAATGAATGGTAATAAAATAATAGTAGGGCACTTTAGTACTCCACTTACATCAATGGATAGATCATTCAGACAGATTTTTCAGTAAGTAACGTGCCTTTAAACAACACATTAAACCAGATGGACATAACAGATTTATATAAAACATTCCATCCCAAAACAACAGAATGCATATTCTTTTTATAAAAATATTTTTAATGTGTATTTATTTTTGAGAGAGAGAGAGAGAGTGCAGGGGAGGGGCAGAGAGAGAGGGAGACACAGAATTTGAAGCAGGCTCCAGGCTCTGAGCACTCATAAAATGCAAGATCATGACCTGAGCCGAAGCTAGACACTTAACCGACTGAGCCACCCAGGTGCCCCAGAATACACGTTCTTTTTAAGTACACATGGAACATTCTCCAGAATATATCATATGTTAAGCAACAAAACAATTTTCATTAAATTTGAGACTGAAATTATACCATGCATGTTTTTTGACCACAATTATATGAAAGTATAAATCAATCACAAGAAAAAAAAACTGGAAAAAACACAAACACATGGACAGTAAGCAACATATTACTAAAAAAAAAACCCCAATGGGTCAATGAAGAAATCAAAGAAGAAATAAAAATACATAGAGACAAATGAAAGAAGAACACAAATATTTTAAGTCTTTGGGGTGGATGAAAGCAGTTCTAAGAAGAAAATAAATAGCAATACAGGTCTACCTCAAGAAACAAGAAAAATCTAAAATAAATAATCTAATTTTACACCTTAAGGAACTAGAAAAAGAAGAACAAATAAAGCCCAATGTGAGTAAAAGGAAAGAAATAATAAAGAGCAGAGCAGAAATAAATCAAATAGATCCCCCCCAAAAAAAACCAATAGGGAAAAAAACAATGAAACCAAGAGCTGATTATGTTTTTAAAACATGTTTATTTATTTATTTTGAGTGTGTGTGTGAGGGAGAGAGAGAGAGAGCATGAATGGGAGAGAAGCAGAGAGAGAGAGGCAGAGAGAGAATCCAAAGCAGGTTCTGAGCTGTCAGCATGGAGTCTGGCAGTGCTTAGCCTCACGAACCATGAGATCATGACCTGAGCCAAAATCAAGAGTTGGATGCTTAACTGACTGAGCTACCCAGGTGTCCCACGAGCTGGCTCCTTGAAAAGGTAATTAAAATGGATAAAACCTTAGACAACATGATCAAGAAAAAAAAGAGAGAAAGGACCCAAATAAATAAAATCAAAAAAAGAAGAGAATAACTAACAACTGATACCACAGAAATGCAAAGGATTATAAAAGAATACCACAAAAAATTATATGCCAGTATATGGGACAACCTAGAAGAAATGAATAAATTCCTAGAAACATATAATCTTCCAAAATGGAATCAGGAAGAAATATAATTTCTGAACAGACCAATTAGTAATGACAAAATTGAATCAGTAATAAAATACTACCAAAAACTTAAAAGTCCAGGACTAGATGGATTCACAAATGAATTCTACCACACATTTAAATAACAATTAATACTTATTTTCCTCAAATTATTCCAAAAAAAAGAGAAAGGGAAGGAAATCTCCAAACGCATTCTACAAGGGCAGCATTACTCAGATACCCAAACAAAAAACATCACAAATGGTTTTATCCTAAGGATGCAAGGATGGTTCAAAACCTGCATATCAATCAATGTGATACACCACATCAACAAAGCAAAGGATAAACATCATAAGGTCATCTCAGTAATAAAGAGATGTTCATGATAAAAAACTCTCAACAAAAATGGGTTTAGAGGAAAGATACGTCAACATCAGCATCATAAAGACCATATGTGAAAAACCCACAGTTAGCATCATATTCAATGGTGAAAAACTGAGAGCTTTTTCTCTAAAATCAGGAACAAGACAAGGATGTTCACTCTCACCACTTTTATTCAACACATAACTAGAAATCCCAGACTCAGTAATCAAACAAGAAAAAGAAATGAAGCATCCATATTGGTAAGGAAGAAGTTAAATTATTACTATTTGCAGATGACATGATACTATACATAGAAAACCCTAAATCACACACACACACACACACACACACACACACACACAAATTAGAAGTAATGAATAAATACAGTAAAGTTGCAGGATACAAAATTGATACCCAGAAATTGGTAGCATTTCTATGCACGAATAATGAGTAGCAGGAAGGGAAATTAAGAAAACAATTCCATTTGCAATTGCACCAAACAGGACAAAATAGCTAGGAATAAAACTTAACCCAGGAGGCGAAAGCCTTACACTATGAAAAGTATAAAGTACTAATGAAAGAAATTGAGATGACACAAACAGATGGAAAGATAGTCCATGCTTATGGATTAGAAGAATTAATATTGTTAATATGTTCATACTACCCAAAACAATCTACAGATTAATGTAATTCCTATCAAAATACCAGCAATAGCTTTCACAGAAGTACAACAAATAATCCTAATATTTGTGTGGAATCACAAAGCAATCTTGAAAGAGAAGAATAAAGATGAAGGTATCATAATCTTAGATTCAAGATACATAGAAAAGCTATAGTAATCAAAACAGTATGGTACTAGTACAAAAATAGATACATATATCAATAAACAGAATAGAGAGTCCAGAAATAAAATCAGGCTTATATTTTCAATCTATGACAAAGGAGGCAAGAAAGTAGAATCAGACCTACAAATACAGAGTATTGGTGGTTGCCAGAGGGAAGGGGAAGGGGGAGGTGTACAAAATAGGTGAAGGAGCGTGGCAGATATAGGTTTCCTGTTATGGAATGAATAAGTCATGGGAATAAAAGGCACACCATAAGATATATAATCAATGACATTGCAATAGCATTGTACGGTGACAGTAGCTGCACTTGTTGTGAGTATAGCCTAGTGTATAGATTTGTTGAATCATTAAATTGTATACCTGAAACAAATCTAACACTGTGTGTCAACTATACTCAAGTAAAATATTTTTTTAAAAATAAAATAAAATACATTATTACATAGCTATTGTTCTGATAAGGTTTTCTGAATCCTTCTGGGGCAGTTCTGATTCATATTTTCCTAAGAATCTATCCATCTCTGATACTTTTTTTAACTTGTTTTATTTTTTATTTTTTTAAGTTTACATCCAAATTATTTAGCATATAGTGAAACAATGATTTCAGGAGTAGATTCCTTAGTGCCCCTTACCCATTTAGCCCATTCCCCCCTCCCACAACCCCTCCTGTAACCCTCAGATTGTTCTCCATATTTATGAGTCTCTTCTGTTTTGTCCCCCTCCCTGTTTTTATATTGCCCTTCCCTTATGTTCATTTGTTTTGTCTCTTAAAGTCCTCATATGAGTGAAGTCATATGATTTTTGTCTTTCTCTGACCGACTAATTTC
Source organism: Neofelis nebulosa (assembly GCF_028018385.1). Classification (NCBI taxonomy): domain Eukaryota; kingdom Metazoa; phylum Chordata; class Mammalia; order Carnivora; family Felidae; genus Neofelis; species Neofelis nebulosa. The sequence continues at coordinate 57,112,667 of NC_080800.1, forward strand.
ACTTAGCATAATACCCTCCAGTTCCATCCACGTAGTTGCAAATGGCAAGATTTCATTCTTTTTGATTGCTGAGTAATACTCCATTGTATATGTATACCACATCTTCTTTATCCATTCATCCATCGATGGACATTTGGGCTCTTTCCATACTTTGGCTATTGTTGATAGTGCTGCTATAAACATGGGGGCGCATGTGTCTTTTCGAAACAGCACACCTGTATCCCATGGATAAATGCCTAGTAGTGCAATTGCTGGGTCGTAGGGTAGTTCTATTTTTAGTTTTTTGAAAAACCTCCATACTGTTTTCCAGCCATCTCTGATATTTTTAAACTTGTTTGCATGGAAAGTACATAATACCCTTATATAAATTAAAAAAAAAAAACTTCTTCATTATTACTCTTGACCTTAATTTTAATCCCACTTTCATCACTAACAAAATTTCAGAGTAGTTTGGAACAAACCACTTGTTTAGTCTCTTGTTTTAGTCTTCTCATAAATGGGAAGAATAATACAACTTACTTCACAGACTTTTTATGAGGATCAGATGCAATAATGTATGTGAAATTGATTTCTAAAATAGTAGAGCCCAAACAGAGGCTAGTTGCTTTTTTAACCTGCTAGACTATTTTAATAAACTCATTTCATTTATGTGGACTTTTCCTTTTAATGTTTACATGTTATCTTTGAGTGGGAATATAGGGGATTGGATCTAGTACACAAGTGGAGGGGTTAGCCTTATATAGTAATGACATTTATCAGAGAATGTGGTTACAGATGTTTATAAGTGGGTAGATGTGGTGGTGAAAGTCTGTAGATGTTCTCTTATTATTGCAAAGTTGTCATGTGAAATTCAGGACTAGAGAGAAAATGTTGAGGAGACAGAACGTATAATATAATCTTCTTCTAGGCAGTGGGGTGAGTGAATGGACTTACAAAATGTGTGTGATCACCCAGCAGCATTAACCAGTCTATAAAAGCTTTGTGGTCATTTTAAGTGAGACCAGTCAGCATAGTTGCATTCTTTACTCCAAGCACACTTAGCTGACTGTGGCAGGCACCAAGTAGATAGGGCTAGACTTTTGCCACATAAGTATGATGAAGCAAAACAGGGGCAAGGGAGTTTAGAGTTTCCAAAGGAGTGAGTGTAGCGATCATCAACGGAGTTTAAACTGAATAAGTAGGGAAGAGAGAACATCAGTGGGATGTGAGACAGTGAAATATTTGTAGATTAATGAATTCTAAGTCCCAACAAAGCAAAGAGTAGCAAGTGTGAGGTGGTTTTGTTTTTCCCTGAGCTTGTTTCTTGCTCGTCTCATATACATTAAAGCGGCGGGTTTTTCTAAGAATTCACACATAAACAGAGGTAGGAAATAATTTGGAGAGCTAAACTGAAGAATTTACTATATTTTAAGTTCTCATACAAGTAGCTCAAATATTAGTGGATTACGTATGCATCCTTACAGACTGTAAGATCTAGGAAAATCAGTGACCTCTGCCCCACTTTGTCATGCCCACTCCCACCATTTTCCTTTCCCAACCTTCTTATAGAGGAAGCCTACTTTAAAATTATTCCAAGTGGTGTTTCTCATATGGCAGTTTATGTAAAGAACGGAAGTGATGCTGCTCCATACTCCTCAGAGCGTTCTTTCCTTTCCTATACTTCCTCCTCCTTTCTTTCTTTGCAATCTTTCTTTTTGAAAAAGAGATGTTGGGGAAGGGTGGAAAAAGAAATATTTAGTCCAGCAGACACACTTCTCTTTGCTCTGTGTGTAATTTTAAGGAAAGTCTAGTTGCAAAGGTTTTGTTCATTTTTGAAAAATACACTTTCCATGGGGTGCCTGGCTGGAGCATGTGGCTCTTGATCTTAGGGTTGTGAGTTCAAGTCCCACGTTGGGCATAGAAATTACTTGAAAATAAAATCTTAATAAAAGAGAGAAGTACACTTTTCAGATGAACTTACTCAGAACAAACACTGACTAGACATTCTACATTTTTAGTTCTTTTTGTCCACTGAGCCTAGAAATTCTCCCACAGTAGCCCCATGTCCTCTTTCTCCCTAGCAACAAAAGAGGAGCGCATTGCTGCTAAGAAGATAGTGAAGGACCAGAAAAAGAGAAAGAAGGAATAACCAAAGGAGGTAATGGAAGAAACACCTCTCCTTGGCTAATGAGATACTAACACTCATCACTTAATTTATCTGCTTTACATTCCACTTCTCAGTTTTCCCCAACTCCTTGACCTGACATTTGCTGACAGAGTAGTTTTATGTCACCTTACAATGGCCTAAGCCCAAAACTTCCCATCTCAATATCCCATCCATGGCCCTTGTTCTCTCCAATCCCTCACTGGCAGTGTGGTTCGATTTTCTTTCATTTGAAAACAAAAGCATTCTAACAGATACAGGACACTTTGTGTTTTATATACTTATGTATTTTGATTCTTTACAACAAACATTTCTATTGTAAGTGTTGACAGCTAATTTTTGACTCATAGTCCTTACAATTCTATAAGGTAGTTATTGTCATTATTTCTATTTTACAGATGATGAGATTGAGGCACAGAGACGTTTAGTAACTTGTCAAAAGTCAAGTAAAAAGTACATGGTGGAGTTTAGCTTCATACCCAAGTGTTCTGGTTCCACAGTTTGTATTCTTATTCAATTCACTAAATTGCCTCTCTTTTTATAAATGTAAATATAAAAGATAAAGAAAAAATGAAAGCAAAATTGTTTCCTTGGCACTCCTACTGCCACCACTGCTTTTCAGGTGTCTATTATCTTGTGTTTAGACTAGGCATCAACCCCTCTCTTGCCCTGCCTGCCTCACATCCTCTTAGCCATCCATTCTGCCAGGTTGAACCTGGAAGCACTTGTCTATGCTGTGCTGTATCTCATGATCTGTCATAGGCCTGGGGGAATCTCTTCTGTCATTTTGCATGTGCACAAGTTTGGAGATACAAAAGAGTTAACACTCTACATAGTGACCCTTGACAATGGGATTTGGGAGCGCTAGAGACATGTTTGCCTCTTCTATCTCTCCAGCAGACAATTCTGAAGCCCATTCTACATGGCTCCGCAGTAGGATCTCCCCCCAGTTTTGCAGCTTGAAAACATACCTAAGTCATGAGACTTTCCTTCCGTTTCTGCTTCACTCTTCCCAGCTCCCTACTAATGTTGGGGATCACTTTCCAACATCAACATATATATAAAAGTCCTTGTCTCAGACTCTGCTTTCTTTCTTTTTAAAAAAATTTTTTTAATGTTTTATTTATTTTTGAGACTGAGAGAGACAGAGCATGAACGGGGGTGGGTCAGAGAGAGAGGGAGACACAGAATCTGAAACAGGCTCCAGGCTCGGAGCTGTCAGCACAGAGCCCAACACGGGGCTCGAACCCACGGACCGTGAGATCATGACCTGAGCCGAAGTCGGACGCTAAACCGACTGAGCCACCCAGGTGCCCCTCAGACTCTGCTTTCTGAAGGAAATGCAGAGTAAGAGAGACCACTCTTCCGATAAGAAATATTTAACCTTTTTTTCCCGCACTGCTACTTTCTCATACACTTTCTCATTTAAGCCTCCAAAATCTACTTTGAATATAGTGTTGATAGTATGTCTCCATTTTAATAGAGATATACTTATTCATATTTTACAATATTATTCATATATTACAATAATATATATGATGATTCTTTTTTTAAAAATTACACAAAAAATGAAAAGACCATCTTTAGCACATGAGCTTTGGTCTTTGTCTTTGTGTTTTCTTCATTGCAAGATGATTGCTGCACCTCCAGACATCATATCTGCATTCAAGGAAAGAAAATTGGTGGGGGTTGGGGGGGTGGCAAGCCATGCAAGCTGAATCTGTCTTTTCTATCTAATAAAGCAAATGTTTTTCCAGAAGCCTCCCTAAATGACTTTTGTTTTTTTCTCAGCCCAAACTGGATATGGCCATCCCTGTCTACAAAGGAAGTTGGAAAATTGGAGAACAAGATTGCCATGCTTGACTTGAAATGATCATGCTTCAATACTTGGGTCTGGACACATTGCCAAACCGAACATAAGTGGAGTGTATCAAGAAGGAATAAGGGTGGGGGGCTCCTTGGTGGCTCAGTAGGTTGGGTATCTGACTTCAGCTCAGGTCATGATCTCACGGTTCATGGGTTTGAGCCCTGTGCCGGGCTCTGTGCTGACTGCTCGGGGCCTGGAGCCTGCTTTGGATTCTGTGTCTCCCACTCTCTCTTCCCCTCTCCTACTCGTGCTCTCCCTCTGTCTCTTTCTCTCTGAAAAATAAATAAACGTTAATTTTTTTTTAAAAAAAAGAAGGAATAAGGGAAAAATGGATATTGTTGAGGCAATTGAATCTTGCCTTCATTAATCTTTATATTTAACACAAGTAGTGGCTACTTTTTTCATTTAATATATCATGAACATCTTTATATGTCAATACACAAAGATCTATCTTTTCTAAACAATACCTGCTGAAATGTTTAGGCATGAAGTATACTAATGTCTTTACTTTGAAATGTATAAAGAATGAAGTAAATGATGCATGAAGAGGTTTGTTGGATGAACAGATGGATAGAGATGTAATAAGGCAGAAATAGCAAAATGTGAATTGTAGAAATCTAGGTGGTGTGTGTATGGGTGGTCACTGTACTATTCTTTCAACTTTTTAAAATATATTTGAACATTTTCATAGCAAAATTTTGGGGAAAGTATTAACTAATTGAATAGTACAAATGTACAGGTATTACAAAATAAATCGTAGGGGCACCTGGGTGGCTCAGTTGGTTAATCTCCGACTTCAGCTCAGGTCAAGATCTCATGGTTTGTGAGTTTGAGCCCTGAATTCCTCTCTACTGTCAGTACAGAGCCTGCTTCAGATCCTCTGTCTCCCTCTCTCTCTGTCCCGCCCCCGCTCTTGCTCTCTTCAAAAAATAAACATTTTAAAAAAAGAAAAGAAAAAAATAAAAATAAATTGTAAAATTATTTCTTTTGTTATAAAATTACAATTAGGACACATGCTAAGTGTGTGAATGTAGTTTTATTATTAAAACAATCAAATGTCAAAGGATTCATGGTTTGAAAGAGAATAATTCATGTTGGTATACACAATTATAAATGTTGCTGGAGGGGCGCCTGGGTGGCGCAGTCGGTTAAGCGTCCGACTTCAGCCAGGTCACGATCTCACGGTCCGTGAGTTCGAGCCCCGCGTCAGGCTCTGGGCTGATGGCTCAGAGCCTGGAGCCTGTTTCAGATTCTGTGTCTCCCTCTCTCTCTGTCCCTCCCCCGTTCATGCTCTGTCTCTCTCTGTCCCAAAAATAAATAAACGTTGAAAAAAAAAATTAAAAAAAAAATAAATAAATGTTGCTGGATTATGATTATAACTGAAAAAAATATATATCATGGCGATTCTTATTCTGTGAGTTATTTATACCCTTTACATCGTTTTACCTTACTTAAGAGGCACTCTGGAATTTTGTGGAGTGCTTAACCAAAAATACAGAGCACTCTACTTCATCTCATATGAATTTCCTACCTTGTTTGTTAAACAGGGAATAGGTATGTGTAGCCTGAAAGGGCACCCAGGTAACCTTAATACTGACTGAATCTGTAACTGCTTTATAATCTGACCTCCTCCTAGCCCAGGAGCAAGGCAATCCTGAGTCAGAAGTGCTGAGAAAGCACAGGAATGAGGTACAGGTTAGAGGAGTTAGATAACTTAGTTTGGAGTTAGGTGTGGAAATAAAAGTTAAAAAAAGCTTCAGGAAAGTGGGAAAGGAACAGACAATGGGGTAAGGAAGAGCTGGGCCAGGGCAGCAACCGGGAAAGAGGTGGAGGCAAACAGAGAGATTAGAGAGGGGTTTATTAGTAATTCTTCACAACAGGAGAGAGGAAAAACTATGTTTACACTGGGAAGGGTGGAGTGTTTATGAAGAGAAGTACTATACTTTGGGAGAGGCAAGTGACAAGAAAAGAAAATACTAAAAGTAAAAAACATGCCTGGAGTTTATAGGGCTGAAAGGTTGCTTGTGTGTTAGAAAGGGTTAAGGTGGGGTTTATGGCTGAGAGTATTCAGGGGAAACAATGGCCTCAGAGAGAATGAGCAGGCTACCCCTGGCCCCAGAGGAGGAAGAGTCTAATTGCACTGTCTAGTACTTCCAGAACAGTGTCAAATGATGGCGGTGATAATAAGCATTTTTCTACTGTTCTTGGCTTAAATGGGAATGCCAGGTATAGCAAGATATTGACTTTTGGTTTGAGACAGATATCTTTTCTTCTCTTTTCTTGTTGAGAGAGAGAGAGAGTGAGAGACAGAGTGAGAGAGCACAATCACTGGAGAGAATGGGGAGGTGAGGGGCAGAGGGGAAAAAGGAGAGAATCCTAAGCAGGCTTCACACCCAGTGCAGAGGAGCCCCACTTGGGGCTTGATCTCAGGACCATGAGATCATGACCTGAGCTGAAAACAAGAGTTGGACGCTTAACCAACTGAGCCACCCTGGTGTCCTGAGACAAATGTCAGTATAATGTTAGGTATCCTACTACTTTATTATGTAGTTATTTGGTAGTTATTATTATTAATGCATTTACTTTCAGGAATGAAGTTGAATTTTCAGCATTAAGATGATTGATTTCTCTTTATCATCATTGCATTTCCTGCTTCTTTTTTTTTAAACGTTTATTCATTTTTGAGAGATGGAGAGAGACAGAGTATGAGTGGGGTAGGGGCAGAGAGAGAGGGAGACACAGAATCTGAAGCAGACCCCAGGCTCTGAGCTGTCAGCACAGCTTTGTGGGCTTGAACCCACAAACTGGGAGATCATGACCTGAGCTGAAGTCGGGACGCTCAACCGACAGAGCCACCCAGGTGCCCCTGCATTTCCTGCTTCTCCATGAACTTTATATTTCTGAGAAAAAACTTTAATTGATCATGTAATATTATTATTGTATTATTTGCCAGATTTGATTTGCTAATAGTTTAAGATGTTTACTTATATTACCTATATTAACAAGTGAGACTGGTACAAAATTTTTGTTTTTACTGCTATCTTTATCAGCTTTGATACCAAGTTTACACTGAATCACTAGAATAAATTGGTAAATTTTCCTTTTCCCTCTCTGGAAAAATTTATATAATGTAGAAATGGTCTGCTCCTTGAAGGCTTGAATGAATAGCCTGTGAAATCATCTAGCACATTGGGGCTGGGATGGAAGGATAGATCTTTAGCAAGTTTTTTTTTTTTTGAGGTAATATATGTATATGGCAAAAATTTCAAATTGCATGAAAGGTCATGTAACAAATAGCCCTCTCTTAAAACAAGAAGTAGTTCTCCCACCTCTTATTGCCAGTTCTTCAGTTTTTCTCCTGAGGCAACCACTGTTACCAAGTTCTTGTGTAGCCATTAGGACATAGTCTGTGAATATTCAAGCATATGAATATACATTCCCTTCCCCTTATATTTTTACCCAGATGATAGCATACCATACAAACTGTTCTGTACATTGCTTTTTATATATTTGATTAAGTTTATCTTATTTATTTTGAGAGAGAGAGAGAGAAAGAGCAGGGAGGGGCAGAGAGAGAGAGAGAGAGAGAGAGAGAGAGGGAGCATCCTAAGCAGGCTTTGAGCTAACAGCGTGTAGCCCAACGAGGGGTTCAATTTCATGAATCAAGAGTCGAATGCTCAATTGATTAAGCCACCCAGGCGCCCTGATGTTTTTTATTTCCCAAATTTTGTCCTAGTGAAATTCCTTACTTCCTTTCTGAATTAATTTTGACCATTTTTCTAGGAAACTGTTTCCCCAATATTTTCTAGTTGTTTTCTTAGAGTTGTGCATTATATTGTCCTGTAATTTAGAACAACTAAAAAAGTTCCCCATACCTATTGGCCTAAATGTTGATCTCACTTCCACCACTTACAAAGTTTCTAAGCAACTTTGGGCATGTCATGTGAGTCCTGCAGCACTGTAAATTTTCATAATCTAACAGAGGGTAATGACTCTAAGTGTATTAAAGAATACTGAGTTTTGCAATTTTGCAAGATATATTTGTAACTAAAAACACAAAATATTTCCCATTTAAGAGATTGTCCCTATTCCACCCCCTTTTTCTACAACTTTTCCCTCTGACTTTTTTCTTCACAGCATATTACCTCCTACTCAACCTGTACCCTATTAGTTAAATGAGGAAAACTGACATTTTATTCTGAAATAATGCCTGGGTAACCTGAACACGGACTACCTCAACAATTATTTTATGGTCTGACCTCTTCTTAACCCAGTGCCAAGGCCATCTTGAAACCACTAGCAAAGAGGCAAAGGGATGAGGTTAGATGGCAGAAGTTGGAGCGTGGGGTTAGGGAGAGATAACTAATTTTGGAGGTTTTGCAGGAAATTGAAGAGATTATCAAAGGCCACAAGAAATTGGCCGGAAATCTGGACTGGGGTCGAAGTGGGAGGGGTACAATGGGTGACGAAGTTAGGGCTGGGAAATTGTACGTATTCTCTTGTAATAAAAATGTTTCATATCCACTAGTATCAGTTTTAATATCATTACCATCAGTACCTGAGCAAATATTGAAAATATGCTTGATCTGAAGAATTATGACGGTAAACAAAACAAAACCATACAACTAGCACTGTACACACACCACCACCACCATCACCACCACCATTCATTTGGGAATTTCGTCCCACCACATTCCACATTCTTTCTCCTTAAATTTAAGACTTGATGCCTTTCTGGATTGCTTACCCAAAAATATAAAGCACTTCATTTCACACCCATCCCTACCCTGTTTGTTAAAAGCGGAAACCTGGTATTCCCATCCCCCCAAAACACTTAGGTCTACAGCGTGCATCAAAAATGTATTACCTGATCTCATTATAACCTGGGGCCGTGGTAAAGTGGAGTGAGAATCACCGAGAACACCCGGAATTAAGTAGGGAAAAAGAGGTTGGCACATGTAGGGTTTTTTTCTTTTTCTTTTCTTTTTTAAGTTATTCTTACAATAATCACCCTCTTTAAGACCTTAAACTTTTTTAGTATTTGCTCCAAATCGCTTAGCAATTTTGGAAGTTGTACTGGTATTAGCATTTTGGCCAATGTATATAGAGAAGCTGGCTTCGCCCCTCCTCCAAGGGGGTAAGGGAGAAAAGCCATCTTGTATAGTTTATAATAAAGTTGAGAAGTGGTAACTGGCTAGTAGCGGGGCGGGGCAGGACGGGGGATCGCAAGGAATCATTCAGGCAGGGACCAGGGCAGAGGGAGCAGTTGGTCTGGAGGGCTTGACTGCTTTATTCGGCAGCACGGAATCTTGAGATTTCTCTGCGGCCCCAGGGAGGCGCAGGCTTTTTCCGTGAAGTGCTGGCTCCGGAAACCGGCAACAAGAGCAAGAAACGGGTGCGTGGGTGCGGTAGATTCAGACAGACACACACACACACACACACACACACACACACACACACACACACACAGGCAGCAGTGAAGCGATCTGAAGATAGGCGTTGAGTATTAAAGAGGGAGTGGCCTCAAAGAAGCGAGGCGATGCGCGGCAACTCAGACCTCTCGCCAACAGCTGGAGGACAGGGAGAGCAAAGGGCAGGCGCCGCCTACAGTTGCCAGACGCTTTACGGTGACGCGACAGCAGTGCGTTGACGCGCTGATGAGCCGCGGCCTCCACGTCTTAGGTTCCGCAAAGGCCTGTGGGAGCGACCCGGGAGAAGGAGGGCCAAGATGGCGAAAGCGGCAGAGTCTTCGGGAGAGCCGGGGACAACGTCGCCCAGGCCCCTGGTGAGGTTGGGTTCTGCGACGAAAGGGACTGAGGGTGAGGCAGAGCGCCCTTATGGAAGTCGGGTGACGGGCTCTTGGCCTGAGAAGGCCGGAACTCCTTTCTCCCGGTAGGCCTGCCCTGTATCCTATACCAGAACCAGCCCCAACACTGCACCTGCTCTTTGGACTCACCGCTTTCCCCCTGCTCTCCTCGTTCCTTCAACGCCTTCTTGGGAAACTCCGATTCACTTTGCTTTCCCATACTCTGAGGGAAAGTCCTCATCCCGTACATTGTGTTAAATGCCGAGTTTTAGGTGATTTCTTAAGTATCTTAAGAATTTAGATGTTTCTGCTGTCCTTCATGTTGTCAAAAACCTGTTCTTGTTGGAGTAGTAGCATTCTTGGATTAATGATATTACTTCCCATAGAACGTTATAACTTGATTATTGATTTGTTCGGTGACCCCAGTAGTTTTGGTTTCATCCCTGCTCTCACTGTTGCAGCTCCTTGTAATTCTCTTCATGATGTTGTCTTGCTCCTGTTGTTACAGGGGATATGATTTCTATTGCAAGTACAAGCCCAAAGCCTGGACAGGTATTTAAGAACAGAGGTTTTGGAGTTAAACTTACCTGGACTGGAATCACCCCATTCTGCCTCCTATGAGAGTTTGGGCAAATCATTTCATGGAGAGTGTTTTCTTCATCTGTAAAATGGATATATAAATACGTGCCTCAGAGAGCTTTTAGGAAGATGAAATGATATGATTTATGTGAAGTGCAGAACACAATCAGCGTCATGAACTAAGGATTGTAATTCAGCATTCTGCCCCAAGATCCCTCTTCCAAACAGTGTTTAGTTCTGTAGCAGTTGTTTAATAAATGGTACATCCCTTTCCTCTGTTTTAAATTGTCAACATAGCAGAGGACTGAACTGGGAGTCAGGTGAAATTGCTTCTAGTCCTGCTTACTTACTTAGTTACTACTTACTTATTACTTACTGATAAGTTACTTACTACTGCTTACTAGCACTATTTGTTCATCTCTTCATTCATTCAACAAATATTTCTTGAACATCTTCTGTGTCCCAGGCACTCCTTTAGGCACTGGGGATACAGCAATGAAAGAGAGTTGGGTAGGTTCAAGTTCTCATGGAACAATTGTGACCTTGAGGAAATCACTCTCAACACCAGTTTCCTCATTTGGAAAATGAGGATAGTAACTCATCACAGAACTAATGAGAGTACTAATGAGCTAATATACACACAGTGCCTGATATGACATAGTTTACAGGTGTTTAGCTGTTTTTGTAGTTGCTGTTCCACCTCTCTTATGAAGTTCTCCACAATTAAATTTAGTGGTTCTGGTCATTCATTGCTCAATGTCTGATCCACTTCTATTCAGTAATGCTTATTTAAGTCCCACAATGTGCAGTGCACTATGCTATCTGCTTTAGGAAATACAGATGGCCTGCCCTTTTTGGTACTTACAGCCTAGTAAGACAAATGTACAATGCTAAGATAAGATAGTAAATCAGAGAGAGTTACATATAAAATATTAACAAAATTTAAAGGAAGATGCTATCATGTCTAGTTGGGATGACAAAGCAAGCTACATAGTAGAAGTTATATTCGAGAGGGCCTCAAAGGATGGGTAGGATTTGAAATGTCAGGTGACCATAAGAGCTATCAGTGATTGAGAACCTGCTATATGCCAGGATTGTATTAGACATCCTCCACACACTTTCTAAACTTCACAGCAACCATTTCAGTTAGTTGGTTTTTAAACTGTGTTTTACTTGCAGATGAGGAGATGAGACTCAGAGAAGTTTGACGATTTCCCTAGGGCCTTAGAACCAGTTAGTGGCCAGGCCTGAAATTTGAAGCTGGGTCTGCGTCTAAAGCCCAGATTATTTCCATTAATACTGCACAACCTCTCATGGGCAAATGTACAGAAGTTGGGAATTGTTAATGTGTTTATAGGATAACAGATCATTTTGGCTAAAGCACAGGGAAGTATTAGGAGGTAAGCCTTAAAAAATAAGGCTACTGAATTAAGGAGGCAGTATGGAACAGTGGTTAGGAATTTGTGTGCTGGGGTCAAATTGCCTAGATTTGATTTTAAGCTCTGTCATTTAACCTCCCCATGCCTCAGTTTCCCCATCTGTAGAATGAAGATACAGCAATAATACGCTCATAGGGTTGTTAGGTGGATTCAATGAGTTAATGCATGTAAAACACTTGGTAGTGTGCCTGGCATGTAATAATCATGCAATAAGTGTTATTTATTCTTATTGACTACTGAGCTTGGAGGTGTAATAGGCAATGAGGTGCCAGTGGAAAGTTTTAAGAAGGGAAGGGCTTAAAATCATGACTTTGACAAAATAATAGAAGAAGGGTTACCATGAAGAATGTCTGGAATCTGGACCAGTGAAACCAGTAGTTCGAAGAACAGGTGATTGCTACCTGGACTATAGCAGTGGTGGGGGTCATGAAGTTTAGAGAGGCAGTATCCTTAAGGGTTTGTAGTGCTAGGGAGAATGTGTCTTACATCAGTGTTTTTCAAACTTTAATGTGCATAGCAACCATCTGGGGAATCTTTTTAGATTGCAGATTCTGATTTGGTAGGTCTGAGATGAGACCTGAGATTCTGCATTTCTAACATGCTTCCAGGTGCTGATGCTGCTGTGAGTCCCAGTACCACATTTTGAAAAACAAGGCTGTAGACAAATGGTGGGATAGTGATACCCTGAGCAGATATATGTAAGAGGAGGATGAAGACCCTAAAAGTTGATTAATTCACTTTCGGACAGGTTCAGTTTGAGATATTGGCAAGCCATGCAGTAGATACCCAGCAGGCAGTTTGTCTAAACCCTGAATTTCAGGGCTCAGAAGAGGTCAGGATTAGAGATGTTTGTTTGTTTGTTTGTTTATTTATTTATTTATTTATTATTAAAATTTTCTTTAATGTTTATTTTTGAGAGAGAGAGAGAGAGAGTGAGCGAGCTGGAGAGGGGCAGAGAGAGAGAGGGAGACACAGAATCTGAAGCGTAGCAGGCTCCAGGCTCTGAGCTGTCAGCACAGAGCCCAACTTGGGGCTCGAACTCAGGAACAATGAGATCATCACCTGAACCAAAGTCAGACTTAACAGACTGGCTTAACAGACTGAGCCACCCAGGCACCCCTAGAGATGTTTATTTATGAGTCATTTGCATAGAGTTGGAAAGACAGTCTTTGGTAATGCCTATCTATTGCTTGTCTGTTTGGGGAACAGGAAAAAGAGCTATAAAATGGCTTTAGCATGAGGTCTGGAAGCATGTTGCTCCCAGGTAAAGGGGCTGGTTGGAGACCATGCCACTAGCCACCCTCCCTACTTCTTGAAGCCAAGCCTGTTTGACTGAGCTGGTTTCTGCTTGATGCTCCTCTACTCGTTGACTCTTTGCTCCAGGGTTTTGGTCAATAGTATAATTCGTCTGGTCCCAGCTGCTTTCTTAAGGCTGCAGTCCCTGGTTTTACTGTTTGTTTTTGGCCTTGCCTCTACCCGCTCCCCTCGTTGGCCCAAGCCAGGCAGTGAAGTGCATGTGGGTTTCTGTGCACACATGTGCACATATGTGCATGAACCCACCTGCACAAGAAGAAGGGACATGGGATCCAAACTCACCTATCCCCACTGAGAGACTAGTCAGAGAGCAAGGTCCACTAGCTGAGGGCCTGGAAGTCCTGTCTGTCTTATGTGAGGCTGGAAGGCCACAGATCCTGGCTCAGCTCACTGAACAATGTCACTCATTCTCTTGAGAAGAGATATTGAGGAAATGTTGGGATGGGGAATAGGGTGGGAATCTCATGGCCTTTAATGACTATAGTGACTTCCAAAATCAATTACCTGGAGTTAGGCCACAGGTTAAGGACACAGTCTTCTACAAGGCTGCCCTTATTTCACACACCAGCCACAGGTTTGGCTGTTCCCAGGACCACTCTTAATTCTGACCTACTGGCTACAGAGGGGTTCCTGTGTTCCCCCTCAAACTCCATACTTAACTAGAATGATTCACAACATTCAGGACGGCACTATACTTAAAATTACAGTTTCATTATAGCAAAAGGATGCAATCCAAACCAGTGAATGGAAGAGATGTGTAGGGTGAAGTCTGGGAGGGTCCCTAACACAAAGATTCCTTGTCTTCTCCCTGTGGAATCAAGACCCTGTTAACCCCCTGAGATATCAGTGTGTGACAATATGCAGAATATTGCCAATCAGGGAAGTGCACTCATGTATCCAGAGTCTTTATTGGTGTTTCTTTATGTAGGCATGATTGACTGGGTCATTGACTCCTCCCCTCCTCAGAAGCCAGGTTTATATCTTCAGCCCTCTAATATTGTGTTTGGTCTTTCTGGAATGGTTAACCTCCATGCTGAGCCATCTCATTAGCAAAAACTGTCTAGGGGCCTACCATGACTTATCTGTTAGCTAAACTGTTATGGCACACCATGAATAACAAAAATACCACTCTCATTTGGGAAATTCCCAGGGTTTAGAGGAATGGGAGACAAAACCCAGCCAAATTCTTTATTATCCAATAGTGACAGAACTACAATAGACTCCCTGGGAATCTTGAAGTAGAGCTAACATTCATCTAGCCCCTGCTGTGAGCCTACTACTGAGTGCTATACACATAGTAATACATTTCTTCCTCACAACAACCCTGAGTGATGATACTGTTATCTCAATTTTACTGAGGTGCGCGGAGTAAGGAACCTGCTCAGTGTCACATAGGTACTAAATGATAGAGCTGGGATTTGAACCCAGGCTGTCTGGCTTCAGCAGTCTGCACTCTGCACTCTTAACCCATACTCTCCAAATCTGTATGTTGAGCATTGACCAACTATGTGTTAGGTGCAATGCTGGTGTTACCTAATTCTTACGGCACTTTCTCTTCAAGTGAGAGCAGAGCCCAATTTGGGTTCGAAGCTCATTCCTTCTGTACTGCCTTGCCTTACCCTAGCACTTGCAGGCAGTGAGAAAACTCAAAACAGTTGTCCTGGACCTTGAAATGTCAGTGTCATAGTAGTGAGAGAATACAGCTTTGAAAGGGGTGGTTTACATGTTAAGTGTTGAAGAGTATTCAGAGGGTAAAAGGATCCCTGTACTTCTTGATGATGAGCCGAGTCAGTAAAGTTATGGGGAGGCCAGTACCAAATTACAAAGGATTAAGGGAGTGGGCGAGTGCAGAGCCATTTAATCAGGAAAGAGGAGAGGAAGAATAGTTTGAAGGAATGGCAAACACAAAGAAGTGATGTATTTAAAAATGCTATTACAGGAGCTTTCAATATATAAACAAAATAAAAAGTGGTATAATGAACCCCATGTACTTACAAATTCTGCTATTCTTATTTCATATTCCCCACCACATTTTTTCCTGGAGTATGATTTTTTTCAATTTAATCTATTTTAAACTTATTTTTTAAGTTCAAGTATAATTTTTAAAAAAAAATTTTTTTTAACATTTATTTATTTTTGAGACAGAGAGAGACAAAGCATGAACAGGGGAGGGGCAGAGAGAGAGGGAGACACAGAATCCGAAACAGGCTCCAGGCTCTGAGGTGTCAGCACAGAGCCTGACACGGGGCTCGAACTCACGGACCATGAGATCATGACCTGAGCCGAAGTCAGACGCTTAACCGACTGAGCCACCCAGGCACCCCAAGTTCAAGTATAATTAACATACAGTGTTCTAATAGTTTCAGGTGTACAGTATAATGATTCAACCATTGTATATGCATCTCAGTGCTCATCACGATAAGTGTACTCTTAATCCCTTTTGTCTTTTTCACCCATCCCCTCAACCAACCTCCTCTCTGGCTACCACAGATATGTTCTCTATATTTAAGAGTCTGGGGTTTTTTTGTCTCTTTTTTTTTCTTTGTTCATTTGTTTTTGTTTCCTAAATTCCACATATGAGTGAAATCATATGGTACTTGTCTTTCTTTGACTTATTTTACTTAGTAGCATTACTTACCCTCTAGATCAACCCATGTTGCAAATGGCAAGGTCTCATTCTTTTTTATAGCTGAATAATATTCCATTGTACATATATACCACATCTTCTTTATCCATTCATCAGTTGATGGACATTTGGGTTGCTTCCATGTCTTGGCTCTTATAAACAGTGCTGCAATAAACACAGGGGTACAAATATCTTTTCAAATTAGTGTTTTGTTTTCATTGGGTAAATACCCAGTAGTGGAATTACTGGATCATATGGCAATTACTGGATCACTATTTTTATTTTTTTGAGGAACCTGTGTATTGTTGTCCACAGTGTCTGCACCAGCTTGCATTCCCACCAACAGTGCATGAGGGTTCCTTTTTTGTTGGAGTGTGATTTTTAACCTTGTTATTTTTAACTAATTTTATACATATAGAAAAGGTGGCACAAAGAGTTTCCTATATGCCTTCTCTAGTGTTAACATTGTATATAACCATAGTAAAATGATGACAACCAGTAAATTAACATTGGCATAATGCTATTAACTAAGTTACAGATCTTATTTGAATTTTATCAGTTTTCTACTAATGTCCTTTTTTGTTCCAGGATCTTATCCAGAATCTCGCATTTCATTGAGTTACTATTTTTCCCTGGTTCCCTTAGATCTTTAATGGTCTTTTGTTGTCTTTCATGATCTTTTCTGAGTGTTTTAAAGCAAATTATAGACATATGACTTTACCTGTAAATACTTAAGTATGTTTCTCTAACAGGTAAGGACGTTTTCTTTGTTATCACAGTAACAAAACTAATAATTCCTCAATATCATCTAATCTGTGCTCGTCATCTCGCAGTTTTCCAAAAAAAATGTGTTTTTACAGTTTGTCCGAATCAGGACCCAAAGGTCAGAAAATTGCATTCGGTTCATAAGTCTCTTAAGTCTCTCTTAATATGTAAATGTTCTCCTGTTTTTAATGTAATTTATTTGTTTAAATTTAGTCATTTGTCTTGTGGAATTCTCCACTTTCTGTATTTGGCTGATTATATCCTCATAGTGTTTTTAGTATGTTCCTCTATCCACATATTTTCTGTAAACTCTAAGATTATATTCAGGTTCGTTTTGGCTGGAGATGGGGCAAAAATAAAAAAGAACTTAGGTGGCCCCTAAAATTAGGAATGTTTGTTTTTTAACTATTCATTAAGTTTCAAAATATACCAAAGTACAATAGTAAAATATACCTTCATGTACCCAGCCTTCAATACTTATCAATTTATGGTCTATCTATCCACTTCCTATCTATACTATTTGGAAGCAAATCTCAGGCATCATCACGTTAGTAAATATTTAATACATGTCTCTAAATAAAAGGATTCTGCTTTTAAAGAACATAACTATAATATCATTGGTACATCTAAAAAATTAGTAAACTTCTAATATCAAATATCCTGTCAGTATTCAAATTTCCAATTATCTCCTAAATGTCGTATTTTTAGAATTTAAAATCTGGCCTAGGGGCGCCTGGGTGGCTGAGTCGGTTGAGTGTCCAGCTTCGGCTCAGGTCATGATCTCATGGTCCGTGAGTTCGAGCCCTGTGTCGGGCTCTGTGCTGACAGCTCAGAGCCTAGAGTCTGCTTCAGATTCTGTCTCCCTCTCTCTCTCTCTGCTCTTCCCCCACTCACAATATCTGTCTCTCTCTCTCTCTCTCTCTCCCCAAAAATAAATAAACATTAAAAATTTTAATCTGGCCCAATACCTATTTTATTAATAAGGTTTTATTGGAATATAGCCACACTTAATTGTTTATGTATCATCTCGGACTGCTTTCATACTGTAACAGCAGAGTTGAGTAGTTGTAACAGAATCTACATGACTCTCAAAGTCTAAAATATTTACTTTTGGGGCCCTTTATAGAAAAAGTTTGGGGACCCCTGCTTTAAGCAATCATCTTTTAGAATAATTAAAAATAAAAAAAATATTTTTTATATTTATCTTCACTTTAACCACTTCTGCAGATCTTCATTTCCTGTGTAAATCCAAGTTTCCTTCTGATATATTCCTGAAGATCTTTCTTTTTTTTTTCAGGAGTAGAATTCAGTGATTCATTGCTTACATAATACCCAGTGCTCATCACAACAAGTGCCCTCCTTTTTAAAAAGAAAAAAAAATAATGTTTATTTACTTTTGAGAGAGACAGGGAGACCACACAAGCAAGGGAGGGGCGGGCATAGAGAGAGGGAGACATAGAATCCGAAGCAGGCTCCAGGCTCTGAGCTGTCAGCACAGAGCCTGATGCAGGGCTTGAACTCACGAGCTGTGAGATCATGACCTGAGTTGAAGTTGGGCGCCCAACCAACTAAGCCACCCAGGCACCCCAACAAGTACCCTCCTTAATACCCATCACCCACCCAGCCCATCTCCCACCCACCTCCCTCCATTAACCCTCAGTTTGTTCTCTACTTTTAAGAGTCTCTCATGGTTTGCCCCTCTCTCTCTCTTTATTCCCTTTGCTCATTTGTGTTGTTTCTTAAGTTCCACATATGAGTGAAATCATATGGTATTTGTCTTTCTCTGACTGACTTATTTTGCTTAGCATAATACACTGTAGCTCCATCCACATCATTGCAAGTGGCAAGATTTCATTCATTTTGATGGCTGAATAGTATTCCATTGTACATATATACCATATTCCTGAAGATCTTTTTTTAACATTTCTTCTGCAACTTTTGCTTATCTGAAAAAAGTATTTTGCCTTCATTTTTGATAGCTGTTTTTGCTGGGTTTTCTGGGTTGACAGTTTTTTCAGCATTTTAAGGGTGTCTCCATTTTTTTTCTGGCTTGTGTAGTTTTGGGTGAGATGTCTGTTACTTATCTTTTTCCTCTGAATGCAATGTCTTTTTGTCTCTGGCTGGCTTCAGGATTTTTTGTTTTGTATTGTTTTTAGTAGTTTGAATGTGTTTAGGTTTGTAGATTTTGGGTTTTGTTTTGTCTTTAAGTATTTATCTTGAGTGGGGTTCTCTGGGCTTGGATCTATCAGTTGATGTCTTTTATTATTTTTGGAAAATGTTCACCCATTATCTTTTCAAATATTTCTTCAGGCACATTTTCTCTCTCTTGTTCTAGGATTCCGATTATATACGTATTAGACCGTTACTATTGACCCACAGCTCTTGGATGCTTATTCTGTTTTGGGTTTTGTTTGCTTTTTCCAGTCTTATTGAGATATAATTGACATAGTAACACTGTATAAGTTTAAGGTATACAACAATGATTCATATGTTTTTTTTAAATCTTCTGTTTTTGTTTTAATCTGGATAATTTTCACTGACCTATTACTGATTTTCTTTGGCTGTGCCGAGTCTATGGATAAAGTTGTCAAAGGCATTCTTCATCTATTACTATGTTCATTTATTTCTGGCATTACCATTTGAATCTAACAGTTTCCATCTCTTTGCAGAAATTCACCATCATTTATTTGTGCATATACCTGTTCTACTAGAGCATTTAACATATTTATCACAGTCCTCTTAATTTTTTTCTGATAATTATAACATCTAGGTCATCTCAGAGTCTGTCTTGTCATAGTGGGTTGTTTTTTCATTGTGGGGGGTGTAATATTTTTTATTGAATGCTGGCCATCATGTATAGAACAGTAGAGATGGCCTGGAAGTAGTGCATCTTTTCTTCCAAGTTTTTACTGTGGGGATGAAGTCAGTCTAGTCAGGAGTTGAGCGGTGTTTGGATTTTATCCTTGCAATGGGAACATTCAGTCTGTCACCAGCTTCAAATTCCTCTTCCACTACATTGTGCTTAGGGTGGGTGCTAGATTGTCCTGGTGTTTTTCTTAATGTCCCTGTTCTATGCTCAGATCTGTGCATTTTCCCTTTGCCCTTGCATAAAATAGTGGGTCTTTCTCTAACCTCTAGCCCCTCCCCTAGCAGTAGACTGCTGTTGGTTTTGACTCCACACTTGCTAGCCTGAGAGAAGGGATTATTTGCTGTCTTGGTCCAGCCTCAGCCTTAGGTAGTTCATGTGTCCCTGTTTCTCCCCCAGCTGAAGGACACTGTAGTGGTCTGGCTTCAGGATGTTTTCCTATCCCTCTCCCAGAAGTAGAGACATTTGTCTTTCCCTTTCACCATACACAGTGGGCCTTCACCTGTGCCCTGGAGACAGCAGGGTTCTCTTAGTAGCTCTAAGGCTCCTGTTCTGTAGGGGAGAAGGGCCTGAGCAGGGGCTCTTTGCTTTTCTCAGAATTGGCAGCTGCTGCCTTCCCCAGCACCAAGACCCAGTGGAAGTCTGTGGTGTAGAGCCCACAAGTGGGTGTGAACTCCCCTCATGTCTGATGCATCCAGGGGCCCTGTACTCACATACTAGTCCATGCTTGGCCTCTGGCAATTCCTTTTAAGTTTTAGCTTAATTCTTAAGCATCTGTGTGATATCTAGTGTCATTGTCTTATATTTTGCTGCACTGTGCAATGTAGTGCTCATGTCCCATCTTTTCCTGGAAGCATCTCTCCTTCCTTAGATTTTATTCAGGCTACTTGGTTGCCCTACAACCTCAACTGTCTGATGGGTTTAAGAGAAGTTATGATTTTGTAGTTTAACTTTTCCTCATTGTTCTAGTGGTAGGGGTATTCTTTCTAGCTTTCTGTATCCTACTCACAAGTCAAATTCAGTGTTCTAAAGTCACTTGAAATAGTTGGCTCTCTGTGTAGTTGTGCATTTAATTCAACGTACAGTAGATTCATTTGTTTCATTTTTCTTTCAGTTTTAAGGACTTCTTTTAAATTTTTTTAAAAAATTTTAAACGTCTATTTATTTTTGAGAGAGACGGAGACAGAGAGACAAAGTGCAAGCAGGGGAGGGGCAGAGAGAGAGGGAGACACAGAATCCGAAGCAGGCTCCCGGTTCTGAGCTGTCAGCACAGAGCCCGACGTGGGGCTCAAACTCACGAGCTGTGAGCCAAAGTCAGATGCTTAACAGACTGAGCTACCCAGGTGCCCCGGACTTCTAAATTTTAATTTTGTTTCATGATTATGTGAACTATTTATATGACTTCAGGTCCTGTATATAGAACTACTTGTATTTGCAGAAGCCTAGCTTCTCTATCTCCTCCACCTTATTCTCTCCTTTCCTTAATGGAAGCCTCTTTTAAAAAAAATCATATGACTTATTTCTTACATTATGTATGACTTAAATTATACTGCATGATTTATTTCTTATACATTTCTTACATTTAAAAGTAACATTCACATGTGAGTGTGTGTGCGTGTGTGTGCATTGAGCGCCTTTATAGCCTCTACTTTCTTAAATGAATGGCAGCATACTATAAAAACTTTTCTCCACATTGCTTTTTTATTCAATACTCCATAAATAGTTCTTTAGAGATACTCCCATTCCTTCTTATAGATGCACAGTGCTCCATTATGTGAATACATCATACTTTGTTCAGCTAGTTCTATGTTGATGGATGTTTAGGTTATTCTCAGGTTTTTGCTTTTACAAGTAACATTATAATAAACAGCTTTGTGTATATGTTCCTTTTGGAACAACGGAGTAGTATTTTTGCTACTCTATCTTTAGACTCCTAAAAGTGGCATTGCTTTCAGTGGATGATCCATATATAAATTTGCTAGGTATGGCCAGATTCATCTTCAGTAGAATGTAGTACTACTTTGCATTTCCACCAGAAACGTGTAAATACTCTTTCCCCACAGTTTCACCTGCAGAGTATGTTGTCAAACTGTTGGATTTTTGCCAGTCTTAACACGTAAACATTTTTATTACAAGCAGTTATAATTTGCATTTCTTTTTTTTATTTTTTGATGTTTATTTATTTTTGAAGGAGAGAGAGCAAGTGGGGGAGGGGCAGAGAGAGAGGGAGACTCAGAATCCAAAGCAGGCTCCAGGCTCTGAGCTGTCAGCACAGAGTGCGACGCAGGGCTCAAACTCACAGACTGTGAAATCATGAAGGGAGCCGAAGTCGGACACTCAACCGACTGAGCCACCCAGGTACCCCTAATTTGTGTTTCTTATTAAAAAGTGTGTTTGAGAATTTATTTTTCAGAAGTTCTTTGAACAACTTTATTCTTCCTAGAATTTCAGTATACTGTCTTACACTTCATTTACCTGCAGCTGCTACCCTGTAAATATTGTGCCCATTGGGCCAAAAATCATGGGAGAAGTGATCGTCGTGTTTGTTTTCTTAGGAACTAGAAGACTCCTGAGGTTTAGTTACAGTGATCAAATTTGGCAGATGAACATGAGTTTAAAAGCTTTTAGTCTCATAATTCATTTTGGAAATGTTATTTGATCTGGTTTGCCAGATAACCTGGTAAAAAGAGTATAGATTAAGATTTATTTTGCTATTTCCCTGTTCTTCCTAGTTTCGCTTTAGGCTTCACATAATGCTTTTTTCTAGCCAGCAGAGGCCACCAGAGCCTATCAAAGAGCAAAAGAGCTACAGAATTGTGACTATGTGAAGATGTCATTGCTGAAAGGTCTTTTTAAATAGCTTTGCAATCTTGCTAGCTTGTGTGTGTCCTGTGAAGATTTCATGCTTGAAAGAAACCAAATATTTAAGGGCAAGAAAGTGTCTGTGAAATTTACTTCATATTTTTTCCATCAAATGCTATCTCCTTTAAAAGAAATAAGCATTTGAGAATTTCAGTTAACCACATTGTTTAATGTCTGATAAATTAATGCCTTGCTTTCAAAAGTGTATAAAGCCCTGCAAAAAGACATAGTCCCAGGGCACCTGGGTGACTCCCTTGATTAAGCATCCAGCTTCGGCTCAGGTCATGATATCGTGGTTTGTGAATTCAAGCCCTGCATCGGGCACTGTGCTGACAGTTCAGAGCTTGGATCCCGCTTCGGATTCTATGTCTCATTCTCTCTCTGCTCCTCCCCCACTCACACTCTGTCTCGCTGTCTCTCTCTCTCAAAACTAAAGAAAGAATAAAAAAATTAAAAAAAAAAGACATACTCCCTACTCACTAGGAAATGATGTCTTTGAGGAATGCTGTAGTTGATTACAGGCTTTAATTTTTTTTTTTCCCAACTCTTCTCAGTTTGCAGGCCTTTCTGATATATCCATCTCACAAGACATCCCTGTGGAAGGAGAAATCACCATTCCTATGAGATCTCACATTCGGGAATTTGACAGCTCCACGTTAAATGAATCTGTTCAGAATACTATTGTAAGTGAGACTAGTTGAAAGAACTTCAGTATCATGGGACTAAATAACTAATAGCACTTTGTAATATTTCTTTTGTTTGGTTCACTGACTTTCAATATAATTTATTGAAATTTTAAGATTTTACTCTAGAGAATAATTTGGTATAGCCTTTTTGGAAAGCAGTTTGGCTATAATGAGTATTAAGAATCTTCAGATGTTCAAATATTTTTAAGCTGATAATTCTGCTCCACCTAGAGTATACGGAAATTTTTTTTAAAAATATGTTTTTAAAATACAGAAAAATATTAATGTACAAAAATGTTCATCCCAGCATTCGTTATAATAGGGAAAAATTGAACACCAGAGGGGATGTCAATTAAATAATGTTACATCTATGTGGTGGAATACCGAACAGCCATTAAAAATGTATTTACAATGGGGCGCCTGGGTGGCGCAGTCGGTTAAGCGTCCGACTTCAGCCAGGTCACGATCTCGCGGTCCGTGAGTTCGAGCCCCGCGTCAGGCTCTGGGCTGATGGCTCGGAGCCTGGAGCCTGTTTCTGATTCTGTGTCTCCCTCTCTCTCTGCCCCTCCCTCATTCATGCTCTGTCTCTCTCTGTCCCAAAAATAAAAAAAAAAAAAAAAATGTATTTACAAAGCACTGTTAATAACACGAAGAAATTTTTTTTAATGTTCATTTATTTTTGAGAAAGAGAGAGAGAAATAGAGAGAGAGAGTGAGTGAGAGAGCAGGGGCAGGGGAGAAACAGAGAGAGAGGGAGAGACATGGAATTCGCAGTGGGCTCCAGGTTTTGTGCTGTCAGCACAGAGCCTGATGTGGGGCTTGAACTCACGAACTGTGAGATCATGACCTGAGCTGAAGTCAGACGCTTAACCAACTGAGCCACCCAGGCACCCCGACACGAAGAAATTTCTAGGTGAAAAAATTAGGACAGAATTATCTCAACTATATTTTGAGAGGTTATGTTTGTATTACTATATTCTTCCTCAAATGTCTTGATTCTTAAAAATCTGGCTTCTAGGCTTCATTTACCAGTTAAATTGGGAATGTTGGAAACTAATTTGTTTTATATTGTGAATAATGTGGTAGCTGGGGAGCAGGCTGATTGGCCCTTGGGACTTCATCACTTGTGAACGGAATGTCAGATGCCATGTTTTGCAGAGCAGACTTTAGTAGTGCTATTATTACTTTAATTTATTTAAGGTATCAGAACGGCTATAGTTCTCTTTTACAGAGCTTTAAAAATCAAAATAGAACTGGTGGGTATGGTAAAGAGTTAAACGTTGGCCTAAGGAGTTAATAGAAGAGCCCTACCTCTCTGGTTTGTTTGTATTGTGAACGAGTTAAACTGGAATTGTAGTTCTAAAATTCCTCATGAAGGATTCCCATGAAATTAAAATAAATCTTAGCAAATTAAGTAAGGGAACTACTTGGCAACTTTGGTCATGACAATGCAGCAAGTTGTTTATGTCTTTCAGATGCGTGATCTAAAAGCTGTTGGGAAAAAATTCATGCATGTTTTGTATCCAAGAAAAAGTAATACTCTTTTGAGAGATTGTAAGTATATGAGGTTTTTGACAATTTTCTGTTTTTCGCTTTATCTTATCACAAGTACTTTATGTGGCTAAATTTCTTTTTTGTAATTAAAAAAAATTTTATTATTATGTTTATTTATTTTGAGAGAGAGAGAGAGAGAAAGTGAGCGCAAGTGGGGGAGGGGCAGAGTGAGAGGGAGCTACAGAATCCATAGCAGGTTCCAGGCTCTGAGCTGTCAGCACAGAGCCCAATACGGGGCTCAAACCCATGAGTGTGAGATCATGACCTGAGTTGAAGTCGGATGCTCAACCGACAGAGCCACCCAAGCGCCCCTATATGGCTAAACTTCTGTGGTAAGAAAACTGATGAAAAAAATATATAAATGAATATGCAAATGAAAATTTGGGAAGAAATTAAAAAAATTAGAATGGAATTTCAGAGGCTGGAAGATTTTGTTTAATATATTATCTTCATCAACAAATACAGTTTGTATATCCTCAACTGCTATAGTGGACACTGCAAAAAATATCTCTGGAAATTGTAAACACATAGGGACTTTTGTTCAATCAAAGAGCTGACAGTCTCCAAAGGAAAGGCAAAATGTTTCAATATTAAATTAGAATAACAGCTAATACCCATTAAGGATTAACAAAATTATTAATACCTTTATTGACATTTCTATTTTCAGAACTATTAGTCTGATGACTGTATTTTTTTTTGTTCAAGAGTTCTATCAAAACAGTGCTTGCAGTACATTATGCTCTTATTTAGAATTTATTATTAAAATTGTTAGACCTTTTAGTGTTATTTTCATAGTACCCTTTATTAGAAAAATTGAATCAGTTGTGTGAGAATAGTAACAATGATGTTATACATGAGTGTACCTTCTATTTTGGCGACATTTCAGCTATAATGTAGGGATGCCAAATATGTGGCATATATGCCGTCACTCTGTGGAGACTGGATGCAGTGTCAGAATCTTTTTCAACATAGTACACCGTGGGTTGAAGCTGACATGATTTGCTACCGCTGGTATGTGATGGAAAGAGCATGGACAGATCTGGGTTTGAATAGCAGTTCCATCCCTACCTGTGTTATCTTGGATAAGACAGTTAACTTTTCTGAGGCTCAACTTTCTTCCCCTGTTAAAGTGGAGATAATAACATACCTGCTGGTGAGGATTAGAGATCATGCATACCAGCCACCTTGCACGGCATCTGACATTTATTAGGCACTCCATAAATGATAGCTATTATTCTAGTGCCTTGCCTCTGCCTACACACACATACCTCTTTTTTAATCCTTACAACAACCTTATGAAAAGTTATGGCTCCTGTTTTACAGGAGAAGAAAACGAGTCTCCATGAAGGTGAGTATCGGTTAGGATGACACAGGCAAAATTAGAACCCAGTTTTCAAGTTCAGTGCCCTTTCCATTCTACCACTGTTATCCCAGATGTGAAAATATCCTTTCAACTGCTGCTGTGGCTCAGTTCAGAGCAAGGTTGCTTCAGTGACAATGCAGAACCAGTGTGTTAACTTTGCTGATTAGTGATGATTATTAGCTGTGTCATATGTTAAGGTCCATTCTCAGACCTTGGGATACACAGATGGGCTGGCACAAAGGGTGAGTAAGTCATGGCCCAGATTTGCACTTCTTCCCTGCTGTGTTAGCACAGTCCTGGGCAAAGTGGCAAGGAAAAAGTTCACGACTTAAAAATCTTTAAAAAAAACCCACAATGCAATATGACTTTGCACCCATTAGGATGGTCATTATCAAAGAAACAGAAAATAACAACTACTGGTGAG
The DNA here is from genome assembly GCF_028018385.1 of Neofelis nebulosa. NCBI lineage: Eukaryota > Metazoa > Chordata > Mammalia > Carnivora > Felidae > Neofelis > Neofelis nebulosa. Next base: position 57,138,960 of record NC_080800.1, read on the forward strand.
AATATGGAGAAATTGTAACCCTCGTGCATTGCTAGTGGAAATGTAAAATGGTGCAGCTACTGTGCAAAACGACATGGTGACTCCTTAGAAAACTAAGCATAGAATGACTATATGATCCAGCAATTCCACTTCTGAGTATATACCCAAAAATTGAAAGCAGGAACTCAAACAGATATTTGTACACCCATGTTCATAGCAGCATTATTCACAATAGCCAAAAGGTGAAAACAATTTCAAATGGCATCAATGGATGGATAGAGAAACAAATTGTGGCATATACACCATGTCATATACTATGTATTAATGGAATATTACTTAGTTTTAAAAAGGAGTGAAATTCTGACAGCTATGACATGGATGAACCATGAAGACATTGTGCTGAGTAAAATAAGCCAGTCGCAAGAGGACGTATATTATATTTTTTCACTTATATTAGGTACCTAGAATAGTTGAATTTCTAGAAACAAAGTAAAATGATGATTGCTGGAGGCTAAGTGGAGAGTTATTATTTCATGGGTTGGAGTTTTAGTTTGGGAAGATGAAAAAGTTCTGGAGATGGGAGATATGAAGGTTGTACAACGATGACTGTACTCAAAGCCTGTACACTTAGAAGTGACTCAAATGGTAAATTTTGTGTTTATATATATATACATTTATATACATGTATGTATATATATATGTGTGTTTATAATATATTCTATATATATATATTCTACTAAAATAAAGATTTTTAAATACAGTTACAGAATTTTATTAATTAAAAACCTCAGTGTATTTTTTAAAAGCCAGTATATTAATGTCAGTTGTACTTGAATTCACTTTTCAATTGATAAGTTCAAAAATTTAACAAGAACAATATTTAATCAGAGTGGTAGGATTATGATTTGTTTTTACATCTTCCTAACTTGCCACAGTGATATCAAAATTACTTATATAATATGAAGAAAAACCAATGTAAGTATGTACATATGCATACTTATTTAAAGTTATGTACATATGAGGTTAAAGTTAGAAATGGTATATGTATCTTTTTTCATATTTGTTGAGGAAGGTAATTTTGCTCTAAGCTGTATGTTACTCATCTGTTGGCATATTAATTACCTAACAGCTATTAATTGAGAACCACTGTGCTTACACCTGATGTTGGTAGAGCGATTTATACCTTTCAAAAAGCTTTCATGTTATTTGCTAAGGTTTAACTTTATAAAATTACCAATTTTGGGCTGTTTTTTCACTTATAAGAACAGCGATTCCATACTAGTTCAATTTAATGATTATAAAAGGGAAGCAGTGTGGCAGAGTGGAAAGAACTTTGGAGTAGGAATCAGAAGATCTAGGTTGTGGTCTCACCTCCATACCTAATAAATATTTATATAAACTTGGGTAAGTCACTTCTCAGCTTCAATTTTCATATTCTTGAGGTGATCCTGATTATGTTTGCCTTGTCTCCTATAGTGTCAGTTTGGCGGAATGAGTTAATTAACTCTAGTGTTTCTGAGGGTGGAGCACCTAAGTCTCTTGACTCCTGGCCCATTGGTCTTTATAGCATGCTGGAATGTGGCTTAGTAGGTGGAAGAAGGGTGATTTGTGGGATATGGAGTAAACAGAATTTAAAGGATATATGAAGAAGGGCATTCAGAATCGGGGAGCAGGGAGGGCAGGTAGAGGGGTAAGAGGTTGGAAGGCTTGGGCAGGGAGAGCCTTGATGTCTGAATTCCAAGAGTAGGAGAGGCAGATATTGGAATAAAGATAGAAAATTCTACATAGTTGTTTCTTAACAATCTTCTGTTTTTTGCTTGCCTTGTAGGGGATTTATGGGGCCCTTTGATCCTTTGTGTGACACTTGCATTGTAAGTACTTACATTTCCGTCCTTTGTCATTTGAGATAGACTATACTTTTTTGTGTGGAGTTTCAAAATTGAGGGGAATATTGAATATTTCAGTTAGGACTTCTTTGACACATTATGCTCCTTATGGTTTAAATCTATAAAGTCAAGTAGGTTTCCAGATCAATTAAAAAAATGATGGAATTAGAGATGGGAAAATTATGCTCACCTGTTTACCAATTTCTTAGCCTGCTTTAGCCATTTTTGTTGAATAGATATTTGTTTACTCTCATGCACCTCCCTATCATTAAACTAAGTGAATTAAATATCTATAGGTTTAAGCAATGTTTATTTGCAAACATATTGTTTTTAAATCTTAATAATATGAATGAGAATAAATTAGAGTAGAAGTGGTACAGTTCAAAGCAAGATCATGTTTCAAAGTGTTAGGCTTTCTATACACATAGTACATAAAGGGAGAGGACAGGAAGAGCGAAATTCCATTGGAGAGGGGAATATAACCATTGGTAGCGAGGAAAAAAAGTACTGCATTAGGATTCAGTTCTGGGTTCTCATCCTGACTGCGCTATCAGCAAAGCGATTTGGGGCTACTTAGAACCAAAATGTGTATAATAATTTTTCCCAGTTTACAGAAAACTTTTAAATACCTTCTCTTATTTTAACATCATAACAAGAATATTATTTTCTTTTTTTGACAAATAAGCTTAGGTTCAGAGAGATTGAGGACTGAACCAAGATCACACAGTCAGTGGTAGACCTGGGATTCAACCTCAGGTTTCCTTGACTGCCTGTTCTCTATCTCTATGATTATTATACCTCTCTTCCCACCTAATCCCTCTATGTCTCCTCTTCCATATCTGTAAAAGGAGATGCCTGAGGATCCTTTCCAGGCTTGATGTTTTATGATTCTAAATTCAACAAGTTTCTTACTGGCTTTTCTACCCACTTTTTTACTTTAAAGTTTATTTTGAGAGAGAGGGAGGAAGGGAAAGAGAGCGTGAGAGAGGAAGGGGGGGAGAGAGAGAGAGAGAGAGAGAGAGAGAGAATCTCACGCAGGCTCCATGGGGCTTGATCTCACCAACTATGAAATCATGACCTGAGCTGAAATCAAGTTGGATGCTTAACTGACTGAACCACCCAGGCTCCCATACCCATTTTTTAATGTAAATTGAACATGTGTTGATTTAGGTAATAACATAGAGTGCTATTTCTTAGCCCTTTAATAACCACATCAAGGGCAATAACCCGGTGCCTTGATGGACAGATTTATATTAGAATCTCTGAGCATGTACTTTTTTAGTTTTAAAAGGTTAACATTAGAGATTATGTAGTTTAACCCAATTTATATGCAGAGAGGAAAACTGGAGTCCCAAGACATGAAATGATTACTCTAGTGTATGTATCTAGTGACAGAACTAGGATCACTTTCTGGATCTCCTTCCTTTGAGGCCAGTTAATGTTCTTCCATCATACCATGCTGAAGCAATAGAGATTCCAGACAAGTGATGAATGCCAGCATTCTTTGCATCGGATTATCAGGACTCAGAGTGGAGTATGTACAACTGTAGAATACAAAAGCCTGTACTGGCAAACAGCATAGCAGGGCAAGACTTACTATGTGACTTGTCTATACTAGGTAATGAAAAGAGGTTGTGAGCTTGGAGTTATTTATTATTTTTCTGAAAAAAATGACACTGAATCCAAGTGTTCTTGTCCAAAGTTCAAAACAGTTTATGTCTGTAAAATTCTTAGACAAAGAGAGGATATTTAAGTGACAGTTCAACTACTCTATTTTAAAGCAAAGTCTCTTAGTAATAATCTGTATGTTTTTATTTTTAAAAATCCATAGCTAAATAGGTTTATAGAACGTTTCCATTTTTGAATGTAAGAACTAAAGACTTAACCCCAGGATTATAAATCCAAATGTGTCTAAGGGCTAGAAAAGTAACCTAAATGTATTTGTTGGGAATTGGTGACCTGAAACCCCTTGTGAAGGGAGCTGCTGCTGTGTCACCTGCTCCCAATTGTTGCTGTGTAGGAATGTAGGCCCAGTGTTAGAAATTCTTCTGGTTTTTTACGAAAATCCAGAAATACATATTTTTTAATGTTTATTTTTTGAGAGAGAGAGAGAGAGAGCAGGAGAGGGGCAGAGAGAGAGGGAGACACAGAATCTAAAACAGGCTCCAGGCTCTGTGCTGTCAGCACAGAGCCCAATGCAGGGCTCAAACCCATGAACCACGAGATCATGACCTGAGCCAAAGTTGGATGCTCAACCGAGTCACCCAGGTGCCCCCAGAAATACATGTTTTTATGTGAAACCTCCCAACTTTAAAATAATGTCGTCTTGGATTTAAACCCATGTTAAGCCATGTACAGACCAACCACCTCATGTCTGTGAGCCACATTTGGCCCTTCAGTTTATAACCTCTGCTTAACCAAAACGGTGTTCAGTAATGCATGTAAACATCTTAACAAGGCCATATGAGGCAACCCCTGTAGTCCTGAGGCATTTGGAATTTGAAATAAAGGAGCCTTGCTAAATATTTCTGACATCTTCCTTTTATACAGCTTACATATTACAGATCTCTAGGTGAGGTTTCAGACAGCTCTCTGATTCAATGTTGGACAACCCATGCCTTAAATTTATTGCTCTAAATAAAAGATGAAGCATTTCTCATGCCATTTCCTTGTCACAGAATGCTTCAAAGAAGCTCTGTAGATAGTGAAAAGGATGGAGGGCCCCAGTTTGCAGAAGTCTTTGTCATTGTCTGGTTTGGTGCAGTTACCATCACCCTCAACTCAAAACTTCTTGGAGGAAACATGTGAGTATTATTAAAATGCATTTTTTTTCCCTTGGCAAGTAGTGTCTCTTAGATTTTTTAGGAAGTCTGACTGTTAGGTATTTAAAAAAAAAAAAAATATATATATATATATATAAATGAGGGCTAAAGGGAAAAGTCTCTTAAAACTGCTGAACAGAGGATTTCTAGGAGGGGGCCAAGATGGCAGAACAGCATGGAAGTTTTTTTTGCATCTCTCATCCCTGAAATACAGCCAGATCAACACTAAACCATCTTGCACACCTAGAAAACTGATTTGAGGATTAACACAACAATCTGCACAACCTGAACCAGAGAACTCAGCAGATAGGCAGCACAAAGAGGTGAACTGGGGGAGAAGCCCGCGGAGGGCAGGGAGCTGTTTTTCCTTGCAGAGAGAAGACAGAGATGGGGGGGAGAGTACAGAAAACATCCCCCCCCCCCGCCCAAAAGCAGCTGGAGAGAAAAGAAAGATTACTCAAGGGACTGAACAAAACAGGGAGAAAGGAGAAAGGAGAGGGTTTAAATTCCATTAAGACTTTATAAACAGGGAGAGTTCAGGGTCTGAAACTCTGCAGCTTGATACCTGGTGGTGCTCTGGTGGGAAGGGCAAATCCCCAGGAACAGAAAGCGAGGTCCTTAGGATCCTCAGGCCACGTGGGGAGAGGTGGTTCCCCTGCTGGGAGGACCTTTGGTAGAGGCTGTGCAGCCTCCCCACAGGCAAAGGCCCCAGTGGACCCTGGAGAGCAACCACATTCACTGGTGCTGGAACAAGGACGTTAAGGGGGTAGACTGGTGCAGATGTGTGTTGCAGTTTTCCATAATCCCTGAAATGCTGCTGCTACAAGATAGCGCAAACTTTTTCCGGGGCGGGCTGGCACGTGGCCACAGTCTCTGGGCATCAGCAGCAGCATGGTCTCCTGAATGTTCCTGGGGGTGGGCCGGCACCCGGCCATTGCTCAGTGAGACTCTCCCCCAGAGGGTCTGAGTGGGTCAAAGCCACAGTCCCTCAGAAGTGAGGGGTTGGGAAACACAGCTACATCTGAGATAAAAGTCAGAAGGGAGGTGCCACCTGGCAACCTGATGGCTTGGTCACAGACAGTGTAAAAGTGGGGAGTGGATGGAAGCTGGAGACAAAGGAGGGGTGCCTGATTTCTGGTCGTGGAGAGCACAGAGTTCTGATACTACAGACTGGGTAGCTGGGTGACACGATTTTCACTCCTTCTGCATCTGTGCATACACACCTACAGGACCACAACAATCAACCCCAGTAAGCTAAGCAGCACCATCTAGTGGAGAACAGAGCCATTGCACTAAGCCCTGCCCAACTGGGCCAACCTCACTCTTCAGGAACAACACAAGTCTCTTTGCCTGCTTAGTTTACAGACTATAAAGTGCTTCATAGTTTGACTTCTAGGGGAAGCTGATATAATTTCAATCTTACTTAAGTCCACTGGTCCATCTATTCAATTTCTTTTCTTTCTTTTTTTATCCTTGAATACAGAAAGAGAAAAAATTTATTTTTATTTTCCATTTCTATTAAAAATATTATTTAATTTTTTCTACTTTTTTTACCTTTTTGTAAATTTTTCAAGTTCTTTTTTAATTTCATCATTTCATTTTATTCTATTTCATTGTATTCATTTTTTTCAAATTTTCAAGCATTTTCCTTTTCTTTCCTTTCTTTTCTTTCCTTTTTTCTCTAACCTATCAAGCTCCTTTCAACAACCAGACCAGAACACACCTAGGATCTAGCATCCTTTATTTGATTTTTTGTGTGTTTTTAATTTTTTAATTTTAATTTTTTTTACCTTTTTAATTCCTTTTCTTCCTTCAAAATGATGAAACGAAGGAATTCACCCCAAAAGAAAGAACAGGGAGAAATGACAGCCAGGGACTTAATCAACACAGATACAAGAAAGATGTCTGAACCAGAATTTAGAATCACGATAATAAGAATACTATCTGAGGTTGAAAACAGATTAGAATCCCTTTCCACGGAGATTAAAGCTAGTCAGGATGAAAATAAAAATGTTGTAACTGAGCCTTAGTCTTGAATGGATGCCACAGTGTCAAGGACAGATGAGGCAGAGCAGCAAATAAGCAATATAGAAGACAAACTTATGGAGAACAATGGAGCAGAAAAATAGAGGGAGACTGTTGTAGACTCTGTGTCCAATGTTCTCTCTTGTCTAGCAAGAGAGCAGGACACAGGATGAAAAAACAAGAGATTGCTAATGTCCAGGAAAAGACAAGAGCCCCAAATAAGAGTCCTTGCCCTGTTTTTATTAGGATAAGAAGGCTTACAAACATGGTGATGGACATGTGCAAAGAGACAATAAATCTGTGAACTTTAACTTGTGGTTGTGAGGGAAAGGGGTCCTGAAGACATTTGGGGTTAGGGGTTTGGACTAATACAAAGCAAAATGCTGATGCCAGGCAGTCAGGTGGAAGGTTGTTTATAGCTAACATGAGGCACAACCTCTGTTTATCTTAGCTAGCCTAGGGGATGAGACAGGTAGGACACATGACCTTAGAGTTAACAAGGCACCTTTTCTTTTGTTAATCATCTCTGCTCTGGTCTGCTTCACCTGTAGCGCAGTGGTCTATAGCCCAATTTACCTGTTTACCTAACTTGGTCCTTCCTTCCTGTGAAAGCAGCATTCTGTTATAGTACTAAATTGTGGGGTGCTTCCACCCTGAATACTTAATCTTGTTTATTTCATATACCTATGTATTGGGTTCCTTTGTACCTCCCTATTCTTGATTGCCTTGTCTTTTTTACCCAAACTCAGATGTGAGCATCCAATGGTTTTGTACTTCTTTCTGCCTTGTTAACCCATTGATGTAAGCCCGGGGGATTTGTAAGCTTATTCCCTACAGGAGACTAAGGCAAAGAGCATGATTTAAGAATTAGAGAAATCAGTGACTCATTAAAAAGGAACAACATCAGAATCACAGGAGTCTCAGAAGATGAAGACAGAGAAAAAGGGGTAGAAGGGTTATGTGAACAAATCATAGTGGAAAACTTTCCTAGCCTGGGGAAAGACACAGACATCAAAATCCAGGAAGCACAGAGGACTGCCATTAGATTCAACAAAAACCGACCTTCATCAAGGCATATCATAGTCAAAATCACAAAATAGCCAGGCAAGTAAAGAATCTGAAAGCAGCAAGAGGAAAAAAGTCCTTAACCTACAAGGGAAGACACATCAGGTTTGCAGCAGACCTAGCCACAGAAACTTGGCAGACCAGAAAAGAGTGGCAGGATATATTCAATGCGTTGAATTGGAAAAATATGCAGCCACGAATTCTTTATCCAGCAAAGCTTTCATTCAAAACAGAAGGAGAGATTCAATTTCCCTGAGAAACAAAATTAAAGGAGTTCGTGACCACTAAACCAGCCCTGCAAGAACTTTTATGGGGGACTCTGAGAAGAGAAAAAGATGGAAGAAAAATGACCAAAAGCAACAAAGACTAGAAAGGACCAGAGAACACCACCAGAAACTCAAACTCTACGGGCAACATAATGTCAATGAATTCATATCTTTCAGTACTCACTCTAAATGTCAATGGACTAAATGCCCTAATCAAATGACATAAGGCAACAGAATGGATAAGAAAACAAGATCCATCTAGATGCTGTTTACAAGAGACTCATTTAAGACCTAAACACACTTTCAGATTAAAAGTAAGGGAATGGAGAACTATCTATCATGCTAATGGTCTCCAAAAGAAAGCTGGAGTAGCCAAACTTATATCAGACAATCTAGAGTTTAAAATAAAGACTGTAACAAGAGATTAAGAAGGGCATTATATGATAATTAAGGGGTCTATCCACCAAGAAGACCTAACAGTTGGAAACATTTATGTTCCAAATGTGGAAGAACCCAAATATATAAATCACTTAATCACAAACATAAAGAAACTCATTGATTATAATACCATAATAGTCAGGGACTTCAACACCCCACTTACAGCAATGGACAGATCATCTAAACAGAAAATCAACAAGGAAACAATGGCTTTGAATGACACACTGGACGAGATGGACTTAACAGATATATACAGAAGATTTCATCCTAAATCATTGGAATACGCATTCCTCTCCAGTACATGTGGAACGTTCTCCAGAATAGACCACATACTGGGACACAGATCAGCCCTCAACAAGTAAAAAAAAAATTGAGATTATTCCGTGCATATTTTCAGACCACAAAGCTATGAAACTCGAAATCAACCACAAGAAAAAATTTGGAAAGATAAATAATTGGAGACTAAAGACCATCCTACTAAAGAATGAATGGGCTAACCAAGAAGTTAAGAGGAAGTTAAAATGGAAGCCAGTGAAAATGAAAACAACACAGCCCAAAACTTCTGGGACACAGCAAAGGCGGTCATAAGAGGGAAGTATATGGCAATCCAGGCCTTCCTAAAGAATGAAGAAAGGTCACAGAGACACAACCTAACGTTACACCTTGAAGAGCTGGAAAAAGAACAGCAAGTAAAACCCAAAAACAGCAGAAGAGAGGAAATAATAAAGACGGGAGCAGAAATCAGTGTTATCAAAACTAAAAAAAAAACAAAACAGTAGAACAGATCCATGAAACCAGAAGTTGGTACCTTGAAAGAATTAACAAAATTGATAAACCCCTATCAAGTTTGATCAAAAAGAAAAAGGAAAGGACCCAAATAAATAAAATCAAGAATGAGGGAGGAGAGATCACAACCAACATAGCAGAAATAAAAAAAAAATAAGAGAATATTATGAGCAATTATACGCCAATGAAATGGGAAAGCTGGAAGAAATGGACAAATTTCTAGAAACATATACACTATCAAAACTGAAACAGGAAGAAATAGAAAATTTGAACAGACCCATAACCAGTAAAGAAATCAAATTAGTAATCAAAAATCTGCCAAAAAACAAGCATCCAGGGCCAGATGGCTTTCCAGGGAAATTCTACCAAACATTTAAGGAAGAGTTGACACCTATTCTCTTGAAGCTGTTCCAAAAAATAGAAATGGAAGGAAAACTTCCAAACTCTTCCTATGAAGCCAGCATTACCTTGATTCCAAAACCAGAGACCCCAATAAACAGGAGAGCTACAGACCAATTTCCCTGATGAACATGGATGCAAAAATCCTCAACAAGATAATAGCCAACCAGATCCAAAATACATTAAAATTATTCACCTGGACCAAGTGGGATTTATACCTGGGTTGCAGGGCTGGTTCAATATCCGCAAAACAATCAATGTGATACATCACATAAATAAAAGAAAGGACAAGAACCACATGATCCTCTCAATAGATGCAGACAAAGCATTTGACAAAATACAGCATCCTTTCTTGATAAAAAACCCTCAAGAAAGTAGGGATAGAAGGGCTTTTACCTCAAGATCATACAAGCTTTATATGAAAGACCCACTGCCAATGTCATCCTCAAAGGGGAAAAACTGAGAGCTTTTCCCCTAAAGGCAGGAACAAGAAAGGGATGTCTACTCTCACCACTGTTACTCAACATAGTATTGGAAGCCTTAGCCTCAGCAATCAGACAACAGAAAGAAATAAAAAGCATCCATATCATCCATGAGGAGGTCAAACTTTCACTCTTAACAGGTGACATGATATTCTATGTGGAAAACCCAAAAGATTCCACCAAAAAACTTCTAGGTTGATCCATGAATTCAACAAAGTGGCAGGATATAAAATCAATGCACAGAAATCGGTTGCATTCCTATACACAAATAATGAAGAAATAGGAGAAATCAAGGAATCTATCCCATTTACAATTGCACCAAAACCTATAAAATACCTAGAAATAAATCTAATGAAAGAGATGAAAATCTATGTGATGAAAACTATAGAAAGCTTATGAAAGAAATTGAAGAAGACACACAAAAAAAAATGGAAAAATGTTCCATGCTCCTAGATAGGAAGAAAAAATATTGTTGAAATGTCAATACTGCCCAAAGCAATCTACATATTGAATGCAATCCCTATCAAAGCAACATCAGCATTCTTAACAGAGCTAAAACAAATTATCCTAAAATTTGTATGGAACCAGAAAAGACCCCAAATAGCCAAAGCAGTCTTGAAAAAGAAAACCAAAGCAGGAGGCATCACAATCCCAGACTTCAAGATGTATTACAAGGTTGTAATCATCAAGACAGTATGGTACTGGCACAAAAACAGACACTCAGATCAACGAAACAGAGAACCCAGAAATGGACCATGAAACGTATGGCCAACTAATTGTTGACAAAGCAGGAAAGAATATCTAATGGAATGAAGACAGTCTCTTCAGAAAATGGTGCTGGGAAAACTGGACACCAACATGCAGAAAAATGAATCTGGACCACTCTTACACTGTACAAAAAAAATAAACCCAAGATGGATGAAAGACTGAAACATAATACAGGAAGCCATCAAAATCCTCAAGGAGAAAGCAAACAAAAGCCTCTTTGACCTTAGCCATGGCAAGTTTTTACTCGACAGGTCTCCAGAGCCAAGGGAAACACAAGGAAAAATGAACTATTGGGACCTCATCAAAATAAAAAGCTTCTGCACAGCAAAGGAAACAATTAGCAAAACTAAAAGGCAACCTATGGAATGGGAGTAGATATTTTCAAATGACATATCAGAATAAAGACTTAGTATCCAAAATCTATAGAGAACTTTTTTTTTAAATTTTTTTTAACGTTTATTTTTGAGACAGAGAGAGACAGAGCATGAATGGGGGAGGGTCAGAGAGAGGGAGACACAGAATCTGAAACAGGCTCCAGGCTCTGAGCTGTCAGCACAGAGCCCGACGCGGGGCTCGAACTCATGGACCACGAGATCATGACCTGAGCCGAAGTTGGCCGCCCAACCGACAGAGCCACCCAGGCGCCCCTATAGAGAACTTTTCAAAGTCAACACCCCAAAACCAAATAATCCCATGAAGAAATGGGCAAAAGACATGAATAGACACTTCTCCAAAGAAGACATCCAGATGGCCAACCGGCACATGAAAAATTGCTCAGTATCACTCATCATCCAGGAAACCACATTGAGATACCACCTCACACCTGTCAGAATGGCTAACATTAACAACTCAGGCAACAACAGATGTTGGCGAGGATTTGGAGAAAGAGGATCTCTTTTGCACTGTTGGTGGGAATGCAAACTGGTGCAGCCACTCTGGGAAACAGTATGGAGGTTCCTCAAAAAATTAAAACTAGAACTACCCTCCGACCCAGCAATTGCACTACTAGGTATTTATCCAAGGGATACAGGTGTGCTATTTCAAAGGAACACAAGCACCCCAATGTTTATAGCAGCACTATTGACAATAGCCAAAGTATAGAAAGATCCCAAATGTCCATCAATGGATGAATGGATAAAGATGTGGTGTGTGTGTATATACATACATACACAATGGAGTATTACTCGGCAATCAAAAAGAATGAAATCTTACCATTTGCAACTATGTGGATAGAATTCGAGTGTATTATGGTAAGCGAAATTAGAGAAAGACAAATATATAACTTCATTCATATGAGCTCTGTAAGATAGAAAACAGGTGAACATAAGGGGAGGGAAGCAAACATAATATAAAAACAGGGAGGGGTACAAAACATAAGAGACTCCTAAATATAGAGAACAGACGGTTGCTGGAGAGGTTGTGGGAGGGGGGATGGGCTAAATGGGTAAGGGGCTTAAGGAATCTACTCCTGAAATCATCGTTACCCCATGTGCAAACTAGCTTGGATGTAAGTTATAAGAAATAAATAATAGAAAAAAATAAAAATAAATTTTTAAAAAATTGAACAGAGATAACTTAGTTTAGTTACCTTACCTTAAATTATCTATGGTCCTTTGATAAGCTTCAGATGCTATGCCCAGCTCATGAAATCATATGGAGAATATTTTGTGTTAGAATATTATGTCCAGTTTTTTTTTTTTGGGGGGGGGGAAGATGGCAGCATAGGAGGATGCTGGGCACACCGCATCATGCTGATCACTTAGATTCCACCCACACCTGACTAAATAACCCAGAAAACTGACAGAAGACTAGCAGAACGGACTCTCCAGAGCCAAGCATAGACAAGAGACCCACAGAAGAGGGTAGGAAGGGCAGAGAGGCGGTGCACGCTACATGGACTGGTGGGAGGGAGCCAGGATGGCGTAGGAGCAGCCCGCCCAGCAAGGCAGAGCCCCTGAGTCTGATTTGCAAAAGCGGAGGGGCTGGACTGCGTGAGTTCTGACAGCCAGCAGGACTTAACATCTGGAATGTTAAAAGTCAGCGGCGCTTTTCAGAGAGCGGAGAGGACACCGGGAGGGAGAAGTATTGAGCCCCAGAAGACAGCTCAGCTCAGCGGGGAACAAAGGCGCTGGCCTGTGCCATCTCCTTTGCCCACCCCCCAGCCAAAACCCCAAAGGGAACCAGTTTCTGTCACCAAACTTGATTGTACTGTGCAAACACCCAATGCTGTGCTTCTGTGGATCCGTCCCTCCCACAGGTCTCCTGCCTCCCTCCCAGTGCTGCAGGTCCCCTCCCACAGGGGACCACCGATGGCAAGGTGAGTTAAGCCTGCCCCTCCCACCCCTGTGCACCTTGCAGATCCACCCCGGCTAATACACCATATCCCATAGAAGCAGCACCACAAGCCTGGCAGTGTGCAAGTAGCCCAGACCGGGGCCACACCACTCCACAGTGAGTCCTGCCCTGGGAGAGGGGAAAATAAAGTACACACCAGTCTGACTGTGACCCCAGCGGTGGGCTGGAGACAGACATCGGGTCTCACTGTGGCTCCGCCCACCAACACAAGTTACCCCAGACAGCACAGGGGAGGTGCCCTGCAGTTCCGCGCCACTCCAGGGACTATCCAAAATGATGAAATGGAAGAATTCTCAAAAGAAACTCCAGCAAGTAGCGACAGCTAATGAATTGATCAAAAATGATTTAAGCAATATAACAGAGCATGAATTTAAAATAATAGTCATAAAATTAATTGCTGGGCTTGAAAAAAGTGTAGAAGACAGCAGAGAATCTATTGCTACAGAGATCAAGGGACTCAAACAGTCAGGTGGAGCTAAAAAATGCTATAAATGAGTTGCAAAATAAAACAGAGGCGACCACAGCTCGTATTGAAGAGGCAGAGGAGAGAACAGGTGAATTAGAAACTAAAATATGGAAAAAAAGGAAGCTGAGAAAAAGAGAGGTAAAAAAATCCAGGAGTAGGAGGGGAGAATTAGATAACTAAGTGATGCAGTCAAACGGAAAAATATCTTTATAATACGGATTCCAGAGGAGGAAGAGAGAGAGAAAGAGGCTGAAGGTGTACTTAAACAAATCATAGCTGAGAACTTCCCTGAACTGGGGAAGGAAAAAGGCATTGAAATCCAAGAGGCACAGAGAACTCCCTTCAGACGTAACCTGAATCGATCTTCTACATGACATATCATAGTGAAACGGGCAAAATGCAAGGATAAAGAGAAAATTCTGAAAACAGCTAAGGATAAATGCACTCTAACATATAAAGGGAGGGGCGCCTGGGTGGCGCAGTCGGTTAAGCGTCCGACTTCAGCCAGGTCACGATCTCGCGGTCCGTGAGTTCGAGCCCCGCGTCAGGCTCTGGGCTGATGGCTCAGAGCCTGGAGCCTGTTTCCGATTCTGTGTCTCCCTCTCTCTCTGCCCCTCCCCCGTTCATGCTCTGTCTCTGTCTGTCCCAAAAATAAATAAAAAACGTTGAAAAAAAAATTTAATAACATATAAAGGGAGACTGATAAGACTAGTGACGGATCTATCTACTGAAACTTGACAGGCCAGAGAGGAATGGCAGGAAATCTTCAATGTGATGAGCAGAAAAAATATACAGCCGAGAATCTTTATCCAGCAAGTCTGTCATTTAGAATAGAAGGAGAGATAAAGGTCTTCCCAAACAAACAAAAATTGAAGGAATTCATCACCACTAAACCATCCCTACAAGAGATCCTAAGGGGGATTCTGTGAGTGAAATGTTGCAAGGACCACAAAGTACCAGAGACATTACAAGCATGAAACCTTACAGACATCACAATGACTCTAAACCCATATCTTTCAATAATAACACTGAGTGTAAATGGACTAAATGTTCCAACCAAAGACATAGGGTATCAGAATGGATAAAAAAACAAGACCCATCTATTTGCTGTCTACAAGAGACTCATTTTAGACCTGAGGACAACTTCAGATTGAAAGTGAGGGGATGGAGAACTATCTATCATGCTACTGGAACTCAAAGCTGGAGTAGCCATACTTATATCAGAAAAAGTAGACTTTAAATTAAAGGCTGTAACAAAAGATGAAGAAGGGCATTATATAATAATTACAGGGTCTATCCTTCAGGAAGAGCTAACAATTATAAATGTCTATGTGCTGAATATGGAAGCCCCCAAGTATATAAAACAATTAATCACAAACATAAGCAACCTTATTGATTAGAATGTGGTAATTGCAGGGACTTTAATACTCCACTTACAACAATGGACAGATCATCTAGACACAGGATCAATAAAGAAACAAGGGCCCTGAATGATACATTGGATCAGATGAACTTGACACATATATTTAGAACTCTGCATCCCAAAGCAACAGGATATACTTTCTTCTCGAGTGCACATGGAACATTCTCCAAGATAGATCACATACTGGGTCACAAAACAGCCCTTCATAAGTATACAAGAATTGAAATCATACCATGCACACTTTCAGACCACAATGCTATGAAACTTGACATCAACCACAGGAAAAAGTCTGGAAAACCTCCAAAAGCATGGAGGTTAAAGAACACCCTACTAAAGAATGAGTGGGTCAACCAGGCAATTAGAGAAGAAATTAAGAAATATATGGAAACAAATGAAATTGAAAAGACAACAGTCCAAATGCTTTGGGATGCAGCGAAGGCAGTCCTGAGAGGAAAATACATTGCAATCTAGGCCTATCTCAAGAAACAAGAAAAATCCCAAATACAAAATCTAACAGCACACCTAAAGGAACTAGAAGCAGAACAGCAAAGACACCCCAAACCCAGCAGAAGAAGAGAAATAATAAAGATCAGAGCAGAAATAAACAATATAGAATCTAAAAAACATGGTAGAGCAGATCAATGAAACCAAGAGTTGGTTTTTTGAAAAAATAAAATTGATAAACCTCTAGCCAGGCTTCTCAAAAAGAAAGGGGAGATAAAATCGTGAATGAAAATGGAATTATAACAACCAGTCCCTCAGAAATATAAGCAATTATCAGGGAATACTGTGAAAAATTACACGCCAACAATCTGGACAACCTGGAAGAAATGGACAAATTCCTAAACACCCACACACTCCCAAAACTCAAACAGGAAGAAATAGAAAGCTTGAGCAGAGCCATAAGCAGCGAAGAAATTGAATCAGTTATCAAAAATCTCCCAACAAATAAGAGTCAAGGACCAGATGGCTTCTCAGGAGAATTCTACCAGACATTTAAAGCAGAAATAACACCTATCCTTCTCAAGATATTCCAAAAAATAGAAAGGGAAGGAAAACTTCCAGACTCATTCTATGAAGCCAGTGTTACTTTGATTCCTAAACCAGACAGAGACCCAGTAAAAAAAGAGAACTACAGGCCAATATCCCTGATGAATATGGATGCAAAAATTCTCAATAAGATACTAGCAAATCGAATTCAACAGCATATAAAAACAATTATTCACCATGATCAAGTGGGATTCATTCCTGGGCTGCAGGGCTTGTTCAACATTTGCAGATCAATCAATGTGATACATCACATTAATAAAAGGAAAGAAAACCATATGATCCTGTCAATTGATGCAGAAGAAGCATTTGACAAAAGTCAGCATCCTTTCTTAATAAAAACCCTCGAGAAAGTCGGGATAGAAGGAACGTACTTAAACATCATAAAAGCCATTTATGAAAAGCCCACAGCTAATATCATCCTCAGTGGGGAAAAACTGAGAGCTTTTTCCCTGAGATCAGGAACACGACAGGGATGCCCACTCTCACCGCTGTTGTTTAACATAGTGTTGGAAGTTCTAGCATGAGCAATCAGACAACAAAAGGAAATCAAAGGCATCAAAATTGGCAAAGATGAAGTCAAGCTTTCACTTTTTGCAGATGACATGATACTGTATATGTAAAATCCGATAGACTCCACTAAAAGTCTGCTAGAACTGATACATGAATTCAGCAAAGTCACAGGATACAAAATCAGTGTACAGAAATCAGTTGCATTCTTATACACTAATAATGAAGCAACAGAAAGACAAATAAACTGATCCCATTCACAATTGCACCAAGAAGCATAAAATACCTAGGAATAAACCTAGCCAAAGATGTAAAAGATCAGTATGCTGAAAACTATAGAAAGCTTATGAAGGAAATTGAAGAAGATAGAAAGAAATGGAAAAACGTGCCGTGCTTGTGGATTGGAAGAATAAATATTGTTAAAATGTCAATACTACCCAAAGCTATCTACACATTCAATGCAATCCCAATCAAAATAGCACCAGCATTCTTCTCCAAGCTATAACAAGCAATCCTAAAATTTGTATGGAACCACAAAAGACCCCGAATAGCCAAAGTAATTTTGAAGAAGACCAAAGCAGGAGGCATCACAATCCCAGCCTTTAACCTCTACTACAAAGCTGTCATCATCAAGACAGCATGGTATTGGCACAAAAAGACACATAGACCACTGGAATAGAATAGAAACCCCAAAATTAGACTCACAAAAGTATGGCCAACTAATCTTTGACAAAGCAGGAAAGAATATCCAATGGAAAAAAGACAGTCTCTTTAACAAATGGTGCTGGGAGAACTGGACAGCAACATGCAGAAGGATGAAACTAAACCACTTTCTTATACCATTCACAAAAACAAACTCAAAATGGATAAAGGACCTGAATGTGAGACAGGAAACCATCAAAACCCTAGGTGAGAAAGCAGAGAAAAACCTCTCTGACCTCAGCCGTAGCAATTTCTTACTTGACACATCCCCAAAGGCAAGGGAATTAAAAGCAAAAATGAACTATTGGGACCTCATGAAGATAAAAAGCTTCTGCACAGCAAAGGAAACAATCAACAAAACTAAAAGGCAACCAACGGAATGGGAAAAGGTATTTGCCAATGACATATCGGACAAAGGGCTAGTATCCAAAATCTATAAAGAGCTCACCAAACTCCACACCTGAAAAACAAATAATCCAGTGAAGAAATGGGCAGAAAACATGAATAGACACTTCTCTAAAGAAGACATCCAGGTGGCCAAGAGGCACATGAAAAGATGCTCAACGTCGCTTCTCATCAGGGAAATACAAATCAAAACCGCACTCAGATACCACCTCACGCAAGTCAGAGTGGCTAAAATGAACAAATCCGGAGACTATAGATGCTAGTGAGGATGTGGAGAAATGGGAACCCTCTTGCACTGTTGGTGGGAATGCAAACTGGTGCAGCCGCCCTGGAAAACAGTGCAGAGGTTCCTCAAAAAATTAAAAAAAAAAAAAAAATTAAAAATAGATCTCCCCTATGACCAGCAATAGCACTGCTAGGAATTTACCCAAGGGATACAGGAGTGCTGATGCATAGGGGCACTTGTACCCCAATGTTTATAGCAGCACTCTCAACAATAGCCAAATTATGGAAGGAGCCTAAATGTCTATCAACTGAGGAATGGATAAAGAAATTGTGGCTTATATACACAATGGAATACTACTTGGCAATGAGAAAGAATGAAATATGGCCTTTTGTAGCAACGTGGATGGAACTGGAGAGTGTTATGCTAAGTGAAATAAGTCATACAGAGAAAGACAGATACCATATGTTTTCACTCTTATGTGGATCCTGAGAAAGTTAATAGAAGACCATGGAGGAAGGGAAGGAAAATAAAAAGAGGTTAGAGAGGGAGGGAGCCAAAACATAGGAGACTCTTAAGAACTGGGAACAAACTGAGGGTTGATGGGGGGTGGGAGGGAGGGTAGGGTGGGTGATTGGTATTGAGGAGGGCACCTTTTGGGATGAGCACTGGGTGTTGTATGGAAACCAATTTGACAATAAATTTCATATTTAAAAAAAAAAGGATATTATGTCCATTTTGTGGAAGAAATGGTCCATAGCTTTCAACAAATTCTTAAATAGGTTTTTAAACTAGAAAAGATTAAGAATCACTGTCTTAGAGGTTCAGTGGGAAAAGGAAGTCTTTACGATTTAGAGTAGATCATCTGGTATCCTAGATGATTGACTCTTAAGGAGTGTGAGAGGAAAGGAGGAAGAGTATGGGCAGAGAAAAATTAAAGCATATGATTAATATAGAAACCTATCTGCATAAAATCAATGTTAAAGTATAGGTATTATGTATTTTGAGGACTGTAAGAATCCAGGCTACATAGAAATCTGTGTAATAAACTATCTCGTGATACAGATCAAATATATTTATGATCTTTATGGTTGTATATTATTTTTTTAGATCTTTTTTCCAGAGCCTCTGTGTGCTGGGTTACTGTATACTTCCCTTGACAGTGGCAATGCTGGTTTGTCGGTTGGTGCTTTTGGCCGAACAAGGACCAATAAACTTCATGGTCCGGCTTTTTGTGGTGATCGTGATGTTTGCATGGTCTATAGTAGGTAAGAATGTATTTATCTCTACAATGGCAAAACATACAAGGCAGGAGTTAAGAAATGAAGACCAGATGAGAAGCAATGTAACTCCTAAGTCATACATGGGTGATATGATTCTTGCCAGTGTCATCCATGGAACCCTCTTCTCTGAGTAGGCATTTGATAGGGGTGATGTCCACCTTATACAGATTGGGTATCTAGAGTTTTGAGATGTGGATAGTCACATCCTTTTTTTTTAAATTATTAAATAATATATAGGATTGGGAATGGAGATTACACTAGACCTAGCTCAGGTCCTGGCATGTAGGAGGCATAGGTGACTTGAGAAATGACTTGGGACTTTTCCTGTGAAATTCATCATAATAAAAATAGTAGCTTGCATATACAGATTGCTTATTACAGACCAAGCACTGTTGTGAGTGCTATGTATGTATTATCTCACTTAACCCTCACAACAGCCCTAATAAATAAAAACTATATATATTAGTCCTATTTTTACAGATGAGGAACAGACACAGAGAGGTTAAACAACATGCCCTAGAACACATAACTAGTTAATAAGGGAATTAAGTTTAAAACCCAAGCAGATCTCACACCTCTTTAGAAGTGTACTAAACGATCTCCCAGTATAGGTTGTTAGGTATCATTATATAGTACTTTTATGCTTCAGTAGAACATTCTGCTAACGATTAGGAAGAGCCTGTAGCAGTGGCAGTAAATGCCAAGTGCTCATTAGTTTTGCCTTCCTAAAATTCTCTTAAAATTCTACCTTCAGCTACAAGGTAGCTTCTTGTTTCATGGGATAGACAGATTGCTTAATATTTTTAAGTGCATTATCCTGTCTTTGCTCTGGACCATGATTAAAATCCAAGAAGTAATCCAAAAGTAAGGTCCAAGAGTGATAGAATTGATACTGCAGAGACTGTATATTAAGCTCAAGTGCTTTACCCATGGGAGAACTCCTCATTCCCTCACATAGAATCTGATAATTTACCCTATATGTAGTTCTAAATACCCAGTGTCCAGGCTCATAGCAGTTCAGAAAGTAGAATCTTAGAAGGGAGAGAGGCTCCTGTAAACATTCCATTTTTTAATTCAGCAAGTATTTCTTAAGCACAAACTCTGTGTCAGGCATTGTGCTAACCATGGTCTCCATCCTCAGAGTTCATAACTTACTGGAGCAGCCAGACATGTAAACAGTTAAGGGCAATAGGCATCCAAGGTGGAAGATGGAAGTCTGTGCAGGGCATGGTGAGGACACAGAGGAGGTATGTGGGCAGATCTGCCTGGGGTGGCAGGATAACAGATGGTTGTTCAGGAAAGATTTCCATGAAAGGGGCTCATTAATAAGTAAAAATATGAGTCTCCTTTCCTGGGTGGACAAGAGGGACAGCATCATAAAGAGCTGATAACTTAAAAATAAGAACAGTTACCCAGCACAGCAGTATGAAGTCATTTGCCACAGGAGCAACTAACCTTAGACATCTTTGTAATAAGCCTACTCATCACAGTTCAGTAACTTCTGAGAAAAGAGTAGGAAACCCCTTTTAGAAAGGTCTTCATGTAAAATGGTTGAAATCTTAATACTAGAAACTAGTAGCTCTCAACTATCTGGGAAACTATGCTTCAAAATGCCTTTTTCTCTGAGGATATCAAATATAATTGAACTTTTAGTATAATTCTATGTTCCAGACTATGCCAAGCACATTCAAGTTTAGTAGATGTTAGTGGTTGTGACAATCTTATTATATTAAAGGTTCCATTTTGTTTTGTTTGTTTTGTTTAGCCTCTACAGCTTTTCTTGCCGATAGCCAGCCTCCAAACCGCAAAGCCCTCGCCATTTATCCTGTTTTCTTGTTCTATTTTGTCATCAGTTGGATGATTCTCACCTTCACTCCTCAGTAAATCAGGAAATGGAAATTAAAAACCAGTGAATTGAAAGCTCGTCTGAAAGATGCAATTTACCATTGAGCTTTGCCTCTGGCCCTCTTTTGTCTAATTTTGGAGATATTTTGAGATGAAAGGGGAGCCATAAAGCACCATCATCATTTATGTAAGGAACTGGTGTTTGAAAGATTGTCCTTTTCCTCTTAATGTCATTTCTTGAAAATACATAGTATACACAGTATAGTGCTGCCTTAAGGCATGATAGGGTCACTGTGGTCCATTTGAGTGACAACCAATGATTTGGAAAGCACATGGATACATCCTGCAAGTTGAGTAGAATTAGTAACTGTATTTTCAGTTTTGAGAATACCAGTTCAGGTGCAGCTCTTAAATACATTGCCTTATGACTATTAGAATATGCCTCTCTCTTCATAAATAAGAATTGATAGTCTGTATCTGTTTCCTTTTATTTCTCTCTTAGGCTTAAAAAGGCAATGACAGAGGTTGGGAAGGGGGTTCATAACTGGGTATGAGAAAACATGCATCATGCATCAACCAGTGTTCAGATTTTGACGGGAAAATTCTACACTTGTTGCTTTTTTAAAAAGCAAAGGACAGCTAAAGAATTGGCTTCTTTAGTCTTTCCATATAGTCACCTTTCTGCCATGCTTAACAGCACCTCAGTGACACTCTAATTTTTAATCTTACCCCCCTAGCTCTGAATATGCAAACTGTTCACAGTTACCATATTATTTTCCTTTGATTAAAGCTCTCTGTGGACCAGTGCTTGAACTTATCCAGGTGGAAGACCTCAGAAATTTAGACTGATAGGTCCTTCATGCATATTATCACGTGGGCACTTTGTTCTTAATAGTAGGAGGTAGTTTGGATACAGCATAGCTCTAAACAATTATTCTGTGTAGTCTGGCCTCTAACTAGAAAGTAAAGCTAAATCAGAAGCCTGCACTTAACCATGTGAACATGGAGGGATTTAGTGTTCTGATGGCTGGTTCACAAAACAGCTAGATGCTTAGAGCATGATGTAGGATGAGTTGGGTTTACAGCTGCCACCTTTTCATAGTGGGCTTAGCAGTTTTTTCATTAGATGTGCTTCTCAGATTGGGGAATAGCAATTTATTTTCTTGGTTTTAGACTTTATTTGTAAAGCTAATTAACTCTTCTTTAGACAAGTACTTTTTTTGCATGTGTGCACCTGCTTGTATTCTCAGCTATTTATACACACAAGTGTGAGGGCTTTTCAGGAAGCAGAGTGTCTGGAAAGGCTGATTTCTAAGCTAAACTGGCCTCCTTTCAGGTAATATGAGCTACTGCCTTCTATAAATTGCACATTGAAGAACTCTTAATAGACAAAAGATTAGGAGTCAGCAGACAGCATTCACTGTATATACAGTTACTTATAAAGATAGGAATTTATTCCACATTTTTTCTTTATCATGGAATTTAAATATTTATTCATTTTGTATCTAAAGACTATCTACACATAGATATATAATTTTAAAAACGTATTTTCTCCATTCTCAGCTTAACTAAGAACAATACTAGGACAAATGTGTTCTTGGAGTGATATTAAATTACAGAGCGTTACAAAGTTGGTTCCCTCTGTCCCAGCCTTGTCCTGAGTTTTTGTTTATGTCTTTATTTCAGCTTCCCTTCTAAATTTTAAAATAAATCTTGTGAGCACAAAGCCAATGTTTCAGTCTTGAAGTGTTAAAGAAAATATTTTGAAACTGTTTCTGACTGGTCCAAAAATATCATCCATTTCCATTGTCTGAAATTTTCTAACTTCTTACCAAAAACATCTCTCTTCCAAAGTTATTTCATACTCTGTCCCAATGGTTATAATGTAAAATTAAAAAAAATAATAATCCTGTTTCTCAAAAGGGAATTATCTGCTGGATTTTATTAAGGCTAAATATTTTGGTCAGAAATTTTTAGGGCCACAACTGGAGTAGGGGTTGTGTGTGTGTGTGTGGGGGGGGGGGGTTATACATATTGGGTGTTAAGGCAGCTTGTTCTATTAACCTGTTGCTCTTTGGTGACTTGAAGAATGGTTTTATTTGATTTAAATGAAAGTGGGTAAAATGGAGATTATCTTTCTCAAAATGAATGATCAGTTTTGTGGCATAAATTATATTTTCTTAATATATGAAAAAAAAGTGCATTGCTTTCTGTGGCAGAAGACCTGATTATCTGGAAGTTGTAACCCTCAACACAGCTTTCCCTGATTTGCTGCAAAGGCACATGGCTAATTATAGAAAGAAAAAGACTAGAATAGAAGGGGATTTTAACAAAGGAAACCCTGTTCCAAGAATTGGGAAGTTTCATGCTTTAGATGAAACTCAAGTGTGTGAGCATCATTACCAAATGTGGTGGATCATTGCCAAGTGTGGTGCATCACTACTGTTGTGGCTTATCATTTGCTGCTCTTGCTTCTGAGATTGAGCCTCCACTGTCATATTCTTTAGCAATAGGAAGGGTAAAGACTGGATTTAATCGCTGTTCAGATTATAAAAACTCAACTGATGCAAATGTATTTGTGCCATGTAGTCATAAATGTCAGTCATACCATTAATTTTCAAGTCTTTTGCATCTTAAAAGGCTTATTACATGAATTCAATTGGATCTTTTTATTGTGATGGGGGTTTTGTTTTGTTGGGCAAGGTGGGCTTGTCACAGAGCATGGGACTGGTAAGCATTTAACTGTTTACTATATTTGTCTTTTTATAAAGTATTCCCCAGATGTGGTGAGAAGGTTAGCAAGACTGTATATGAAGATTTAATTGTATACTTCTTATAAGCTAACTACTTACTGTACCTGGACTTCCTGTTTATTCCTGGAGATGAAAATGAAAATCTCCTGTCATTTGAAATCTTTGGGTAACATCAAATCATTGAAATTTATCTGAATGCTATCATGATATGATCAGACATCCATTGCATGCAGCTGTTCTATTCCATGTAAAATACTGACATTGTTATTCTTTATTAGACTGTTAATTTCTGAGACAATTTGGATAGAAATAAATGTGTGAATGTTAATATATGTAAATTAGAAATACTTTTCTAGATTCTGTGGGCTTTTATTGAAAGTAAAGAATTTCTAGTGATTTACTCAGGCCATAGGATGGCCATATAATAATAATAACAGTAATATTACTACTAATAATGGTTAACATTTATTGGACACTTACATTGTGCCAGGCAATATTCTATTTTTTTAAGAATTTTTTTTATAACAGCTTTGTTGAGATATAGTTTACCAAATTCACCCTTTTAAAGTGTTATACAATTCAGTGATTTTTCAGTATTTTCACATAATTGTGTAATTATCACCACTCTCATCTTAGAACATTTTCATCACTTCACAGTAAAATCCCATATCCAGTAGCAGTCACTTCCTCTCCCACTTCTCCCCAGCCTCTGGCAATCACCAGTATGCTTTCTGTCTCTGTGGATTTGGCCAGGCACTATCGTTAAGTGCATTTTATATATCTCCTTTAATCCTTAACATAAAATGCTACAGTTCTTATTTTACAAGTAGAAAACTGAGTCACAGAAAGTTAAGTAAATTGCCCGAGGGCATGCAGTAAATTGATTTAAAATAGGAAAACGTGGGGTGCCTGGGTGGCTCAGTTGGTTAAGCATCTGACTACTGCTCAGGTCATGATCTCATAGCTCATGAGTTCGAGCTCTATCTTAGGCTCAGTGCTGACAGCTCAGAGTCTGGAGCCTGCTATGGATTCTGTGTCCTCCTCTCTCTCTGCCCCTCCCCTCTTCACGGTCTTTCTGTCTCTCAAAAAATAAATCAACATTATAAAATTTTAAAAAATAAAGTAGGGAAACACCATAGATGGGAGCATAGTATGACACAGTTTTGAATTGCATTGTTATGTACATGAAATGAATGTACCCCTTTCCCAGGGTATGCTCCCTGTCATTAACCATTATACCCTACAACTGACTAGAGATAGATAGCTCATTCTTTTTTTCCCCTGAGTAATCGAACACTATATTAGCATCTGAGAAAAACACAAGAGCAGGCGTACATTGGAGTTAGGTTTGCTGCCCCCTGCACTTTAAATCCCTTTTCTCTCCCTTCTCCCCACCAGCACACACACCCCTCCCCCAAATTCCCAGTCTTAAAAGTCAAACGGACTTCTGCCTCTTTCATTTTAAATCTTCCATAGGGATGTTTAATGCATCAAAATTTAACCTGTTTATTCAGGTGTTTTTAGTCCTCAGATGCATCTAGTCACCTATAGTACCATTTATATTTCTAAGACTTCAGAAAGCAGTACTGTGAGAATAAAATCCTTTTTTATTTTGGTTAAACTAGGTGGGGAAAATAACAGTAAGGGCACTGCCTTAATGAAGTCAGTGGTTCTGCCTGGTAGGACGTGGCCACATGCTGCTATTGCTCACTCTGTTCTCTTTATTTCAGAACTTTTTAAACTATGCCATCACTGCTGGTAATTTCTTGGTCCTCTTTAGTACTCCATTTCCATCCTGATCTTTCCTATAAATAATGAACCTGTGGAAATAATAAATCTGTAAAATGATTTGTGAATGTTAAATGTGCAAATAAAAACACTGGAAAAGGAGATTTTGTATGTGCCTCTTCTTGTACTGAAAGATGCAGAGATATTTGCTGCATACTATTTTCAGATAGTAATATATTATCATCAGACAATATTGAATGCTGTGTAGGATTGCACAGGAAACAAGTTAGTAAGAGAAATCACATTTATTGAGCAAATAATATATACCAAGTGTTAATATTAGCTACTTTATAAACAGTATCTCTAATCACAACAGCCTTTTGAGCTTGGTGGTATTATCCTTATCTCAACATTTTGGAACCTGGGAACTTGGGAAGGTTAAATAAATTGCCTAAAGTCACAACACAACCAGGGTTCAAACTCTGGTTTTATGACTCCATAGTCTTCTATATTGGTTCTTTGCCATCATACCTACCCACTTAAACTAATCCGCATCAATCAGGTACCTTAATAACATGGTGAGAAACTGGGTTTTCACACATCTTCTGGGAACTATACCTGTTTCTGCTTTCAGTTTGCAATCTACTTGGAGAAACTGAACTCACCATCCCTACACACTAATAGTTGAAATGCATTGTGGTTCTTATTTTTGGTGCCACATATTATCTCAGAATGAGCAGTAAGAACAGGAATACATCTGTGACATATTGGGAGAATTTGTATCATCCAAGATGGTGGGGTGTGGCATTCCAGATGGTAGAGAATACTTATGAACAAAGGTGAGGGAGCAGGCAAGTCTAAAGCCATCTGTGTGCACATGTGCAAGTGTGTCACGTTGTCCTGTACATAGTCACAATGCTTTGTGAAATTTTTCTAGCTGCCTTTATTTCACTTTGCAAGGTAGATAAAGCTTCTAAGCTTATACCTAAGGAAATAGGCTCAGATAAGTGAAGTGATAGGCCTTGAATGATAAAGCCAGTCTCAAGAACACAATTGGAAAGTTGTTCTTCATGTTAATATTGATCCTTTTCTAATGATAACTCACATACTGAAGTGAATTCAACTGACTTTGGAAAATAAAGTTGGTTGGATAAGATGAGACCAAATTATTGAGGGTAGATACTGAAAAGTCATGAGTAGGTCATACTGTGGTAGGAAATAGGATGTTTTCAAAAGTTCTGGAGCAGGGGAGTTTTTTGAAGAAAGTTACTTTAATTGAATAAATGAGGACCTTGAAAACTTGGATTATGAGTAGGGTAGAGAAGAAAGGAATGCCAATATATTTCTAACCATGGGCCTTGAAGAATGGTATGTGTTTGAGAATAGGTACTGAGTTTGACCATCAAAGTGATCATATCCTAAAGACAACTGGAAATACAAGTGAATTGTAAAAATCATAGCTAGGAATGTAAATTTGATCTTGTAGATGTGATGCATGTTGAGAGAATGTATTGTTTCAGTCTTGTCGACAAGTGTAGTTGCTGAAGGGAAGGCCTGATTAAGAATCAGAAAGATGAGAAGGAAGAAATGAAACTATTACTTATGTGCCACAGATTTCTACATGGTACCTTCGTATTACACTAACGTTTTGAGGGAATTTCCTTCATTTTTACAGAGGAAGAAGCAGTTTGGATTCAGTAAGTGGCAAAGTTGGAATGTGAACACAGCTCCATCTTAATTCAAAAGTGTATGTACTTCCTGCTATGCTCTGCTACCCTTACAGAAAGTTTTATACTCTGAAAGCCTAAGAATGAGTGTCTTGCACAAAGTAGGTGTTCAGGAAATGTGTTGAATTAGTTAAAAGAAAAATAGGCAGTAAATAGGTATTACATGCTGAGTGTGGGGGCATGATGAGAAATAAGAATTGAAAAAATATATTTGGCTAGAAGGCTGTGGTAATTTGATTGCATTAGTGTCTCAATATTTTACCCCTCTCTGAATCCTTGCCCTTTGCCATGTGACTTTGAAGTTCTTCTCAGTAAAAGGCAGAACCTATTCCCCACCTCTTCTTTCTCAGTGGTCCTTATAGCTTGCTTTGCCTAATAAAATCTGGCAAAAGTAATGGTGTGACCCTGCAACCTGAGGCTTTGTGTGTTTTTATTTATCTCTCATTTCTCTGCCATATCTGTGAGAACATGCCTGAATTAGCCTGCTGGACATACAGAACATAGCCCAGTCATCCCAGCCTTAGCTATTCCAGATTAGCCCAACACCAACTGACTGTCAGACAAATAAGTGAGCCTTCTAAGAGTAGAACTTCCCAGCTGTAGCCAACATAAGTTGTCAATCTGCAGATTCAAGAACTAAATACTTATTGTTTTAATCTACTAAATTTTCAGTGGTCAGATATGCAGCATTATAGTGGCGGTAGGTAACTGGATACAAAAGCCATTCTTAATTTTCTTTTTAGGTTTCCAAAGTTATTAGAAGCTTGAGGCACTGAGTATTGGCTTCTTATCTGTAGAGTCATATCAAGCACAGAATATTAGAGATGAAAGGAATCTTAGAGATAGTTGATCCCATTTACTCATTTTACCAGTGAAAAGCTGAGGGTCAGAGAGGGAAGATTATTTATCCAATGCTAATGGAAGGAACCAGAATAAAACTTAGTTTTCCTCACTTCAAGTCCACTGCTCTTTATATAACCTAACACAGTAGAGTAGCTGAAAGGATCATAACCTAATGCAAAAAAAAAAAAAAAAATCAACACTTTGTCACTGTACATATGTAACAGTGAAAAAAGGAGATGCTTATAAGACAGAGTGATAGGCTGCAAGGAATAGGGTTTATTAAGGGAGTAACTACCGAAAGAAGATGAAAAGGACTGTGATTCTGAACATAGTTGGTAGATCAGCTTTGGAGAAAGTAGAGAAACCTCTTGTGTGGTGAAAATGAAGACTGAGTGGTTAGATACATTAATGATTAAATGTTGCACCTCAACAAGTTTGTTGACTGTTACATTATGCTAGATACTGAAGATTCAAAACTGCCTCAGGGGAGTGATAGCACCAAGATGGTGGCAGAGGTTACTCCTAACTTCGCTGCCATTCACAAGAAGAACAACTAACAACTATTCAAGAACAAGACACCACTGAGAGAATCCTAGAACATAGGGGTGAGGCTGAAGCACCCCACTGTACCACAAAGACCAAGATAGACGGAATTAGAAGGGCAACAGAAATAGCTACATGTTGACGACATTGCTCCTCCTCCAGTCCAGCACAATACCATGTGGAGACATCTCTCCTAAGCTTCTAGTTACTCCAGTGGGACAAGGGGGACAACCCAGGGGAGGCAATCATCCCATCCAGCATGGTAGGTTGCTCTGCAGGAGCCCCTGCTCTGTTCTCACACCAAGGGGATTGTAAGGAAATTTATGGGGCTCAACCACTGGGAATCTGATGGAGAAGGGAGAAGCTTGCAACAACCAGCACATGGATCTTGGCAGACCAAATTCATACCTACAATGCCCATGTAGTCCCAACTAGCAGATTTGCTCATCCGAAAAACCAAGTTGGGGACAGACTCTGACTAGGGAACTTGATGGGGTGCAGATGTTCCTGATTCAGATCCTGAAATGAGATATACTGGACATAGAACCCATGTTGCCTATACCGAGGCAAGTAACTGAATCACAGGTCCACCTACTATGGAAGGTCTCTCAGCCCTATCCAACTAAAAGGGCTGGCAACAATCCCTGGAAGCTGTGCTGGCTCAGTGGTGATTGAGCTGAGAGGCAAGTAGAACTGATCACCCCCAGAGCAAATCCAGTACTGGGCATGGAGCATTCATGGATTAATTCATAGCCAAAGCTCAGGGTAGCTCCTAGCTCCTTCCAACCAAAGAGACTGGGAAATTGAGAGTAGACTGGAGTTCCCCTACTCCCAGCCAGGTAAGAGAGCTGAGACCTAGCACCCCACTTGCTTTGAAGAGTGTCTTCTGGTCTCATCTGACCAGAAAAGCTGGGACAACTCCTGGAAGTTGTGTGGCTCAGCAGTACTTGAGCCAAAAGGTCGTCAAAGCCAATAGTTTTCAGAGGAAAGACAGTGGCCATGTTCTATCGGGGAATTGGGGTGTAAGTTGGTTTAAGGCAACAAGGAGCTTTATTGCCTTCAGAGGTGCTTCTGCTGTGCCAAGGCAAGGACTCTAATTCATAGCCCTGCTTATCACTTAATACAGCCCTCAGTCCATCCAACCAGGGGACCTAACCAGAGCACACAGTTGCATAGCCCATTCAACAACCCTATATCTAGTAGCACTTGAAAAGGGACCACAGCTGATGGCTCACCCCATCTGCAAAGCAAACTAGTGGCCTTGGAAGACCGTGGCAGAGTAGGAGGACTCTACCTGATGAAGGTCCCAAAAACACAACTACATAACTATCAAATCATCCTAAATACACCACAAATTTACTTGAAGACTGACAGAGAAAAATACACAACTAAGGGGGAAAGAGGCCACATTGGAGAAGGCAGGATGTGTGAAGACGTGGTTTAGGGGAGAAACCGATTATGAGTGCTGAGAGAGGAGAGAGCCATGGTCACAGAGAAGGAACAGAAACAGAAGGGCACACAGGGAAACACACACAAGAAGAAAGTTTTCCCAAAGCCACTGGCTGGGAAAACAAGAGGGGTGAATTTCTTGAGTTCTTGCAACAAGCAGGGCTTCAAGCCAAGAGTTTTAAAGGTCAGTAGGCTTGGCTAAGATAGTGCCCACTGGACACTGCCCTGCTCCTAGAGAGAAGATGGGCAAACAACCCAGGGGCAGACAGCATGGAAACAGAAATCTGAACAATGCCTGGGGCACACAGGGAGAGATTATTTGCTCTGGAACCTGTCACTGAGAGGCAATTTTCACCAAGATACCTCTAGGAAAAAAAAAGGAGTTGGCGGGCGCCATTTCCCTCCTTCATCCCTCAACATAAACACAGAGCCACCTGCTCGATGCAGCACACTGCAGACACAGGTCCCAAATCCATGCACTCTGGTGGAACTGCCCTTTTTAGTCATGCTAGCCTAAGTGGGGCCCTTGCCCAGAACACCAGCACAAACCCCTGCTCACACATTTTCCAACCAGAGACCTCTTCAGGGTCTCAGTTCTACTGGATGAAGTTTGGGGTCTCATTTCACAAGCAGAGCAGAGCACACAGTTAAAACCACATTCACACCAAGGACCAAACACTGTCTACTATAGGCAAGAAAAGACACCTGAAGGATAGAGCAGCTAAAACACAACAATAGAGAGCATGCA
The DNA here is from genome assembly GCF_028018385.1 of Neofelis nebulosa. Classification (NCBI taxonomy): domain Eukaryota; kingdom Metazoa; phylum Chordata; class Mammalia; order Carnivora; family Felidae; genus Neofelis; species Neofelis nebulosa. The sequence goes on from NC_080800.1 coordinate 57,169,926, forward strand.
ACACACACAACAGACACTCCATGAAGCACCAGCCCTGGGCACTACATGACCTCTTCTTCATAAAGCCATTACTTTCAGAAGCAGGAAACATAACTGGCTTTTCTAACTGGCAGATACTTTGACAAAATGCAAAGATAGAGGAATTTAGCCTAAATGAAAGAACAAGATAAGGCCTTAGCCAGAGATCTAAGCAAAACCAATATAAGTAACATGTCTAATGGGTAATTTAAAGCAACAATCATAATGGTGCTCCCTAGGCTTGAGAAATGAATAAAAGACATCAGTGAGATCCTTACCACAGAGATAAAAGAGTTGAAAAAGAGTCAGAGATGAAGAATGAAATAAAGGAGATTGGAAACATGCTTGATGCAATGAAAAGCAGGCTGGAAGAAGCAAAGGAAAAACAGTGACCTAGAAGACAAAATAATGAAAAACAATGAAGCTGAAAAATAAGAAATAAGAAAATAACAGACTCTTAAAGAGCAAACTTAGGGCTGCTGGAGGGGAGGTGGGTGGGAGGATGGGTTAAATGGGTAATAGTCATTTAGGAGAGCACTTGTGGTGAACACTGGGTGTTATATATCAGTGACGAATCGCTAAATTCTCCTGAAACTAATTATGTGTTAACTAACTGGAACAGAAATAAAAATCTGAAATAAAAAAATAAGAAAATACATGGAAACAAATGAAAATAAAAACAAAATTGTCCAAAAATTTTGGATGCAGCAAAAGCGATAAGATGGAAGTATACAACACTATAGGCCTATCTTAAGAAGCAAGAAAAATCTCAAATAAATAACCTAACCTTACACCTAAAGGAGCTAGAAAAAGAACAATAAATGAGGCCCAAAGACAACAGAAGGAAGGAAATAATAGAGATTAGAGAAAAAATAAAATGTATAGAAACTAAAAAAAGAAATTAATAAAATCAGGAGCTAGTTTTTTTGGAAAAAAAAAATAATAAAATTGGTAATCCTCTAGCCAGACTTATCGAAAAGAAAAGAGAAAGGACCCAAATAGGTAAAATCACAAATGAGTGACAAGAAACAACAAACAGTACAGAAATACAAACAATTCTAAAAGAATATTATGAAAAACTATATAACAACAAATTGGACAACCTAAAACAAATGGATAAGTTCCTAGAAACACATAAACTGCTAAAACAGGAAGAAATACAAAACTTGAACAGACTAATAACCAGCCAAAAACAAAAAATTGAAACAATAATCAAAAACTTCCAACAAACCAAAGTCCCAGGCCAGATGGCTTCATAAGGACAATTCCACCAAATATTTAAAAAAGAATTAATACCTATTCTCAAAGTACTCCAAAAAATAGAAGAGGAAGTAATACTTCCAAATTCATTTTATGAGGTCAGCATTACCCTGATGCCAAAACCAGATAAAAAGTCCACTGAAAAAGAGTACTATGGGCCAAATAGCCCTAATGAACATGGATGCAAAAAATCTCAAGAAAATGCTAGCAAAACGAATCCAACAATACATCAAAAATTTATGCACCATGATCAAGTGAGATTTATTCCTGAGTTGCAAGGCTGGTTCAATATTTGCAAATGAATCAATGTGATATACCACATAAAAAAGAAAGGATAAGAACCATATGATCATTTCAATTGATGCAGAAAAAGCATTTGACAAAATACAACATCCATCCATGATTAAAAAAAAAATCCTCAACAAAGTATGTTTAGAGGGAGCATATCTCAACATAATAAAGCCCATATACAAAAAAACCCACAGCTAATATCATCAGTGGGGAAAAATGGAGAGCTCTTCCTCTACAGTCAGGAACAAGGAATGGATGTCCAATCTCACCACTGTTATTTAACATAGTATTGGAAGCCCTAGCCATACCAATCAGAAAACAAAAATAAATAAAAGGCATCCAAATAGACAAGGAGGAAGTAAAGTTTTCACAATTTGCACATGACATGATATTCTATATAGAAAACCCGAAGACTACCAAAAAATTGCTAGAAATGAAACACGAATTCAGTAATGTCCCAGAATACAAAATCAACATACAGAAATCGGTTGCATTTCTATACACCAATAATGAAGCAGTAGAATGAGAATTTAAGGAATCAATCCCATTACAATTGTACTAGAAACAATAAGATATATAGGAATAAACCTAACCAAAGAGATTAAAGAACTATACTCTGAAAACTACAAAACATTGGGGAAAAAATTCATGATGACAGAAAGAAATGGAAAGACATTTCATACTCACAGATTGGAAGAACAAATATTATTAAAATATCTACATTACCAAAAGCAATCTACACATTTAATATCGAAATACCAATAGCATTTTTCACAGAGCTAGAACAAACAATCCCAAAATTTGTATGGAACCACAAAAGACCCCAAATAGCCAAAGGAATTGTGAAAAGAAAAGCAAAGCTGAAGGTATCATAATTCTGAACTTTAAGTTATATTACAAAGATGTAGTGATCAAATCAGTAAGGTACTGACACAAAAATACACACATAGATCAATAGAACAGAGTAAAAAAATCAGAAATGAACCCACAAATATATGGTCAATTATCTTCAACAAACAGGGAAAGAATATCCAATGCAAAAAAAGACAGTCTCTTCAACAAATAATGTGGGAAAAACTGGACAGCAACTTGCAAAAGAATAAAACTGGACCACTTTCTTACACCATACACAAAAATAAATTCAAAATGAATTAAAGACCTATATGTGAGACATGAACCATAATAATCTTAGAGGACAGCACAGTCAGTAACCTTTTTGACATTGACCATAGCAACTTCATTCTAGATATGTCTCCTGAGGCAAGGAAAACCAAAATAAAAATAAACTATGGGGACCACATCAAAATAAAACATTTCTGCACAGCAAAGGAAATAATCAACAAAACTAAAAGGCAACCTACAAAATGGGAGGAGATATTTGCAAATGACATATCTGATAAAGGAATAGTATCCAAAATATATAAAGAACTTGTAAAACTCAATACCCTAAAAGCAAATAATCCAATTAAAAATAGGCAGAAGAAATGAATGGACATTCCCCAAAGAAGACATCTAGATGGCCAATAGACAAATGAAAAGATGCTCAACATCAGGGAAATACAAATCAAAAGTACAATGAGATATCACCTCACACCAGTCTGAATGGTTAAAATCAACACAAGAAACAACAGGTGCTGGTGAGAATGTGAAGAAAGAGGAACCCTCTTACACTGTTGGTGAGAATGCAAAGTCGTGTAGTCACTCTGTAAAACGATATGGAAGCTACTCAAAAAGTTAAAAATAGAACTACCCTACAATCCAGCAATTGCAGTACTAGGTGGTTACCCACAGAATACAAAAATGCTAATTAAAAATGATACATGAGCTCTGATATTTATAGCAGCACCTTCAGCAACAACCAAATTACAGAAAAAGCCCAAATGTCCATTGACTGATGAATGGATAAAGAATATGTCATATACATATATATATATATATATATATATATATATATATATATATACACACACAATAGAATATTACTCAGACATAAAAAGGAATGAAATCTTGCCACTTGCAACGATATGGATGGAGCTAGAAAGTATTATGTTAGACAAAATACGTCAGTTAGAGAAATACAAATACCACATGATTTCACTAATTTTGAATTTAAGAAACAAAAGAAATGAGCAAAGGGAAAATAAAGAGGGAGAGATGGGAACCACGAAACAGACTCTTAACTATAGACAACAAACTGACGGTTACCAGAGGACAGGTGGGTAGGGAAATGGGTTAAGTTGGTGATTGGGATTAAGGAGTGCACTTGTCATGATGAGCACCTGGTGTTGTGTGGAAGTGCTGAGTCACTATATTGTGCAAATAAAACTAATAGTACACTGTTAACTATCTGGAATTTAAATAAAAAAGAAAAAAACTAGTGGGTTCAGCTAACCAGGAAATTCAGTGCACAGTCTGGCCTGATTCTGATCCCCAGACATCATGCTGCACAGTCGCTGGTACCTGTCCTACTGTCCTTCCAGGTCAGGCAAGCTAATTCATAGCCCCACTAACCACTGAATATATTACCAAGTCCTGACTATCTAGTAAGCCTAAGCAGAGAATCCGGGCCCATCCTGCAGAATCACTTACACAGGTAGCCAAGTAACAAGTCCTATCAAACTGTTCTTAGGCCATGGCTCCCCTCCCACTCCCCTCCTCAGAGATCAAACTGTTGCCTCGCTTAAAAAACAACAACAACAACAACAACAATGACAACAAAAACCACATCATAATAGCAGGTTCTACCTGCCCAAGGACATTACCAGCAGACATACCCAGAAGTCAAATCTGAGCTGCCTGATAAAGTACTGTCTCTGCCAATATAAACCTATAAAATCTGGAAGAGGAACCTGATTACTTAAATGCAGATACTAATGTAATAAATTAAGGATCACAAAAAAATCAGGTAAATGTGACACCACCAAAGGAAACTAATGAAGCTCTAATAACTGGCCCTAACGAAATGGAGATCAATGAACTGTCAGGCAAAAAATTCAGAGTAAACCTCCTAAGAAATTTTAGTAAACAACAAGAAAACACAGATAAGTAAATAAAATTAGGAAAACAATGCATAAATAAAACAAGTTTGACAAGAAAATACTAACCATCAGAAAAAGAAACCCCAGAAATCCCAAAGTTGAAAAATATAATAAACTGAAGAATTCAATAGTTTCATAAGAAGACTCAAACATGCAGAAGAAAGAGTCAGTTACCTAGACAAGAAGATATTGGAAATTTCTGAGTCTGAGGAGCAAAAGGAAAAGAGAATGACAAAAGGAAAGTCTATGTGTTGGGTTCCTGGGTGGCTCAGTCAGTTTAGCATTTGACTCTTGATTTCAGCTCAGGTCATGATCTCAAGGTTTGTGAGATCTAGTCCAGCATCAGGCTGTCAGTGCAGAGCCTGCTTGGGATTCCCTCTCTCCCTCTCCCTCTTCCCCTCCCCCCATTCATGCTCTCTGTTTCTAAAAATAAATAAATAAACATTTAAAAAAAGAAAGTCTCGGTTATGGGACACAATGAATAGAAACAATGTTCTCATTATGAAATTTCCAGAAGGAGAAGAAAAAGAGACAAAGTATATTTAAAGTAATAATGGCTGAAAGTTTCCTGAGCCTGGAGTGAGAAATAAAAATCCAAAAACATGAGACCCAGAAGACCCCAAATAGATTGAATCTGAATAGGATAACACCAAGAAGCACTATCATTAAACTTAAAAAGTCAAAGACAAAGAAGGAATTTTAAGAACAGCAAAGAAAAGAGAGATTATATACAAAGAAAATTAGATGAGGTAACCATTGGATTTCTCAAACTTTACAGGCCAGGACAGAATGGTATAACATATTTAAAGTATTTAAAGAAAATGCCTGACAACCAATAATTCTATACCTGACAAAGCTGTTCTTCAGAAACAAAAGAAGGATAATGACTTTTTCAAACAAACAAAAGCTGAGGGAGCTCATTACCACCAATCCTACCTTTCAATAAATGCTAAAGGTTGTTATCAGAATGGAATTAAAGCATGCTAATTAACATTATGAAAAACAGAGGTGCCTCAGTGGCTCAGTTGGTTAAGTGTCCAACTTCAGCTCAGGTCATGATTGAAGTTTGTGGGTTCAAATCCTGGGTCGTGTTCTGTGCTGACAGCTCAGAGCCTGGAACCTGCTTCATATTCTGTGTCTCCCTTCTCTCTCTGCCCCTCCTTCACTCACGCTCTGTTTTCCTCTCTCAAAAATAAATAAACATTAAACTTTTTTTTTAATTAAAAATTAGTGTAAATCTTACTGGTAACAGTAAATATATAGTCATAGTTAAATTCTGCAATATGGCAATACTATTGCATAATTCACTTCAATTCTAGTTTGAAAATTAAAAATGAATGTATAAAACTACATAACTACAATAATCATTAGTTACACAGTATAAAAAACATGTAAAGAGGAGTTAAGATGGAGGGGTAGTATGGGGACCTGTCCCTGAAACACAATTAGATTAGCATTAAACCATTTTGAACATCTAGGAAATTGATCTGAAGATTAACGCAACAACTTGCATAATTTGAGCCACAGATCTTGGCAGGTACACAGTGCAGAGAGGTGGCTTGGGGGAGAGAAAGTGGCAGTGCCACAGAAGGTAGGGAGTCATTTTCAGAGAGGACAGAGAGAGGAAGAGAAAGGGGGAGAGAATGTAGCACATCAGGATTGCACAAGAAAAACACTCCCCCCGAAAGTAGTTGGAGAGAAAGAGAGATAGAAAGGGTGAAACACTCACAGGGAACTGGACAAGAAATTTGTTCCCCAAACCATGGGACAGGGAAAAATGAGAGGGTTTCAATACTGCCAGGTTTCTATAACAGTGGAGCTCAGAGTCTGAAGTTTTGGACCTCAGTGTCTGGCAGTGCTCTGGTGAAGAAGCAGGGCTAATCCCTGGGAGCAGGCAGCAAGGTCCAAGGAGCCCTTGTGCCACATGGGGAGAAGCAGTTCCCCTGATTGGAGTTGCATTTGGTAAGAGGCAGTATAGCCTCTTTGCCCGCAAAAGTCTTGACAGACACCAGAGAACTGCCACATTTATTGATACTGGAACAAAGACACCAGCTGAGTGCAACAAAACCTGGTATCAGCTGTGTGCTATGATTTACCATAAACTCTGAGCCTTTGTCACAGTGGGAATGCAGAAATGTCTTGTGGGACAAGTTGGTACCCGGTCATTGCTCGGGGAGACCTTCCACCAGAGGATCAGTGCAGGTCCAAGCCACAGGGATCTCTAAATTGTGGGGTTTTGAAACCAGTCCCATCAGATAAAACTCTGGCAGGAGGAGGGAGGCACTGTCTGGAAGGCAGGCAGCTTGGACACTGGGAGGGTAAAGGTGGAGAGTGGACAGAAGCTTGAGACAAAGGAGGGGTGATTGATCATATGACTGTGAGGGTGTTAGGGTGAAGCCATTTTCACTTCTACCCCACCCACACAGATCATCCCCAGAGAACTAAATAGTGCCACCAAGTGGAGAAAAGAGCCATTACAACATGCCCTGCCTAACTATGCCCTTAGGAACTGCCCCCCCACCAAGACCAATCCCTTTCACCCACGTAGTCTATGGAGTGTAGTGTGCTGCAAACTTTCAGGTCTGGGAGAAACTGGATCTAGCTTTATTTGGGTTTCATTTTATTTGCTTCTTCGTTTGTTCATTTTCTTTGCTTCTGTTTTTATGTTGCTTTCCCTTTATTTTCTTTTTCTTTCTAGATACAGAAATAGCAATTTTTTATTCTATTTTCTTTTCTTTCTTTTCTTTTTTTAAATTTTTTAGTATTATGTTTATTGATTTTGAGAGAGAGAGAGAGTGTGAGTGGGAGAGGGGCAGAGAGAGAGGGAGACAGAATCCAAAGCAGGCTCCAGGCTCTGAACTATCAGCACAGAGCCCGATGCAGGGCTCTAACCCAAGAGTGTGAGATTATGACCTGAGCCAAAGTTGGATGCTCAACCGACTGAGCCACCCAGGTGCCCCTCTTTTATTCTATTTTATTATTTAAAAAATATTTTTTAGTTTAAAAATTTTTAGTTTAAATTTTTTTCTCCTTTTAACAAATAATCCAGTGAAGAAATGGGCCAAAGACATGAATAGACACTTCTCCAAGGAAGACATCCAGATGGCCAACCGACACATGAAAAAAAGCTCAGCATCACTCATCATCCAGGAAACCACATTGAGATACCACCTCACATCTGTCAGAATGGCTAACATTAACAACTCAGGCAACAACAGATGTTGGTGAGGATTTGGAGAAAGAGGATCTCTTTTGCACTGCTGGTGGGAATACAAACTGGTACAGCCAACTCTGGAAAACAGTATGGAGGTTCCTCAAAAAATTAAAACTAGAACTACACTCTGACCCAGCAATTGCACTACTATTTATCCAAGGGATACAGGTATGCTGTTTCGAAGGGACACATGCACCCTGATGATTATAGCAGCACTATCAACAATAGCCAAAGTATGGAAAGAGCCCAAATGTCCATCGATTTTTGAATGGATAAAGAAGATGTGGTATATATATATACAATGGAGTATTACTCGGCAATCAAAAAGAATGAAATCTTGCCATTTGCAACTACATGGATGGAACTGGAGGATATTATATTAAGTGAAATTAGTCAGAGAAAGACAAAAATCATATGACTTCACTCATATGAGGATTTTAAGAGACAAAACATGAACATAAGGGAAGGGAAACAAAAATAATATAAAAACAGGGAGGGGGACAAAACAGAAGAGACTCATAAATATGGAGAACAAACTGAGGGTTGCTGGAGGGGGTGTGGGAGGGGAGATGGGCTAAATGGGCAAAGGTTATTAAGGAATCTACTCCTGAAATCATTGTTTCACTATATGCAAACTAATTTGGATGTAAATTTTAAAAAATTAAAAATTAAATTAAAGAAAAAAATTTTTCCTCCTTTCTATCAAGATTCTCTCAACAAGCAGACCAAAACGTCTAGGATCTAGCTTCCTTTATTTGATTTTTTTCTTTTGGTATTAATTTTTTAATTTTTATTTTTTATTTCATTTTGTTATTATTTTTTCTTACTCCAAAATGATGAGACAGGGAAATTTAGCTAAGAAGAAGGAACAGGAAGAAATGACAGCCAGGGATTTAATCAACACAGATATAAATAAGATGTCTGAACTAGAATTTAAAACCACAGTTGTAAGAATACTAAATGGGTTGAAAAAAACCATAGATGACACCAGAGAATCCCTTTCTGCAGAAATAAAAGACCTAAAAGGATGCCTGTGAGGCTCAATCAGTTAAGCATCTGACACTTGATTTTGGCTCAGGTCATGATCTTGGGGTTCATGAGTTTGAGCCCTGCATTGAGCTCTGTGGTGGCAGCACAGAGTCTGCTTGGTATTCTTTCTCCCACTCTTCATCTCTCTCTGCCTGTCCTCTGCTCTCTCTCTCTCTCTCTCCCTCAAAATAAAGAAATAAACATTTTAAAAAGAACTAAAATCTACTCAGGCTGAAATTAAAAATGCTATAACCAAGATGCAATCTCAAGTGGATGCCATGGTGGTGAAGATCGAACAAAGGAAAGCAGCAAATCAGTGATATAGAAGATAAATTTATAAGGGCCATCTAGGTGGCTCAGTTGGTTAACTGGCTGAATTTCGGCTCGTGTCATGATTTCATGGTTAAGAATTCGAGCCTGGCATCAGGCTCTCTGCTGTCAGCACAGAGCCCACTTTGGATCCTCTTCCCTCCTCCCACCCTTTCCCTGCTTGTCCTCTCTCTCTCTCAAAAATAAACATTAAAAAAAGAAGAAGATACAATTATGGAAAATAATGAAGCTTAAAAACAAAACAAGAAACAAAGGCAAATGATTACAAGACATAGAGACCTCAGCAATTTATCAAAGGTAAATAATATTTGTATCATAAGAGTCCCAGAAGATTAGAGTGAGAAAAAGGGAAAGAATGCTTATGTGAGCAAATTATAGCTGAAAACTTCCCTAATCTGAGGAAGGACACAGACATCAAAATCCAAGAAACACAGGAAACTCCCCTTAAATTCAATAAAAAACTATTACCAAGGCATGCTATAATTAATTTCACAAAATACACAGACAAGGAGAGAATCATGAGATCAGCAAGGATAAAAAGTCCTTAACTGACAAGAAAGACAGATCAGCTTTGCAGTAGATCTGTCCACAGAAAATTGGCAGGCCAGAAAGAAGTGGCAGGATATATTCAACATGTTGAATGGGAAAAATATGTAGCCAAGAATTCTTATCCCACCAAGCTGTCGTTCAGAATGGAAGGAGAGATAAAGTTTCCAAGACAAACAAAAAATAAAGGAGTTAATGACCACTAAATCAGCCCTGCAAGAAATGGTAAGGGGACACTGAGTGGAGAAAAAAAAAAAGCAACAAAGACTAGAAAAGGCCAGAGAATGTTACCAAAAGCATCAACTCTACAGGCAACACAATGGCACTAAATTAATAACTTTCAATAATCACTCTGAAAGCAAATAGACTAAATGCTCCTATAAAAAGACATAGGGTAACACAATTAATAAAAAAACAAGATCCATCTATATTTTGCCTACAAGAGACTCATTTTAGACCTAAAGACACCTCCAGGTTGAAAGTGAGGGGATGGAGAAGCATCTATCATGCTAGTGGATGTGAAAATAAAGCCAGAGTAGCCATACTAATATCAGAAAAACTAGATTTTAAAACAAATGTTGTAGGGGTGCCTGGGTGGCTCAGTCGGTTAAGTGTCCAACTTTGGCTCAAGTCATGATCTTACAGTTCATGAGTTTGAACCCTGTGTTGGGCTCTGTGCTGACAGCTCAGAGACTGGAGCCTGCTTCAGATTCTGTGTCTTACTCTATCTCTGCCCCTTTCCACTCATGCTCTCTCTCTCTCCCTATCAAAAATAAACATAAAAATGTTTAAAACAAATATTGTAATAAGAGATGAAGAAAGACATCATGTCATAATCAAAGGGTCTATACATCAAGATCTAACAACTGTAAATATTTATGCCCCCAACTTGAAGGAAAACAAATATGTAAATCAGTTGATATCAAATATAAACAACCTCATTGATAATAATACAATAATAGTAGGCGGTTTTAACATCCCATTTACAACAGTGGACAAATCATCTAAGAAGAAAATCAGCAAGGAAATAATGGTTTTGAATGACACAGTGGACCAGATGGACTTAACAGATATATTCAGAACATTTTATTCTAAAGCAGCAGAATAAACATTCTCAAGGGCATGTGCAACATTTTCCATAATAGATCACATACTGGGTCACAAATCAGCCTTCGAGATTCTACCATGTGTATTTTCAGACCACAATGCCTAAAACTTGAAGTCAACCACAAGAAAAAACTTGGAAAGGTCACAAATACTTGGAGGATAAATAACATTGTACTAAAGAATGAAGGGCTAACTAGGAAATTAAAGAACAAATTAAAAAGTACATGGAAACCAATTAAAATGAACACACGACAGTCCAAAACCTTTGGGATGCAGTCAAAGTGTCATAAGAAGGAAGTACATAGCAATCCATACCTTCTTAAGGAAGAAATGTCTCAAATACACAACCTAACCTTAAACCTAAAGGTGCTAGAAAAAGAACAGAAGATAAAGCTCAAACCAGCAGAAGGGAAACAATAATCAGAGCAGAAATTATTGATATTAAAAAAAACCCATTAGAACAGATAGATGAAACTAGGATCTGGTTGTTTGAAAGAATTAACAAAATTGATAAACCCCTTGCCAGATTTAACAACAACAACAAAAAAAAAGAAAAGAAAAAAGAAAGTAAGTAAGAAAGAAAGAAAGATGACCCAAATAAAAAATCATGAATGAGAAATGAGAGAACACAACCAACACCACAGAAATGCAAACAATAATAAGAGAATATTATGAGCTATTACATGCCAGCAAATTGGGCAAGCTAGAAGAAATGGATAAATTTCTAGAATATGTAAACTACCATAACTGAAACAGAAAGAAATATAAAATTTGAACAGACCCATAACCAGTAAAGAAATTGAATCAGTTATCAAAAATCTCCAACAGACAAGAGTCCAGGACGAGATGGATTCCCAGGGGAATTCTAGAAAACATTTAAAGAAGAGTTAATACCTATTCTTTTGAAGCTGTTACAAAAAATATAAATGGAAGGAGAATTTGCTAACTCAATCTATGAGACCAACATTACTTTGATTCCAAAACCAGATAAAGACCCCACAAAAAAAAAGAATTATAGACCAATTTCCCTGATGAACATGGATGCAAAATCTCAACAAGTTACTAGCAAATGAAATCCAACAATACATTAAAAGAAGTTTTGATCATGATCAAGTGGAATTTATTCCTCAGCTGCAAGGGTGGTTTGATACCCACAGATCAATCAATGTGATACACAACATTATTAATAAAATAAAGGATAAGAACCACATGATCCTCTCAGTAGATACAGAAAAAGAATATGACAAAATACAGCATCTTATCTTGATGAAAAACCCTCAAGAAAGTATAGATAAAAAGAATTTACCTAAACATCATGAAGGCCATATACAAAAGACCCACAGCTAATATCATCCTCAATGGGGAAAAACTGAGAGCGTTCCCCCTAAGGTCAGGAACATGAGAGGGATGTCCACTCTCACGACTGTTGTTCAGGTTAGTACTGGAAGTCTTAGCCTCAACAATAATACAACAAAAAGAGATAAAAGGCATACAAATTGGCAATGAAGAAGTCAAATTTTCACTTTTCACAGATGACATGATACTTTACTTGGAAAACCCAAAAGACTCCACCAAAAAACTGTTGGAACTGATACATGAATTCAACAAAACCGCAGGATATAAAATCAACATACAGAAATTGGTTGCATTTCTATACACCAATAATGAAGCTGCAGAGAGAAGTCAAGGAATTGATCCCATTTAAAATTGCACCAAAACCCAAAAGATGCCTAGAAACAACCCTAACCAGAGGTAAATCATGTGCATGCTGAAAACTATAGAAAGCTTATGAAAGAACTTGAAGAAGACACAAAGAAATGGAAAAACATTCCATGGTCATGGATTGGAAGAACAAATATTGTTAAAATGTTGCTACCACCCAAAGCAATCTATGCATTCAATGCAATCCCTATCAAAGCAACACCAGAATTCTTCACAGAGCTAGAGCAAACAATCCTAAAATTTATATGGTACCAGAAAAGACCCCAAATAGCCAAAGTTATGTTTAAAGAGAAAACTAAAGCTGGAAACATCACAATTCTGGACTTCAAACCATATTGCAAAGCTCTAATCACCAAGACAGTATGGTATACATAGACCAATGGAATGGAATAGAGAACCCAGAAATGGAGCCACAAATGTATAGCCAACTAATCTTTGACAAAGCAGGAAGGAGTATCCAATAGAAAAAAATTCTCTGTAGCAAATAGTATTGGGAAAACTGGACAGCAATATGCAGAAGAATGAAATTGGACCACTTTCTGACACCATATATAAAAATAAATTCAAAATGGATGAAAGACCTAAATGTGAGACAGGAAACATCAAAATCCTACAGGAGAAAACAGGCAGCAATGTGTTTGACCTTGGCCACAGCAACTTATTAGACATGTCTCCAGAGGTAAGGGAAACAAAAGCAAAAATGAACTATTGTGACCTCATCAAGATAAAAGCCTTATGCACAGTGAAGGAAACAATTAACACAACTAAAAGGCAGCCTACAAAATTGGAGAAGATATTTGCAAATGACATAGTGGATAAAGGTTTAGTATCTGAAATCTATAAAGAACTTAACAAATTCAACACCCAGAAAGTACATAATCCAGTGAAGAAATGGGCAGAAGACCCGAATAAACTCTTTTCCCAAGAAGACATCAGATGGCTAAGAAGCACATGAAATGATTCTCAACATCACTCATCATCAGGGAAATACAAATCAAAATCACAATGAGATACCACTTCACATAGGTCAGAAGGCTAACATGAACACCTCAGGAAATGGCAGATGTTAGTGAGGATGCGGTGGAAGGGGAATCCTTTTTGCCCTGTTGGTGGGAATGCAAATTGGTGTAGCCACACCAGAAAACAGTATGGAGGTTCCTCAAAAATTTAAAAATAGAACTATCCTACAAACCAGCAATTGGACTACTAGTTATTTTTCCAAAGACACAAAAATGCTGATTTGAAGTAGCAATACACCCAGTGTTTATAGCACCATATTAACAATAGAGAATTTATGGAAAGAGCCCAAATGTCCATCAGCTGATGAATGGATAAAGAAGATGTGTTATATACAATGGTGGTCAAAAAGAATGAAATATTGCCACTTGCAATGAAGTGGATGGAACTAGAGTATATTATGCTAAGTGAAATAAGTTAGTCAGAGATAGTCAAATATATGATTTCACTCATATGTGGGATTTAAGAAACACGACAGATGGATATAGGGAAAGGGAAGGGAAAATAAGATAAGATAAAAACAGAGAAGGAGTCAAACCATAGGAGACTCCTTTTTTTTCTTTCTTTCTTTCTTTCTTTCTTTCTTTCTTTCTTTCTTTCGAAAAAACTCCATGCTGTTTTCCATAGTCGTTGTACCAATTTTTTTTCAATATATGAAGTTTATTGCCAAATTGGTTTCCATACAAGGAGACTCTTAAATATGGAGAACAAACTGAGGGTTGCTGGAAGGGGCACTGGGTGGGGGGATGGGCTAAATGGGTTATGGGCATTAAGGAAAGCACTTGTTGGGATGAGCAGTGGGTGTTCTATCTAAGCGACAAATCACTAAATTCTACTCCTGAAACCAATACTGCACTATATATTAACTAAGTTAAATTTAAACAAACAACAAAAACATGTAAATTGTAAGAATAACAACCTAAAATATGAAGGGGAAAAGAACTAATTCTATTGATGTTATGAGATTAAAACAGGATGGTATAAGTTCAAGATATTTTATGTATGAATCATAGTAATGACAAGGAAAAATCCTGTATTAATGATACAAAGGAACACAATAAAGAGGTTAGTGCATAGTGGTGCCAAAAGATGTCAAAACAAAACAAAACAAAACTAAGAGATAAGGATAAGAAACAAAGATCTTCAAAGCAACCAGAAAACAATTGACATAATGGCAATAGTATGTACTCACCTATCAATAATTACTTTAAATATAAATGGCTTAAATTCTCCCATTAACAAACATAGAATGGCTGAATGGATTAAAAAGAAGATCCAACAATATGCTGCCCACAGAGACTCACTTTAGTCTTAAAGACACAATTAGACTGAGAATGAAAGGATAAAAAGGGATATTTCAAGCAAATGGTGAAAATAACAAAAAAGCAGTGGTAGCTACACTTACACAGACAAAATGGAATTTAAACTAAAAGTATTAAAATACATCAGTATGTAACAATTAAAATGTATATATATATATATATATATATATATATATATATCCATCATTGGAGCACCTAATTTATAAATCAAAATACTGACAGAGCTAAAAGATGATATAAACAGTAATGCAATAGTAGTTGGGGAATTTAATACCCCCCTCTCAATAAAAGATAGATCATCCAAACAGAGAATCAATAAGGAAACAATGGATTTGAAGCACACTATAGACCTAATGGACCTAACAGACATATACTGAATATTCTGTCAACAGCAGAATGCACATTCTTCTCAAGCACACATAGAATATTTTTAGGATAGACCTTCATTAGGCCTCAAAATAACTCGCACTTAATTCAATAAGTATCTTAAAGATACCAAGTATCTTCTCTGACCACAAAGTCTTGAAACTAGAAATCAACAGCAAGAGGAAAAAAGGAATATTTACAAATACATGGAAATTAAACAACACTCTTCTGAAGTTTATCAATAGACAAAGGAGAAATTAAAGTGGGAATAATGATGTATGCTGAGAGAAACAAAAATGGAAACACAATATACAAGAACTTGTAGGATGCAGCAAAAAGAGCTCTAAGAGCAACAAAGACCTACATTAAGAAATGAGAAAGATCCCCAATGAACAATCTAGCTCTACACCTTAAGGAACTAGAAAAAGAAAAACAAACTGGGGAAGATGGCAAAGTAGAAGGACTCTAAGCTTGCCTCTTCCCATGGATACTGAAAGAGCAGACCTAGGCCGGCCGACTCCATTTTGTTCTGTGTCCTCCATCTTGTTCTGTGTCCTCCATCTTGTTCTGTATCCTCCATCTTGAGTGACTATGTCCCCGACATGGCTGCAGAAAGAAATTCCCGCTCAAACCTCAGACCACGCCTCCTCCCCTTGAGTAAATTCCTTATCAAACCATGCCCGACAACCTGCATAATGGGACTCTGACCCTTCCCCAGCCAATCGGCTAAGGCCAGGACCATTTCCTCACCAACTACCCCTAGACCCCTATAAAACCTTTGTGCTTTTGAAACTCGCTCTCTCTCTCTCTCTGGTATCTCACTGCTGCGTTGGTGCAGGTAGGGGATTGAGCTTGAGCTAGCTCGAATAAAGGCTCTTTGCTTTTGCATCGGACTCGGTTCCCTGGTGGTCTTTGGGGATCATGAATTCTGGGCATAACAGATACAACTAGATGACATATCAGCATAAATGACATAGAAAATGATCTGAAGACTGGTAGAACAAACTCTGCAAGGAATAATAGAGAAGAATCCACAGCAAAGAATGTCAGAAGGGCAAAGATGAGGTTTGGGAGCAAAAAAGACCATGGGGAGGGAGCTGGTGGCATAGAGAAGGGCAAAAAACAGACTTTCCCAGCAGGAAGCCCACATGAGGAAGATGAACCCCCATAACATGTGGCTTTGAAAGTGAGAGAGGCTGAATTTCATAAGTTCTTATAGCGCATAGGACTTAAACCTGAAATTTAAAAAAAGTGATGGGTTCAGCTCTGGGAGAACTCAGAGGGTCTTAGGAAGCAGAATCCCCACCCTTACAAAGACAGCACCATAAACATCCAGCAGAGATAGAGTTTGAAATCAGCAGTTTGAAAAATGCTAGAGGGCAGAAAGAAGGAAGAGTGATTTACTTATCTCAGAATAAGGCCCAGAGAGGTGGAGATCATGGTGAGACCTCTCCAGGAACAAAAGTGCTGGCAGGCAACATTTCCCTCTTCTGCCCCCCAACAGAAACACAGGGTCACCTGAAAGGACCAATGCAGCACCAACACTTGCTATCTAACTTGGTTACACCAAGCTCCACCCCCCAACACACTCTTTGGCTGATCAGCCCTTCCCAGTCATGCTAGCCTCATTCTGGTTACTGCAAGCTCCCTCCTCCAGAAGACCAGTACAAATCCCACCAATACATCTCCTGACTCCTGCATTTTGCAGGACCTAAATTCCAGCAGCAGTGGCAACAGGTCTTATTTCACAATCAGACCTGTGCACACTTTGTTGAAATGAGACCCACCCCTGCTGAAGGACCAAACCCTGTCCATAACAGGCAAAGAGAGCCTCTGTAGGCAATTGGACTGAAGGGAAAAAAGACCAGGACTCAATAGGAGAGCACACACAACACACATGGGGTCATTGCCTGAAGGGCCAGGCCCTAGGGTGCAGGGGACCCTGCACTTAAGAGCTTTACAGGACCTCTTCTTCATAAGAACATTATGTTCAAGAGCAATAGATAAAGCTGACTTTCCTAACAGAGAAATAGACAAAATGAGGAGACAGAGAAATATGTCCTAAATGAAAGAACAGGACCAAACCACAGCAAACGATCTAAGTGAAATGTATATAAGTAATATGCCTGATAGAGAATTTAAAGAAATGATAGTAGAGATACTCACTGGACTTGATAAAAGAGTGAAGAATATCAGTGAGACCCTTAACAAAGAGATAAAGAACGAATAAGAGATGAGAAACACAGTAAATTAAATTAAAAATACACTTGATAGAATAAATAGCAGGCTAGATGAATCAGAGGGACCTGGATGACAGAGTAATGGAAAGTAACCAAGCTGAGCAAATTAAAGAAAAACAAATATGCAAAATGAGAATAGTCTTAGGGAACTCAGTGACTCCATTAAGTGTAATAACATTCACATTACAGAGATCTCAGAAGAAGAAGAGAAAAGAGAGCAGAAAATTTATTTGAAAAAATACTAGCTGAAAACTTCCCAAATACATGGCTGAGGAAGGAAACAAATTTTGAGATCCAGGAAACAGAAATACCCCCCAAAATCAACCCAAGGAGGTCCACACCAAGACACATAGTAATTAAAATGGGAAAAGTAATGAAAATAATTAAGACAGTAAGAGAGTTACATACAACCAAAACTCCTTTAAGGTATCAGCAGATTTTCTAGCACAAACTTTGCAGGCAAGAAGGAAGTGGCATGATATGATCAAAGTGCTGAAAATGAAAATTATGCAGGCAAGAATACTCTATCCAGCAAGGCTATCATTCAGAATAGAGAGATAAAGTGTTCTCAGATAAACCAAAACTAAAAGATTTCATGGTCACTACACCAAGAAATATTAAAGGGGAATCTTTGATTGGAAAGGAAGAAACATAAGTGAGAGTATGAAAAGCAAAAACACAAAAGCAGTAAAAATAACTAAATCTGTAAAAATCAACCAAGAGATTTATAAAATAAAAGAATGTAAAATACAACACCATATATCTAAAAACATACAGGGGCAGGGTACAGGAGTAAAGGATGGGTTAAAACTTACGTGACCATAAACTTAATATAGACTGCTATAAGCAGAAGAGATGATATACAAATCTACAGGTAGCCACAAATCAAAAACCAGTAGTAGATTTGCAAAGAATAAACAGAAAGAAACCCAAGTATATAGTTAAATAGAGCAAACAAAGCATGAAAGAGAGCAAGAGAAGAAGGGATCAGATAAAAACTACAAAACAAGTAACAAAATGGCAATAAATACTTATCTATCTAAATACTTATCTATCAGTGATTACCTTGAACGCAAATGGACTAAACACTCCAATCAAAGGACATAGAGTGACAGAGTGGATTAATAAATAAGACACATCTATATGCTGCTTACAAGAGACTCATCTCAGACCTAAAGACATCTGAAGATTGAAAGTGAAGGTATGGACCATTGAAAATGTCAGTGGGGTAGGAGAACTCTAGGCTCACCTTGTCCCACCGATAGAACAACATAACTATTAAATCAACCTAAATACCCACAGAAATTGACCTGAAGATTGACAGAACAAACTCCACAACTACAGGTAGAGAAGAGTCCACATCAAAGAAGGTAGGAAGTACAGAGAAATGCTCTGAGAAAAATGGAACGTGGTCACTGTAGTGGTGGAGGAGCTGTGGTTGCAGAGAAGATCAAGAGATTGAATAATCCAAGGGAGCACTCAGGGAAAATGAATCCCCATAGCAAATGGCTTGCAAAGTGAGAGGGACCCAATTTCATGACTTCTGGCAACCAGCAAAGTTTAATGCCTGGAGTTTTAAAGGTCAGTGGGCTTGGCTGGGATAGAGCTTGGAGAGCATTGTGCTGCTCTTGGAAAGAAGGCAGGCAAACAACCTGAAGACATACAGCATGGAAACAGTGATCTGTGAGTGCCTGGGGCACACAATGGGGAGGTTATATGCTCATTTTGGAGTGCATCTCATAGAGGCACCATTCGTTCACAGAGAGACCCCTCTTGAAGCAAAGGAACTGGCTAGTGCCATTTCCATCCCTGTCACTCAGCAAAAGCACAGGGCCACCTGCTGGAACCAGTACAGCACCAACACTTGCTACCTAACTTGCTTACAACAATCTCCACTCCCCCCACCCCGCACTGCACTCTGGTGGAACCACCCTTTCTAGTCTCAGTTGCCTCAGTCCCAGTGCTATGGGCCCTCTCGTACAGAAGACTGGCCCAAACCCTTGATCACACCATGTCTCCCAACATGGCAGTTTTGTGGAGCCTCCACAAAACTGCAGTGGCAGTGGCAACAGGTCTCATTTCACAAGCAAACCAGAGCATACACATTCAGGTCAGGAACCAAACACTGCCCACAACAGGCAAAAAGATCCTCTGCAGATGACTAGTCTGAAGGATAAAGCAGCCAGGACAAAAGAACAGAGCATATGAAGCACACATTGGAAACTATCAGAAGAGCCAGGCCCTGGGGAACAGTGTCCTGCACACAGCAGGGCACATCAGGACCTCTTCTTCATTAGGCCATTAACCTCAAGAACAGGAGATGTAGGTGACTTTTCTAACACAGAAACAAAGCACAGAGACTTAGACAAAATGAAAGACAGAGGAAAATATCCCAAAAGAAAGAACAGGGCAAGGCCATGGCCAGAGATCTAAGCAAAACAGATATAAGTAATGTGCCTGGTAGGCTATTTAAAGCAATGTTCATAATGATACTCACTGGACTTGAAACAGTGGAAGACATGAGTGAGACCCTTAACACAGAGATAAGGAATAACAGCAGAAATAAAAGTTCATTAAATGAACTGGAATGAATGGAATGAAATGCTTGATGGAAAAAATAGCAGGATGGAAGAAGCAGAGGAATGATTTAATGACCTAGAAGACACAGTAATGGAAAGTAATCAAGCTGAATAGAAAAAAGCAAAAAAGAATTGGGCAAAATGAGAATAGACTTAGGGAACTCAGTGACTCCATAAAGTGTAATAACATTTGTATTGTAGGAGTCCCAAAAGAATAGAGAGAAAAGGGGGCAGAAAATTTATTTGAAAAAATACTAGATGAAAATTTCCCTAATCTGGGGAAGGAAACAGATATCCAGATTCAGAAGCCACAGAGAACCCCCAACAAAATGAACAAAAGCAGGCCAACACGAAGACATAATTAAATTGGAAAAATATAATGATAAAGAAAAAGTTTTTAAGCAGCAAGAAAAATAAGACAATAATATACAAGGAGAGCACCATAAGACTAGGAGGGGATTTTTCAGCACAAACTTTCCAAGCAAGAAAGGAGTGACATGATATATTCAAAATGCTGAATGGGAAAAATCTGCAGCCAAGAATGCTTTATCCAGCATGCCTATCATTCAGAATAGGAGAGATAAAGAGTTTCTCAGACAAACAAGAACTAAAGGAGTTTGTGACCACTAAACCAGCCCTGCAAAAATATTAAAAGCAACTCTTTGAGTAGAAAGAAGAGATAAAAAGTGACAGTATGAAAGTAGGAAACAAAAAAGCAGTACAAATAAATATTTATGTAAAAAATCATTCAAGGAACTCACAAAATAAAAGGATGTAAAAAATGAACATATACCTAAAATGTGGGGGAGAAGAGTAATAAAGAATGGGTTCAAGGGGCGCCTGGGTGGCGCAGTCGGTTAAGCGTCCGACTTCAGCCAGGTCACGATCTCGCGGTCCGTGAGTTCGAGCCCCGCGTCAGGCTCTGGGCTGATGGCTCGGAGCCTGGAGCCTGTTTCCGATTCTGTGTCTCCCCCTCTCTCTGCCCCTCCCCCGTTCATGCTCTGTCTCTCTCTGTCCCAAAAATAAATTAAAAAAAAAAAAAAAAGAATGGGTTCAAACTTAAATGACCATCAACTTAATATACACTGCTATATGCAGAAGAGGTTATATACAAACCTGATAGTAACCATATATGAAAACCCCTTAATGCAAAGAATAAAGAGAAAGAAATCCATATATATTGCTAAGGAAAATCAGCAAGCCATGAAAGAGAGAAAAGCAAGAAAGACCAGAGAAAATCTTTAGAAATAATCACAAAGCAAATAATAAATTACAACAAATACATATCTATCAGTAATTACTTTGATTGTAAATGGACTAAATACTCCAATCAAAAGACATAAGGTGACAGAATGGATTAAAAAAAACTAGTTCCAAGTATATGCTGCCTATAAGAGATTCATTTCAGACCTAAAGACCTGTAGATTGAAAGTAGGGGGATGGGCGCCTGGGTGGCGCAGTCGGTTAAGTGTCCGACTTCAGCCAGGTCACGATCTCGCGGTCCGTGAGTTCGAGCCCCGTGTCAGGCTCTGGGCTGATGGCTCGGAGCCTGGAGCCTGTTTCCGATTCTGTGTCTCCCTCTCTCTCTGCCCCTCCCCCGTTCATGCTCTGTCTCTCTCTGTCCCAAAAAAAAAAAAAAAAGTTGAGAAAGTAGGGGGATGGAGAAACATTTATCATGCAAATGAATGTCAAAGAAGCCTGGAGTAGCAATAAATATATTGGACAAAATAGACTTCAAAACAAAGTCTGTAACAAGAAACAAAAATGGACACTATATAATAATAAAAGGGAAGAAGATCAAAGTGATACCATGCATCTTTTCATACCATAACGCTATGAAACTAGAAGTCAACCATAAGAAGAAATCTAAGAACACAAATATATGGAGGTTAAATAACATGATACTAAGCAATGAATGGGTTAATCAGGAAACAAAAGAAGAAATTAAAAAGTACATGGAAACAAATGAAAATGAAAACACAATGGTCCAAAATTTTGAGGATGCAGCAAAAGCAGTTTTAAGTGGAAAAGCTCACCTCAAGAAGGAAGAAATATCTCAAATATACAACCTAACTTTACACCTAAAGGAGCTACAAAGAGAATAAGAAGAACCTAAAAGTAGCAGAAGAAAAAAAATAATAAAGATTAGTGCAGAAATTAATGATACAGAAACTAATAAACAATAGAACAGATCAATGAAACCAGGAGCTTGTTCTTTGCAAAAATCAATAAAATTGATAAACTAATAAACAATAGAACAGATCAATGAAACCAGGAGCTTGTTCTTTGCAAAAATCAATAAAATTGATAAACCTGTACCCAGGACTATCAAGAAAAAAATAAAATGACTCAAATAAATAAAATTACAAATGAGAGAGGAGAAATATCAACCAACACCACAGAAATATAAACAATTCTAAGAGAATATTACAAAAAACTATATGCCAACCAATATTGGCATACTAGACAACCTAGAAGAAGTGGATAAATTCCTAGAAATATATAAACTACCACAACTGAAACAGAAAGATATAGAAAACTTTAACAGACCAATAATCAGCAAAGAAATTGAATCAGTAATCAAAAAACTTCCAACGAACTAAAGTCCAGGACCAGATGGATTTACAGGTGAATTCTACCAAACATTTAAAGAAGGGTTAATACCTAGTTATTTCAAACTACTCTAAAAAATAGAAGGGGAGGGAATACTTCCAAATTCATCCTATGAAGCCAGCATTACCCTTATACAAAACTGATAAAGACTCCTCTAAAAAAGAGAACTACAGGCCAATATCCCCGATGAACATGTATGCAAAATTTCTCAATAAAATACTAGCAAACTGTTCCAACAATACTTTGAAAAGATCATTCACCATAATCAAGTGGGTTTATTCCTTGTTTGCAAGTGTGTTGCAATATTGGCAAAACAATCCTCATGATACATCACATCAATAAGAGAAAGGATAAGAACCTTGTGATCATTTCAATAGACCCAGAAAAAGCATTCGACAAAGCACAGCATCCATTAATGATAAAAACCCCTACCAATGTAGGTTTAGAGGGAACATACCTCAACATAATCAAGCCCATATGTGAAAAACCCACAGGTAACACCATCCTTAATGGAGAAAAACTGAGAGCTTTTCCCTTAAGGTCAGGAACAAGACAAGGATGTCCACTCTCACTACTTTTATTCAACAGAGTACTGGAAGTCCTACTCACAGCAATCAAAAATAGAAGACATCCAAATAGGTAAGGAAGAAGTAACACTTTCACTATTTTCATATGGTATAATACTATATATAGAATACCCGAAAGACTCCAAAAAATTGCTAGAACTGATAGACAAATTCAGTAAAGTTGCAGAGTACAAAATCAATGTACCGAAATCTGTTGCATTTCTATACACCAATAATGAAGCAGCAGAAAGAGAAATTAAGTAATCAGTTCCATTTATAATTGCACACACAAAAAAAATAAGATATCTGGGAATGAACCTAACCAAACAGGTGAAAGACCTGTATTCTGAAAACTACAAAACAGGGATAAAAGAAATTGAAGATGACACAAAGAAATGGTAAGACATTCCATGCTCATGGATTGGAAAAGAAAATATTGTTAGAAATGTCTTTATTACACAATGAAATCTATACATTTAATGCAATTCTCATCAAGATGCTATCAGCATTTTTCACAGAACCTGAAAAAATAATCTTAAAATTTGTAAGAAACTACAAAAAATACTCTGAATAACCAGAGCAATCTTGAAAAGAAGAACAAAACTGGAAGGATCACAATTCCAGACTTTGTTATATTACAAAAACATAGTAATCAAAACAGTATGGTACTGGCATGAAAATAGACACATACAGTAGTAAGAAGAATAGAAAACCCAGAAATTAACCCACAATTATATGGTCAATTAATCTACAACAAAGGAGGAAAGAATATGCAATGGAAGAAATACAGTCTCTTTAACAAATGGTATTGGAAAAACTGGACGGCAACATGCAAAAGAATGAAACTGGACCACTTTCTTCCACCACACACAAAAAAGAACTCAAAATAAATTAAAGACCTAAATGTGAGGCCTGAAACCATAAAAATCCTAGAAGAGAGCATAGGCAGCAATTTCTCTGAAATCAACCCTAGCAACATTTTTCTAGATATGTCTCCTGAGGCCAGGGAAACAAGAACAATAAATTATTGGGAATACATCAAAATAAAAACCTCGGCACAGCAAAGGAAACAATCAACAAAGCTAAAAGGCAATCTACAGAATGGAAAAGAAATTTGCAAATGACATATTGGATAAAGGGTTAGTACCCAAAATCTATAAAGAAATTATAAAACTCAACACCCAAAAAAACAAATAATCTAATTACAAAATGGGCAGAAGACATAGACATTTTTCTAAAGAAGATATATGGCTGACCGACAGATACATGAAAAGATGCTTAACACCACTCATTTTCATGGAAATACAAATCAAAACCACTATTTGATATCACTTCACACCCGTCAGAATGGCTAAAATTAAAACCACAAGGAGCAGTTGGTATTGGCAAGGATGTGGACAAAATGGAACCCTCCTTCACTGTTGGTGGGAACGCAAAGTGGTGCAGCCCCTCTGGAAAACAGTATGGAATTTCCTCAGAAAGTTAAATATAGAACTACACTACATTCCAGTAATTGCCCTACTATTTCCCCCAAAATACAAAAATACTAATTCAAAGGGATATATGCTGCACCCCTATGCTTATAGCAGCATTATTTACAATAGCCAAATTATGGAAGCAGCTCAAGTGTCCATCAATAGATGAATGAATAAAGAAGATATTATATATGTACATATTTCATATATATATATAATTTCATATATACATAATGGAGTATACAGAAATGAAATCTTGCTATTTGCTACAACATGGATAGAGCTAGAGAGCATAATTCTAAACAAATAAGTCAAAGATAGACAAATACCATGATTTCATTCATATTTGGAATTTATGAAACAAATTGGCAATAGGAAAAAAGAGAGAGAGAGAAACCAAAAAAACAGTCTCAACTATAGAGAACAAACTGATGTCTACCAGAAGTGAGGTGGGTAGGGGTATGGGTGAAATAGGTGATGTGGATTAAAGAGTTCATTTATCATGATGAGCACTGAGAGAATTGTTGAATCACTATATTGTATACCCGAAACTAATATAACATTGTATGTTAACTATACTGTAATTTAATAAAACTCAATAAGAATGAAAAATAAAAAATAAAAGCAACTCACAGATACACAGAAGAGGTTGGTGGTTGCCAGAGTTGGGGAGTGGGGAAGGTCCACATGTGTGAAAGGTGTCAAAAGGTACAAAAATCCAGTTATTAAGTAAGTCTTGGATAGGAAGTGTACACCCTATTAACTATTGTTAATAATTCAGCATGGCATATGTGAAAGTTGCTAAGAGAGTAAATTCAAATATTCCCATCACATAAAAAACGTTCTATAAATTTGTATGGTGATTGATATTGTGGTGATCATTTCATAGTATTTACAAATATCAAATGATCATATTCTTTGTGTCTTCTTCAATTTCTTTCATAAGCTTTCTATAGTTTTCAGCATGCACATCATTTACCTCTTTGGGTAGGGTTATTCCTATCTTATGGCTTTTGGTGCAATTGTAAATGGGATCAATTCCTTGATTTATTTTCTGGGTTCTCTATTCCGTTCCATTGGTCTATGTGTACAATACTGTCTTGGTGATTAGAGCTTTGCAATATGGTTTGAAGTCCAGAATTGTGATGTTTTCAGCTTTGGTTTTCTCTTTCTGCTGTTTCATTATTTGTGTATAGAAACACAACCAATTTCTGTATGTTGATTTTATATCCTGCGGCTTTGATGAATTCATGTATCTCTTCCAACAGTTTTTTTGGTGGAGTCTTTTGGGTTTTCCAAGTAGAGTATCATGTCATCTGCAAAGTGAAAGTTTGACTTATTCCTTGCCAATTTGTATGCCTTTTATTTCTTTTCATTGTCTTATTGCTGAGGCTAGGACTTCCAGTACTAAGTTGAACAACAGTGGTGAGAATGGACATCCCTATCATGTTCCTGACTTAGGGGGAATGTTCTCAGTTTTTCCCCATTGAGGATGATATTAGCTGTGGGCCTTATATGGCTTTTATGATGTTGAGGTATGTTTCTTCTATCTATACTTTCTTGAGGGTTTTTCATCAAGATAAGGTGCTGTATTTTGTCAAATACTTTTTCTGCATCTGTTGAAAGGATCATGCTTCTTATCCTTTCCTTTATTAATGTGATATATCACACTGATTGGTCTGTGAACATTGAACCAGCACTGCATCCGAGGAATAAATTTCACTTGATTGTGATCAACAATTATTTTAATGTACTGTTGAATTTGATTTGCTAGTATCTTGTTGAGAATTTTTGCATCCAGGTTCATCAAGCATATTGGCTTGTAATTCTCCATTTCATTGGAGTTTTTGTCTGGTTTTGGAATCAAGGTAATGCTGGCTTCATAGAATGAGTTTGGAAGCTTTCCTTACATTTCTAATGTTTTTGGAACAGTTTGAGGAGAATAGGCATTAACTCTTATTTAAATGTCTGGTAGAATTCCCCTGGGAAGCCATCTGGCCCAGGATTCTTATTTGTTGGGAGATTTTTGATAACTAATTCAAAATATTTGCTAGTTATGTGCCTGTTCAAATTTTCTATTTCTTCCTGTTTGAGTTTTGTTAGTGGGTGGGTGTATAGGAATTTGTCCATTTCTTCCAGATTGTCTAGTTTTTTGGCATGTAATTTTTCATTATATTCTCTTATAATTGTTTGTATTTTTATTGTGCTGGTTATGATCTCTCCTCTTTCATTGTGATTTTATCTATTTAGGTCCTCTCTTTTCTTTTTAAGAAGTCTGGCTAGGGGTTTATCAGTTTTTTTTTATTCATTCAATAAACCAGATTTTAGTTTCATTCATCTGTTCTCTTGTTTTTGTTTTTTTTTTTGTTGTCGTTGTTGGGTTGTTGGTTTCTTTATAGTTTATTTCTGCTCTAATCTTTATTATTTCTCTTCTACTGCTAGCTTTGGGCTTTATTTGCTGTTCCTTTTCTAAGAGCAGCCTTACTTTTTGCTCCTGTAGGTGTAAGGTTAGGTTGTTTATTTGGGACCATTATGCTTCTTGAGATAGTCTTACATTGCAACTTACTTTCCTCTTAAGACTGCCTTTGCTACATCCCAAAGGGATTGGACTGGTTTTTTTTTTTTTCATTTTCATTTGCTTCCATGTATTTTTAATCTTTTCTTTAATTTCCTGGTTAACCCATTCATTCTTTAGTAGGATGTTCATTAACCTCCATGTATTTGGGGGCTTTGCAAATTTTTTCTTGTGGTTGATTTCAAGTGTCACAGTGTTGCAATCTGAAAATATGCATGGTATGATCTCAATCTTTTTGTACCTGTGGATGTATGATTTGTGACCCAGTATGTAATTTATTCTGGAGAATGTTCCATGTACACTTGAAAAGAATGTGTATTCTCTTCTGCTTTAGGATGAAATGGTCTGAATATAATTGTTAGGTCAATCAGGTCCAGTGTGTCAGTCAAAGCCATTGTTTCCTTGTTGATTTTCTGTTTATATGATCTGTTCATTGTTATAAGTGGGTTATTAAAATCTCCTACTATTATGGTATTATTATCAATGAGTTTCTTTATGTTTGTGATTAAGTGATTTATATACTTGTGTCCTTTAAAGTTGGGGCACAAATATTTACAATTGTTAGATCTTCTTGATGGATAGACCCCTTAATTATGATATAATAATTCCCTTCTTCATCTCTTATTACAACATTTGTTTTAAAATCCAGTTTGTCTGATATAAGTGTGGCTACTTTGGCTTGCTTTTGACGTCTACTAGTATTATAGATGATTCTCCATTCCCTCACTTTAAATCTGGAGGTGTCTTTAGGTCTGAAATGAGTCTCTTGTAGATAGCATATAGATGAATCTTATTTTTTATTCATTCTGATACCCTATGTCTTTTTATAGGAGCATTTAATCTGTTTACATTCAGAGTGACTATCAAAAGATATGAATTTAGTGCCATTGTGTTATCTGTAGAACTGGTGTTCCTGGTGAGGTTCTCTAGTCCTTTGAATTCTTTATTGCTTTGGTCTTTTTTTTCCCTCCTCTCAGAGAGTCTCCCTTAAAATTTCTTGCAAGAGTGGTTTAGTTGTCACGAACTCCTTTAGTTTATGTTTGTCTTGGAAACTCTTTATCTCTCCTATTCTGAATGCCAGTCTTGCTGGATAAAAATTCTTGGCCATATATTTTGACCCATTTACCACATTGAATATTTCCTGCTACTCCATTCTGGTCTACCAAGTTTCAGTAGACAGTTCTGCTAGTAACCTTATGGTCTACCTTTGTAGGTTAAGGACATTTTGTCCATAGCTACTTTCAGAATTATTTGCATTTCACTATGATGTGTCATGGTGTTGATGTGTTTTTGTTGATTTTGAGGGGAGTTCCCTGTGCTGCTTGGACTTGAATAACTGTTTCCTTCCCCAGATTAGGGAAGTCCTCAGCTATAATTTGTTCAAATAAACCTCCTGCCCCCGTTTCCCGCTGTTCTCCTGGGATTCCTATGATATGGACATTATTTTGTTTCATGGAATCACTGAGTTCTCTAAGTGTCCCCTCATGACCTACTAATTTCCTTTCCCTCTTCTTTTCATAGTCATTATTTTCTGTATTTTTATCTTCTATTCCACCTTTTCTCTCCTCTGCTTCTTTAATTCTCATTGTCACTGTATCTCATTTTTGCATCTCATTTATAGCATTTTTTATTTCATCCTGACTAGTTCTTAGGTCTTTATTCTCTGCAGCAAGGTTTTCTCTCATGTCTTCTATGCCTTTTGAAGCTCAGCTACCAGTCTTATGACTGTTATTCTAAATTCTTGTTCAGATATATTGCTTATATCTCTTTTGAGCAAGTCCGTGGCTGTGATTCCTTCTTGACCTTTCTTTTGGGGGGAATTCCTCTGTCTTGTCATTTTGGTTATGTTTCTATCTTTTGAATGTTTTAAGAGCTTGTATGTTTCCTGCTCCTGAGAGTACCGCTATATTAAAAAGGGGTCATACAGTGTCCAGGGCCTGGAACTTCAGGAAGTGTTTCTGGTGTATGCTGTGTTCACTCTGCTGTTGCATTTTGGCTACTCTTTCCCAGTGGTCAGTCCTCTGCAGAGTTCCTCCTTGGTTGCTGTGGTGGAGTGTTTGGACCTTATCAAATGACTTTTTAATTAATTGATTTGTTTGTTGAAATAACCCTGGAAAAAAAAGAAAGGAAGCCTAATCCAAAAAAAAGAGAGAAAAGGAAAGAGAACAAAGGAAACATAATCAAAATCTATAAGGCTGACTCCAAAGAAAAAGAAAGGAAAATAAGAAAAGGAAAAAAGAAAGAAAAAGAATTAAAAAGCTTGATCCAAAAGAAAGAGAGAAATGAAATAAAGAAAACAAACAAGAAGCAATGAGCCTGATTCCAAAAGAAAAAAAAGAAGAAAAAAGTGAAAAAAAAAACTTTCAGTGTTGTTTTGAGGCACAATTTTCAGTGAACTTGGTGCTTGGGTTTGCTGGCTGTGCTGGTTTTCTGCAGGAGAGCCCCCTTGAATTGACTCAGATTCAGTCTTTCCCTAGTTAATAAGCAATTGCCAGGCAGGGGGGACATGGGGTTTGGTGTACGTGGGTTCTGCCTCCCCTGGTGGCCACTGTGTTGCTCTCTGAAGTCCCACCTTGTTGGTGTTGGGGGGAAAATGGCACCACTCCAATCTCTTGTCTGCAGACCAGGGGTCTCACAGTTCCTGATGTTCAGGAAGCTGTCACAGAATAGAGAGGACAGTCAGCTCTCCCTGTGCCACACTCTCCTGTATCCTTTTCTTCTTGGTGCATGGATGGGATTCAAAATCCAAAGTCTTTTTTTTTTAATCAAGTTAGTTAACATACAGTGTAGTCTTGGCTTCAGAAGTAGAACTCAGCGATTCATCTCTTACATATGTTGAGTTTCTCAAATTCCACATATTAGTGACATCATATGATATTTGTTTTTCTCTGACTGACTTATTTTGCTTGGCATAATACCTCCAGTTCCATCCATGTTGTTGTAAATGGCAAGATTTTTTTTTTGATCACCAAGTAGTATTCCATTGTGTATATTTATGTATATATATATATATATATATATATATATATATCACATCTTCTTTATCCATTCATCAGTTGATGGACATTTGGGCTCTTTCCATACTTTGGCTACTGTTGATAGTGCTGCTATAAACATGGGGGTTCATGTGTCCCTTCGAAACAGCACACATGTATCCCTTGAATAAATACCTAGTAGTGCAATTGTTACACTGTAGGTAGTTCTATTTTTAATTTTTTGAGGAACCTCCATACTGTTCTGCAGAATGGATGCACTAGTTCACATTCCAACCAACAGGGCAAAAGGGTTCCCCTTTCCCCACATCCTTGCCAACATCTGTTGTTTCCTGAATTGTTAATTTTAGCCATTCTGACTGGTGTGAGGTGGTATCTCATTGTGGTTTTGATTTGTATTTCCCTGATGATGATCAAAATCCAAAGTCGTAAAGGGCCCAGCACTACATGGATCCCACCCCTCTTCCAGAGTAGAGTCTGTCCACCCTGCTGATGAAAGGCTTTTGGCTGGCACCTACAAGGTCTTTTGTCCTTGGGAAGGCAATAAACCTTCTTCCAAAATTATTGCAGGAAGGGGAATGTTCTCTCCCAGTGCACCCCGGAGATCTCTACATATGCTAATGCACTCCAGGGTCAGCTCCCTCCTCCCCAGGAATGCTCACCAAGGCTCTGCTTTGGAGAAAGTCATGCACTTCCAAAACCTCAGAGTTTCAGCTCCAAACACTGTTTTCAATAAAGGAATGGGACACTCAATATTTCTCCCTCCCCAGTCTGTGGTCCAGAGAGGTTTTCCTCTTGTGAAACTGAATGCTGCACTTTCTCAATCCCCCTCTTTTTCTCTCCCTTTTGTCTCTCCATGGAAAGAGTTCCCTCTCCTCTGAGATTCCGCCATTTTTTCTCTCCTCCAATTCACTTCCATGCACTTTGCACCTGCCAAGCTGTCTCCCTCCAACTGTGGAGATCCTTATGCCAGTTCACAGGTCTATTTCCTGGGTGTTCCAAGTGATCTGACCTCAATACAGCTGTGTTTGAGGGACAAGGAAAGCTCAGGTCCTCCTAGTTCTTCACCGTCTTAATTCCTCCTGTTAGAAAGAATATTGTTAAAGGTATTTCTTATAACATAGATGGAATTGCCTGTTTTATTATGTGAAAGGAATGTCTAAGAAACCAGAATGGAATTGTAAATGTCTCAAATCCATAAAGAGACCTGGATGCTCCTCAGCTCTGCTATTAACCTGCTTTGTCATCCAGGTCAATTCTCTCTAGGCCATTGTTTCTTAATTTATAAAATGCAAGTGACAAGGGAAGATGTTAAACTAAATGATTTTTTAAAGTAGTTTCTGGTTCTGTGTACCATGCTCAGTCTGTCTCTCTTCTTTTAAGAGTATTGTTTCCTTGCTACAAAATGGGAGCATAGGGCAACCTTACCTTGAATGTTTCTTCCAGTTCTTCCATTTGGTATCTGAGATGAGGAGACACTCCTGGGCCATCTGTCCCCCACTAAAGATCCCCACATTAGGCTGGCATAGACTTGAGCAAATGGCATATTACTTCCATGGAGAGCTGGACTTCCATGCTTCCCAAACTTAAGCATAGGAGTTACCTTGGATGTTGTTAAAATTCAGATTCAGATTCAAAGGTCTGAGTTGGGGCCTAAAACTCTGTATTTCTGATAAGTCCCTAGGCACTTCAAAGAACAAGTGGCTATATAACCTCTTTGGGATCACATTCTCTAAGATGATTACTCTTTTCTGGAACAAGGGATTGACTGTATACTTTGTTTCTTTACTTCAATTCAAAGTCAGAGCCTGGTAGTAAAAAGAAAGGGCACAGGGCTCTACCCTGGCCAGGAAGTGGTGGCAGAGCTGCAGTATAAATGGACTGAGGTCATATAAGAACATTTCCTATCCATAGAACTCTCCCCATTCCACATTTTGAGGGTCCCAACCAGCATGGACTGAAGCAGGGCATTCAGAGAAATAGACTAATTACAATTTCATCTATCCAGCTACCTCAGTTAGTTCATTCATGTCCCCATTAATTCACTAATCCATCTAATGATCAATTCACTCAAATATTGACTAACTCCCTGCTCTGTGCCAAGCCTTGTGATGAGCATGATCATTCAGAAGTGAATCAGATACAGCCTCATCCCAAAAAGGGCTCACAGTCTAACAGGAAAGATAGACACATAAAAAGATTGCAATTTAGTGTGATACATTTTATAATAAAATGTGAGGAAGATGAAATAGATTCATGAAGAAAGGATGCTCTGGGTGTAGGATGATGGTTAGAAAGTCTTTTTTTTTTTAATTTTTTTTCAACGTTTTTTAATTTATTTTTGGGACAGAGAGAGACAGAGCATGAACGGGGGAGTGGCAGAGAGAGAGGGAGACACAGAATCGGAAACAGGCTACAGGCTCTGAGCCATCAACCCAGAGCCTGACGCGGGGCTCGAACTCACGGACCGTGAGATCGTGACCTGGCTGAAGTCGGACGCTTAACCGACTGCGCCACCCAGGCGCCCCTAGAAAGTCTTAATAGAGAAGATGGTGACACTTAAAAACAGGACTTGATGTATGAGTATTTGTCATGCAGATATGGTGGTGAATGAACTCCAGGCAGAAGAACCAACATGCACAACGCCATACACTGGTGTATTCAAGCAGTTATAAATTGTTGAATATGGTATGTATTAGGATGTTTTCAGTTGCAGCTAAGTGGATATCCAACTAAAAGTATCATGAACACATGAACAGTAGTTATCTCACATGACAAGAAGTCCAAAGGAAGGTGGTTCCCAGGCAGGTTCAGTGATTCAATGTTGTCATAAATGTCCCAGAGCCTTCCTTATCCTTCTGCTCTATCTTTGTGTTTTCAATGTATTCTGGATTGCAAGATGGTTATTGTGTCACATGGAGGCACAACCACATCCAGTGAAGAACAAGAAGACCACTTCATGCCACATGTGCCCTTTTATTAGGCAGGAAAACCTTTCACAGAATTTCCCCATTAGACATCTCTTCCAGTCCCCTGCCCTTGCCCTCAATGCAAAGGAGGCTGGGAAAATGAATACATGGCATTTTTTATAATGAGAAGCTCTACAACAATGAAAGGATGGCAAGAAAAGAGCCTGAAGAAGCCAGGTCTTGAAGGCCTCATATGTCTAAGGATTTTCCATTTTCTCCCACAGACTATTTGGGATAAATTGGATCAGAAAAGTAAAATAATCAAATCTGCATTTTCAAAGATCATATTGCTATGTAAGGAAATAGAAAAGGTCTGGAATGATAGATGTCATCTGATACAAATGGCTATCTCTGAAGAGGGGAGTGGGATCGACAGATGTGAAGGGGTCATGCACATTTTACTCTTTAGCAGTGGTTCTCAACAGAAGATATTTTCCTCAAGTGATATATCCCAATGTCTCCACATTTTTTTTGTAGTCACAAGTGGGAAAGTGCTAAGGGAAATTAGTGGACAGAGGCCAAGGATATAGCTAAACATTCTACAGGGCATGGGACAGCTCCCACAACAAAGAAGAATCCAGTCCAAAAGCTGAAAGTGCCAAAGCTGAAAGACTATGGTCATAGACTTCTTTAGACCTCTTTTGTTTGGATTTTACTGCAAACTTATATTCATGTAGTATTTATGTTTTAAAAATGTTTAAAACTTTATTCCATAAATCAGAATTCATAAGCATTTGTTGGAAAGCAAATTGGAAGGGTGGAGACTAGAGGCAAGGAGACCAATTAGGAAGCTATTGCAATATTTAATTCAATGGGGCGCCTGGGTGGCGCAGTCGGTTAAGCGTCCGACTTCAGCCAGGTCACGATCTCGCGGTCCGTGAGTTCGAGCCCCGCGTCAGGCTCTGGGCTGATGGCTCGGAGCCTGTTTCCGATTCTGCGTCTCCCTCTCTCTCTGCCCCTCCCCCGTTCATGCTCTGTCTCTCTCTGTCCCAAAAATAAATAAAAAACGTTGAAAAAAAAAATTAAAAAAAAAATATTTAATTCAATGGTTTGCATTTTCTTTCTTTTCCCTGCCTTTCTCACTCTCACCACCTTCCTTCCTTTCCTCTTTCTCTTGTTTTCTTTATTTTGGCAGTAGTAACCCTTTATTTCAATGAAAATTTCAATGAAATTTTCAAGGAACCTAGGAATCAATCAATAAATCAATCATCACTGCCCTGTTTGAAGCAGGAGTGGAGTCTAGAGCCCTAGTTTCTTGTGCCCTCCCTCTCTTTTTATGGTGGCTTGATATACTTCCAGGGGATACTTTGAATGCCCCCAAGTAGAAGCTGAGACCTGACCTAGGCCAAGGATGGTAGGGATAAGGAGACTGAGAAGACTAAATAATTAGGTGTGTGTGGTATGTTTGTCATACCAGTCATGGTAATAACTCAGATAGCTAATTACAAACTGTTTATTATCATTTTGTCAATATAAAGTGGTATATTTTGGACCATTTATAATTTCCAATTTCCTACAAATAACTCTCTTACCATTTAACATCAAGTAAAGGAGAAATAAATGACAAACCAAGGGATATATTTAGCAGGTAGAACTGATGAAACATGGTGATTAAATATTAGAATAAGAGAAAGAGGAAGCTTGGAGGATTCCCAGGTTTCCAGTTTATGTTACTGAGTTTTTGGGGGTGATAGTCATTACGGTGAGGACTACAGGAAAGGAAAAATGATGAGTTAAACATTGGATGTGTTGCATTGGAGGTGCTTGTGACAAATTCAGGCAGACATATTGAGTAGGCAACTTAATACATAGATCTGATCTCAATACAGAGAGAGGTCTGATCTGAAAACAAGGATTGGGCATCATCAGGATATAAATGGTGGTTAAAACCTTGAAAATAAGTGAGATTATCCAGGGAGAATAGAATGAGCCTATGATAGAACTTTAGAGAAAAACAATAGTTAAGGAATATTCAGAAAATAATGTCTCCGTGAAGGAGATAGGGAAAAGATGAACCAAAAGCAGATGAGAAGAAGGAAAATGCAGAGTCTTTAATGGAAGAGAAGTGTTTCAAGAAAATGAAAGTAATTAATAGTCAAATTCAATGGAGATGTCACATAAAATGAATAGGGACGCCTGGGTGGCTCAGTTGGTTAAGCGTTCAGCTCTTGATTTCAGCTCAGATCATGATCTCATGGTCATGATGGGATCAAGCCCTGCATTGGGCTCTGTGCTGAGTGTAGAACCTGCTTAGGGTTCTCTGTCTCTCCCTCTTTCTCTGCCCCTCACCTAATCATGCATGCTCTCTTGCTTTTTCTTTCTCAAAATAAATACATAAACATTTTTAAAAATTTTTTTAAAAAGAAAATGAATAAAAGCCAGTTTCCTTGGTTTCTCTCTCAGGGCCTTTTGACAATGCTGGTTGTGAAAGATTTGAAGATGAAAAACCAAGGATAGAGAATTTTCAGGACTCATTTTGTTAGAAATTGACCCAAAAATTTCAGTTAAAAGTAGTGTAGGCCAAAAAAACCCAAAGTGTAATGTAGGGTTGAACAACCAAACCTCAGGAGAGGCAAGGATACAGCTGGGCCTCAGGAACAATTGGAACCAAGCCCTTAAATCTAGCTGTTTCTCACTAGTAAGTTTATCTCTACATGTCACCATCACTATCTTCGAATGCAGACTGACTCTCTTCACATGATAGCATGGCCTTTGTGCTTTGTAACCAGAGAGTGACTGCATCCCTTTCCCATGCTCCAGTTAGAAAAACCAAAGGGTGGAATTCAATGGTCCATACTTAGGTCAGCCATCCATCCTTAGACTCATCTCTGTATCAGTAAATTATTTTCAGGAAGTATGTTTTGGAAGGTAATGGTAGTGCTGGGTATCTAAGACTATGACAGGTTTCATTAAAAAATGGAAGGTGGAATATTTCTCAGAAGAAGAGGGGAAACTGCTGAGCATACAAAGCAACTGAGCATGAGAGATTAATCAGGGGTCCCTGAAATCTTTCAGTTCCTGAGATTTCACATGTTTACCTCCATCTTTTCTTTTTTCCAGTGGAACCAAGTATGCACACAGACATGGACACTGAAGGCCATGTATTATCTATAAATCCTGATAGTCCTGTCCTAATCCCTGTATCCCTTGGTCTCTATACTCCAAATGCCAAGAAAAGGGACTAAATGGCTTGTATTTTTATATGCTGCCAGATAAAGTCTCTCTCCTCCCAAGGGCTTCACTCTCTGTAGGGAAGCAATCAGTCCCCCTCCCCACTGTGGTCCAACCTACTGCAGCTTGGTCTCCTTCTCTGTGGACCTCAGCTGGGTCCACGGAACCCATCTCATTCTAACACTGTGACAAGGTGCACTTACCTTTGATGCCAAAATGATCTGAACTGCCAAACAATTAGGCCCTACTGGAATGCCTAATTCCAAATTGGAGGATTCTAGAAGGAAATGTGATGGCATCTACATTTTATAGTAATGACATATTTCCATAATATTTTCCAATTTATTTAAAAAACACATTGCTCAAAAAAATAAAAAAAATAAAACACACATTGCTCATGCGTAACAGAATTGTATCTAACTGTATATATTAAACTCATATGTGAGTTTTGCATTTGATTTAAATATTTAACTTAGTAGAGGTTGATGTTGAAGCCAAGCTGTTTTCATAAAGAGTTTCATTTTTATGGAAAAAGTATAAACGCTTTGAAAAGCACAACCCTGTTCTTGTCTCAGTTAACCTATGCCATAGCCAGCTTAGCTGTTCAGGCCAAGATAAATATCTTCCTCCATTTGCATGACACTTTATAGATCCCCAATACTTTCACATACATATATCATTTGATTTTTAAAATATTTCTAGCAGGTCAATAAGACAGATTATTATCCAGATTTTCCATAAGGGGAAACCAAAGTATGGAGTCATGCTGAGGTTTTTCCAAGTTCAGTCAGATATAAAATTCTGAGCTGGGACTACAAGGTATATCTACTGCTTCTCAGCCTGGGGCCCCTTACCTTCCAATACAAATGTCTGTTCTGTGCCTGAGGTTAGATTTCAAGCTCTTTGAGGGCAGGATTGTGTCTTGTTTATTTTGGATAAACCCACAATGTTTGATGTTCAAAAAAATTGGTGACCGCCTGACGTATCAAATGAGTCCCAGATTCACCCCCATGTGAAAGCTGAGGTGCTCACTGCTATTGAGTTCCAGAATTAATGAGAAAACTAACTTCTCCATCTATTGTTTGGTCTTGCCACCAGGGGTCAGCACTAGTGCTCATGGGCCCTGAGTCCAGGGCAGCAGGAAGCCAAGAAAGAGGAAAGACAGAGGCAACCTTGAGCTTCTGTTCTTAATGGCTAGTGAAGGGATTCCCATTGACCATGGGAAGAACAAGACTACCACATGCATTGAGCCCTGGCCTTGGTAGGATGTGACAGAATCCAGGGCTTTTGGTGGGGGTTGGTGAGATGTGGGTTGGAGGATAAAGAGACAAAGAGCAGTGGAAGGAAGCCTGGGTAGGCATAGAGACACTGAGGCTCCATTTCTAGTCCAGATGCTTTGACTTCTGTGTGACTTCAAGCATACACATTTTACCCTCTGATCTTCAGTTTCCCTGTGACATGGCAGGTTATTATTTCATAACCAGATCTGCTTATCAGCATAATCTGAAGAGCTTTTTTTTTCAAAATGCTCAAGTCCCAAGACCTCACTCCAAATCTACTGAAGCAGAATCTCCAGGAGGTAGGATCTATGATTTTATTTTTGAAAATATCTTCTCATATGATTCTACTTACCCCCAGTTTTAGAATTGCTGGGCTGTGTTGTTACTAAGAGCTCTATAAATATGTGGCCCCTACCTCTTCACAAGCAGTCCTAGGCAAGGGGGCTCACAGGAAACCTCCTGAACATCCATACTTCCAAGTTGTTCTCCTTCTTTGCTCCCAAGAGTCACAATGGCTATCTGGAGAAGGTTCTTCCCCCACTGCCCTCCCTTCTCACTCCCCGGCTCCTTAAACCTTGATGGGTGGAAGCCACAGGGCTCCAGAAGTGCCACTTCCCTTACACATGGGCAGCACACTCCAGTCCCCTGGTATCTACTCTACCTTCTTCCTTGGGAAATGTACTTTGTACAATGGAGACCCTTAGAAGCATTTTGGAAGGAACAGTCACAGGACTGGCAGGGTGAAGGGAAATATCCATGAAACAGGAGCTTGGAGAAAGGGATCTCTTTTGAAAAAAAAAAGTGAAAGGCAATAAATAGACCTTCTTGTCACTAAGGATAAGAGTAGGAATAATTTCTCCCATTTGGGCATTTTTATAATTTCCAAAACACTTTCAGAATCAATGACCACTTCATATATTTTTAAATTTAAATTTTAGTTAAAATAGAGTGCAATATTGATTTCAGAATTCAGTGATTCATCAGTTACATACACCTAGTGCTCAACACAAGTGCCCTCCTTAATATCCACCACCCATCTATTTTCAGCCTCAATAATAGCCGTTGGAGGTAAGAGCCATTATCCCCAGGTCTTAAGGCCCTACTTTCCTGACCATCCTAGCTAAAATAGCACTCTCTAACTTCATCATTTTTCATATTCTTCCTCTGCTATATTTTATAGCCCTTATCACCACCTGACATTTTATTTTACTTTTATTGTATATTTACTTGTTAATTTATTTATTGTTTGTCTTCCCCACTGGAATGTAAGCTTCAGAAGGGCAGGGACTATGGCCATCTCATTCATTATTGAAGTTCCAGTGATCAGAAGAGTGTCTGGCCTATGATGAGAACAAGTAAATATTTGTTTAATCAATAAATGGGGAAATCAAGTTCCACAAAGGAGAACAGCTTTGTCCCAAATCATACAGTTCATCACTGTTTCAGACAGGACAAGATCCTATGTCCCTCTTTTTCCTGACTCTCAAGACAGTGCTCTCTCCACTCCCATGGAGTCATAACTGCTGCACCGTGCTTAGTTCTAAAACCACTCTGTTGATTTGGTGGCTAGGACACTAGAAAAGGGACATTGGACTTGGTGCTTAGGGCCGATGATAATCACTGCAGTCTTGAGAAGGGCTATTTGCCTTATACAGAGGAAATCTCTGGCATTAGCCATAAGCTGAGCCCCTGGGCCTGGCCAGACAGCATCCCCCAGTGGTCCAGG
The DNA here is from genome assembly GCF_028018385.1 of Neofelis nebulosa. Lineage (NCBI taxonomy): Eukaryota > Metazoa > Chordata > Mammalia > Carnivora > Felidae > Neofelis > Neofelis nebulosa. The sequence goes on from NC_080800.1 coordinate 57,209,373, forward strand.
GGACTGGGTGAGAGTGTGAATGACCATGCCCAATGCTCACTGGTGTAGGGACTCTCACTAACTGTGGATGATCTAGCAGGGGCAGCTGGGTTTATTATTATTATTATTATTATTATTTGTTGTGGAAGGCTGTTGAGCATGATAGTTACTTGTACAGGTTTAAGAGCCAGCCAGCCTGCCAGGATTAGGAAGTTGTCTCTATCAATTACCAACTGTATGACTTCAGGCAAACTTCTCCTAACCACCTCCATTTCTTCATCTCTGCCTACCACATGGAGTTACTGTGGGGGTTAAATGAGTCAATCCATGAAAAGTGTTTGGAGGGGTGTCTGGCACAAAATAAGTGCTTGATGCATGTTGGTCATGATTGTGGTTATTTTAAAAAGATTTTTATGGTTTATTTTTATTTTAGAGAGAGAATGGGGGAGGGGCAGAGAGAGAGGGAGACAGAGGATTTGAAGCGGGCTCTGTGCTGACAGCAGAGAGCCCAACACAGGGCTTGAATTCACGAACTTCGAGATCATGACCTGAAACGAAGTCAGATGTTTAACCGACTGAGCCACCCAGGTGCCCCATGATTGTGGTTATTTTGCTAGAACCTATTATTATACTTTCTTCTTATTATTGTTCTATTGTTATTTATTTTATTTCACCATCCTCATCATTGTTATTATTCCTCTTATTTTGCTTTTTTTGTTCCATACATTCTATGCACTTTTCTTTCCCAGCCCTGATTGATCATAGATGGGAAAATGGAAGCACAGAATCCCAGCAGTGGCTTGTCCCAGGTTTCATAGTTTACCAAGTCACCAATAAGGCCAAAGCATCTCCAGCTGAGGGCTTGCTTTTGCTGAGCTTGGGCCTCTTGGGAAGTTTCCTTGCCACTATAATAGGGTCTGAGTCACACTGTGCAAGCTGAATGGTATTAAGCATAAGGAGGTGGACACTTCTGGGCTGGACTTAGCACCGTGGGTTGTCTATTATCTAATGTTGCCTGAGAACCAGCTCCCATAGCTGAGATCTTTTGATCCCACCGCAGACCCAACCCAATCCTTGGCCCATCCTGACAATGGGCAACCCCAGGCCCACCTACTGGCCTCAGCATCAGAGTCTTGCTATGAGGCTTGGTACTGGACCTGTACCCTGGTTTGACTCACTAGGCTCTGACTGGTAACCGTGACCAAGTCTCAACTTTGCCCACCCCAGCTCTGATCCCTGGTTCCATCCTTGGTGACTTGAAAGCTGAATGCTGCCTTGCCTTTGCTGGTCCCATCAAAGACTGGAGTCCTAGCCTTTCTTTCTGCTTGAATCCTGCTGTCTGTAGACACCCTCCAGCTGTGACATCCCAGCTGCCCCTAGAGTGTTTGGCATCACCTGCCCCCAGACTCCTTGTCAGTTACCATGTTCTCTGCTGAGATTATGTGAGACTGAAGACCTCCACTGTCCCTCTAAGAGTCCCATTTATGGCTGTCATCTCAGCTCTCCAGAGAGCCTTTTCTGCCTGCCTTACTACAGGAGTATCAAGTCCTATTCCATACTGCCTGCCCAGGTCTTGTCATATCTTGGGGCATCCAGGTTTCCTTCAGAAAGCTGAGGCCATGGTTCCATGCCAAGGAATTTGACTCCACCCAATAAGTTTGACAAAGAAGTTCTCAAGCATTAGATGCTACTAACCCAAGGTCTCCCTGAGCCCCTGAGACATGCCAATAGAGCTCTAAGCCAACTTTGTTCTAAGGATAAATCCTCTGCTGTATCGTTGGACTACACCTTGTTCTCTTCCCTTGCTGACCAGTGTTCCCATCTTGCACTTAGCTCTGCCAGTCTTTATCTGACTCTGTGAGAACCAAGGCAGCAGCCCTTCTGCCAGAACTTCATGCAGAAAATTGTTCATGTGCTGGAATGTTAATGACTGACAATCCTGATAATTGATGCTCATGGGATTCATCCCTCAGTTGCCATCACTTCTTGTGAGGCCCTGCCAAGCCAGCTGTGGCCTGGAAGGGCCCTCACCCTTAAGAATGGTGTCTCAGACCAAAAATAAGAAAAAGCCTAGGAATAAACTTAAGCAAGGAGGTGAAAAATCTACACTCTGAAAACTATAAAACTCTGATGAAATAATTTGAAAATGACACAAACAAATGGAAAGATACTCCATGCTCATGGATTAGAAGAATGAATATTGTTAAAATGTACATACTACACAAAGAAACTTGCAATGCAATCCCTATCAAAATACCAACATATTTCACAGAACTAGAACAAATAACACTAAAATTTGTATGAAACCACAAAAAACTCCAAATAGTAAAAACAATCTTGAGAAAGAAGAAGAAAGCTGGAGGTATCACAACCCCAGATTTGAAAATATATCACAAAGTTGTAGTAGTCAAAACAAGATGGTGCTGGCAAAAAATAAACATATAGATGAATGGAACAGAATAGAAATCCCAAAAATAAACCCATGCTTATATGGTCAATTAATCTATGACAAAGGAGGCAAGAATATAGAATGGGGAAAAGATAGTCTCTTCAACAAAAGGTGCTGGGAAAACTGGACAGCTACATGCAAAAGCATGAAACTAGACCACGTTATTACACCATACACAAAATAGATTAAATGGACAAAAGACCTAAATGCGAGATCTGAAATCATAAAATTTATAGAAAAAATATAGCCAATAATTCTTTGACATAGGCTGTAGTAACATTTTTCTAGATATGTTTCCTGAGACAAGGGAAACAAAAGCAAACCTATTGGTACTACACCAAGATAAAAAGCTCCTGCACAGTGAAGGAAACCATTAATAAAACAACCTAATGAATGGGAGAAGATATTTTCAAATGATATATCTGATAAAGGGTTAGTATCCAAAATATATAAAAACCTTATGCGACTCAGCACCAAAAAAACAAATAATCTGATTAAAAATGGGTGGAAGACATGAAAGAACATTTTTCCAAAGAAGGGATACAGGTGACCAACAGGAACATGAAAATATGCTCAACATCACTAATCATCAGGGAAATGCAAATTAAAACCATAATGAGATATCACTTTATACTTATTAGAATGGCTAAAATAAAAAACACAAATTAAGTGTTAGTGATAATGTGGAGAAAAAAGAATCCTTGTGTACTGTTGATGGGAGTGCAAATTGTTGGTGTAACCACCATGGAAAGCAGGATGGAGGTTCCTCAGAAAATTGAAAATAAAATTACCATATCATCCAGTAATTCCACTACTGGGTGTTTACCCAGAGAAAATGGAAACACCAATTCAAAAAGATGCATACATTCCTATGTTTACTGCAGCATTATTTACAATAGCCAATATATGGAAGCAATCCAAGTGTCCACCAATTGAAGAATGGATAAGGAAGATGTGATATATATATATATATATATATATATATATATGAAAAAGAATGAGATCTTGCCATTTGCAACAACATGGATGGACCTAGAGGGTATAATGTTAAGTGAAATAAGTCAGTAAGAGAAAGACAAATACTATATGATTTCATTCATATGTGGAATTTAAGAAGTAAAACAAATGAATACACACAGAAAAAAAGAGACAAAAAAGAAAACTCTTAAATACAGAGAACAAGCTGGTAGTTGCCAGAGGGGAGATGGGTGGGGGGGATGGATGAAATAAAGGAAATTAAGAGTACATTTATCTTGATGAGCACTGAGAAATGCATAGAATTGTTGAATCATATTGTATGCCTGAAACTAATGTAACACTGTATGTTAATTATACTTGAAAAAGAAGGAACCCAAGGCCTCCCCAGAGAGGTGGAGTAGCCCAAGGTGTGGGCTGCTGGGTCTGACTAGGAAACATAGCAGAGCTTGGTCCTTAAGGATCATGTCTTCTGCCTTTCTTTCAACTCTCAGCATACCAAGCTGGTTGAAGTAGGGGCAACAGGAGCTAGGAGGTGCTGAGCTGAACTACTTATGGGCAGACCCACTGTGGTGGTATGCAGGGACACTGTGTTCCTGAGATGGAAAATCTGTATTTCCCACCCCAGGGTTTCACTTCTCCAAGAGGTATATAATTTTTCTGGACATCTCATTTAGGCCTGCTTCAGTCTCTGGATGCTTACCCTGATAGTCCTGTGACACACAGAATTCCAGTCTGCATCCCATCTTCCAGCCACCTCTGGTCCCCTGCCTTGCACAGGAAGAAGAAATTCCTGTTCAAGAGAAGGGTCATTTTTCAGCAAAGAAATGTTTGGCTGCCTCCCATCTGCTAGAATTCCCCATACTGTGGACATTTTAAAATGGTAGTCTTCAGGAGCTCCTGGGTGGCTTAGCCAACTGACTCTTGGTTTTGGCTCAGGTCATGATCTTGCAGTTCAAGCACCACATCAGTCTCCACAGTGGGATTCTCTCTCTCTCTCTGCCCCTCCCCTGCTCATGTTCTCTCCCTCTCTCTGTCTCTCTCAAAATAAGTAAACTTAAAAAAAATAATGATAGATAAAATGGTAGTCTTCTGCCACTGGGAGAGGAATAGAAGGAGAATTCTGAAGACTTTTGTGTTGGGCCTCCCTGGTGAGAAAACCTGGGGACAGAAGGGGCTCAGGGATTTTAAAATCATTAAGGTATATCCTGCTTCTCCAACATAATCAAATCTTGGGTTGGTCACAAAGAATGTGGGAGCTAGAAGGACCCTTAAAACCACGTGGCCCATTGGTATTCAAACCGAACTATTCATCAGAATCACCAGAGGTGAAGACTCTATCCCTTAAATTTCTGATTCAGAATATCTGGGGAAGGGCTTGACAATCTCTCTTTCTATTTTTTATGTAAGCCTCATGCCCAGCACAGAGCCCAGCACAGAGCCCAATGCAGAGCCCAACGTGGGCTTGAAATCACAACCGTGAGATCAAGACCTGAGCTGAGATCAAGGAGCTTAACCGACTGAGCACCCAGGTGCCCCAATTTATATTTTTAAATATAGATGTACAGCCAGATTTAGGAAGTACTGATATAGTCCAGTGTGCTCACATTACAGATGAGGGAATTGAGGCTTAGAGAGGCATATTTTCAAGGTCATATGGCAACTACTTAACCTGATATTGAAGGCCCTCTATGATCAGTTCTAATCTATATTTTTTCACCCTTAGGGTTGCTATATAAAATACAGAATGCTAGTTACATGTTAATTTCAGACATACTTATACTAAAGTAATTATTCACTGTTTATCTGAAATTTAAATTTAACTGAGTATCCTGTACTCATATTAGTTCAATCTGGCAACTCTAAGCACCCTACACCACAGACCACCTGGATGAACTTTGCCATATGTGTCAGATGTAATTTCTGAATTCCTACTTCTAAGCCTTTTCTTATGCTGTTCTCTATGTCTGGAATACTCATCCCATTATTTCCTCAAATACCACCCATTTTTCAACCTAATTCCACATCTTTCAGATTTCCTTAGTTTTTGAGCTGGTATTCATCTAGCCTCCTTCTTTCTCTACTTCCACCTCATCATGCTCTATCATGAATGAGAGTTCTTTATCTACTTGGCTTAGCACTCCTGTGGATCATGAACCAGCCCTCTGCCATAGCAGGAACCATATTTGAGTAGAGAGCAATGTGTAAACACATAAGCTCTGGAGTCAGAAGGGTTTTTCTTGAATTTCAGCTCTGCCACTTACCACCTGTGTGACCTTGGGCAAGATTGTTCATATTTTTGGGACCCCGTTTCCCCACCAGTAAAATGGGAATTTTAAGAGTAATTTTTACATAGGGTTGCTGTGAAATCTAAGTAAGATGAAACTATGTAAGTACTTAGAACAGAGCTAGTATACAGAAAGCGCTGAATGTATGTTAGCTATTGTTATAAATCACTGTCTCTGTAATCTCAGGATCGAGTACAGAGTAATGATCAGTAGTCTACTAAATAAATGAATGAATACATGAATATATGATTAAAAGTAAAAAGCCTGTATATAAGGTCCTGTACCCTACTGACAGTGGTAAACGCCAATGTGGGCAGTTTTGCACTGAAATTACATGTGCATTAGAAAACTATGTTTCCTCAGGAGAAAGTTTCTGCCCTCAAGGAGCTGCATATAATACCATATTCCTATCTGGGAGAATAAATTGTTGTTTGGAGATTGTTACACAAATGTTTGTCTCTTCTATGCTTTTATTCTCTACAGTAATTATTGGAAATGAAAATCTAGACTGTGCCTTTCACTCTGACCCTACCTTCCAATGGACTGACAAGAAACTTCATTTCCATTGGGCTTTGTTCTTTCCCTCTGTTACAGTGAAATTCATTGATTGAAAGATTGACAAATACTTGGAAATCAAGGGAGAAAAAGATGAGATAGAAATGTCATGTTCTTGGGTGCTTGGGTGGCTCATCAGTTAAGCATCTGACTCTTGATTTCAGTTCAGGTCATAATCTCACAGTTGTGGGATCAAGCCCCATGTTGGGCCCTGAGATGAGCATGGAGCCTGCTTAAGATTCTGTCTCTCTCTCTCTCTCTCTCTCTCTCTGCCTTTCTTCCACTTGCATTCTCTCTCTCTCTCTCTCTCTCTCTCTCTCAACATAAATGCAAACATACATAAATATGTAAACAGACAAACAAACATTTAGAAAAAAATGCCGTGTTCTATTCATTACTTTTCTGATTCCTCACCATTACTGTTCCCAACAAATGCAGTATTTGAGGGTTCATTGAGTCCTTGGCATTTATTAAAATGAGCAGAAAATGAACAGGTAGAGATTGAAATAAGGAGATGAGACAGGTGGTTTTCTAGTACAGTGGGATTATCGTCTGAAATCACTTATGGCTTTTTTGGAACAAGAACTCAGCATATTGCCTGATATATAATAGGTGCCAAATAAATATTTGTTGAACAAATGACTGAATATGGTTGAATTAAAGATATAGCAGAAATAAATAAATACATAGTGTTTTAAATAAAGTAAATGTGGAATAATTCTTCTACCACTTCTTTCTGCATACCATGGTCTTAGCTGAACCAAAAAAGTGACTGATTAGGCCCTGCCTCAGGAACCCTGCCTGAACTTTGGTGCAAGTGCCATTTGTAGTCACCTTTGTTAGGCTCTTGAGGCTGATAGGAACCTGAGAGGTTAGTTGGGCCAACTTTTCCCTTGTATACATCTAGTGACAGGGAGCTCACTACTTTATAATATTTGCTATGCTTTTAATCTATGCTATAATCTTTGAATGCTCTGAAAAGCTCTGACTGCTGTATCAATGACAGATCTGGTACTAGAACCTAAACCTCACTATAACCAAAACTATGGTATTCTCCACTGTACTATCCTTGGAATTATAAAGCTATATTTACTCAAAAGTGTTGGGAAAATAACTTTCTTATGGAGCAGGTGACCTAGTTCCAACTCTGAGCCCTTGCATTGACTTGCTGTGTAAAATTCAGTAATCCCTTTTCTTACTTGGCCCTCAGATTCCCTTTTTGCACAATAAGGGTTTTCAAACTGGATGGTCTGCAAGACTCAGTTCATATGTTCTAGGATCCTCTAATGCAGTCTAATCAAGATCTCATAATACAGTCGTTCTCAAAGTGTGGCCCAAGAATCCCCAGGGATAACTGAGACCATTTCCAAGCACCAATGAGGTCTTCACTTTCAAACTCTATATCTGTGGAAGGCAGGATTCTCTTCATATACTTCAACAAAAAGCAGCATATCACAGCAGACTGAATGTGGAAACATCTATAACAACTCAGTTCTCTTCTATTAAGACAGACAGTAAAAAGAATGGCAAAAAAGGTAAAACCATTCTCCTTTTCTCAGTAAATTCATTTTTGCTCCAGAAAATATTGTTATTATTTATAAACTATATTAAAAACATGTTCTAGAGAGAAGGAGTAGGATGGTGGCAGAGTAGGAGGAACCTAGGCTCACCTTGTCCCACAGATGCAACTGGGTAACTATAAGTCATACTAAATACCCCAGAAATCAACCTGAAGACAGACAGAACAAATTCCACAACTAAAGAGGGAGAACAAGCCACTTCTAAGAAAGTAGGAAGTGTGGAGACATGGTTTAGGGGGAGAAATGGAACCTGGTTCTTGCAGAGGAGAAGGACCCATGATGGTGGAGAAGGGCAAGTGAAAGAGAGGAGCACACAGGGGATCCTACAAAGAGAATGTTTTCCCATAGCCACGAACTTGGAAAATGAAAGTGGCTGAATTTCATAAGTTCTTGCAGTCAGTAGGGCTTAAATCCTGGAGTTTTAAAGGTCAGCAGGCATGGCTGGGATAGATCCCAGAGGGTACGCACTGTTCTTGGAGAGAAGGCAGGCAAACAAACCAGGGACAGTGTGGAAACAGCAATCTGAAGAGTGCCTGGGGTACACAGGGGGGATTATTCACTCCTCTCAGAGTGTGTCCATGAGAGTCAGCATTTATGGATACACCTCTCTGGGAACAAAGTAGCTAGCTGGCAACATTTCCCTCTTCCAACCCTTAGCATAAACACAGAGCCACCTGCAGGAAGCAGCTCAGTGTGGACAATGGCTGCCTAACTTGCTTGCACCAAGCCCCACCCCCCTGATCTCTGAAAGGTCTGCCCCTCTCAGTCAAGCTTGTCTCAGTCTCAGTGATGCCTCACCCCTAAAGACCAGCACAAAGCTCTGCCCATACCATGCCTCTTGAACATAGGGGTTTGCAGGGACTAGTTCCAGTGGAGGTGGTGACCAGTCTTATTTCACAAGCAAACCTGAGCACACCTAGTTAAAAATAGGCCATATTTAGGCCAGGTACCAAACACTGTGCACTGCAGGCAAGGAGACACTCTGCAGATGACTGGCCTGAAAGGCAGAACAGCCAAAACACAACAGCAGAGCCACATTGGAGGCACTCACTGAATCACCAAGTCTTGGGCACTACATGACCTTTCTTCTTAGCCCATTATGTTCAGGAGAAGGAGACATAACTGATTTTTGTAGCACAGAGAAGGCAGAGACTTATACAAAATGTGAAGATGGAGGGATTTATTCCAAATGAAAGAAAAAGATAAGGCAACAGCCAGATATAGAAACAAAATAAATATAAGTAACATGCCTGATGAACTATTTAAAGCAACAATCAAAAGGATACTCATTGTGCTTGACAAAAGAATTGAAAACATCAGTGAGACACCACAGAAATAAAAGAGTTAAAAAAGAATCAGAGATGAATTCAGTTAACAAGATTAGAAACATGCTTTATGGACTCAACAACAGGTGGGAAGAAGTAGAGAAACAAATTAATGACCTAGAAGACAAACTAATGAAAAGCAATGAAGCTGAATGAAAGAGAAGAAATATGAAACACTAGAATAGACTTAGGGAATTTGGTGACTCCATCAAATGTAGTAACATTTGTATTATAGGAGTCCAGAAGAACAGAAAGAAAAGGGGACAGAAAAATTATTTGGGAAAAAATAGCTGAAAACTTCCCTAATTTGGGGGAATAGACATTCAGATACAGAGGGCACAGAAAACTCCGTTCAAAATCAACAAAGGCAGACCCACACCAAGACACATTGTAATTAAATTGGAAAAATATAGTGATAAAGAAAAAAATCTTAAAAGCAACAAGACCAAAAAAGTGATTAACTTACAAGGGAAGCCCCACAAGGCTAGCAGGAGATTTTTTTAGCCAAAACTTTCCAAATCAGAAAGGAGTGGCATGATATATTCTAAGTACTGAATGGAAAAAAATCTTCAACCAAGAATATTCTATCTGCAAGGCTAGCATTCAGAATAGGAGAGATGAAGAGTTTCCTAGACAAACTAAAGGAGTTCATGAGCACAAAATCAGACCTGTAATAAATATTCAAGGGGACACTTTAAGTGGAAAGGAGAAATGAAAAGTGAGAATACCAAGGCAGAAAACACAAAAGCAGCAAAAGTGAATATTTCCATAAAAAAATCAGTCAAGGAACTCACAAAAAAGGATATAAACTTTAATAACAGATACCTAAAACATGGGGAGGACAGGAGTAAAGAATGGGTCCAAACTTAAATGATCATCAACTTAATATAGACTACTATTTGCAGAAGAGGTTAAATACAAACCTAATGGTAACCACATATCAAAAATCACTAATAAGCATGCAATGAATAAAAAGAAAGAAATCCAAATATATCACTAAAGAAAATCAGCAAAACATGAAAGAGAGAGACAAGCAAAGAACAGAGAAAATCTACAGAAACAACCACAAAACAAGTAATAAAATGGCAATAAATACATATCTGTCAATAGTTACTTTGAATGTAAATGGACTAAATACTCCAATCAAAAGACATAGGATGAGGGGTTCCTGGGTGGCTCAGTTGGTTGATCATCCAACTCTTCATTTTGGTCAAGTCATGATCCCAGGGTCATGGGATCAAGCCCTGCATCAGGCTCCACACTGAGCATGGAGCCTGCTTAAGATTCTCTCCCTCTGTCTCTTCCTCTGTCTCTTTCTTTCCCCCTCTTCCCTGCTTGTTGGTGCTCTCTCTCTAAAAATTATTTTTAAGGGGCGCCTGGGTTGCTCAGTCGGTTGGGCGTCCGACTTCAGCTCAGGTCACAATCTCGCAGTCCGTGAGTTCGAGCCCCACGTCAGGCTCTGGGCTGATGGCTCAGAGCTTGGAGCCTGCTTCTGATTCTGTGTCTCTCTCTCTCTCTGCCCCTCCCCCGTTCATGCTCTGTCTCTCTCTGTCTCAAAAATACATAAACGTTAAAAAAAATTAAAAAAATAATAACAATTATTTTTAAAAAGACATAGGGCAGCAGAATCATAAAATAAACAAGCCTAAAGGAGACTCATTTTAGACAAAAAGACACTTGCAGATTGAAAGTGAGGCATGGAGAAACATTTACCATGCAAATGGATGTTAAAAGAAAGCCAGAGTAACAATACTTATATTGGATAAACTAGACATTAAAACAAAGACTGTAAGAAAAGACAAAGAAGAGCAATATATAATAATAAAGGGGACAATCCAAGAAGAAGATACAACAATTGTAAATATTTATGCATGCAATATGGGAACATTTAAATATAAAGCACCATTAATAAGAAACATAAAGTAACTAATAGATAACAATACAATAATAGTAGGAGACTTTAACACCCCACTCAAATCAATGGACAGAATAGAAAATCAGAAAGGAAACAAAGTCTTTGAATGACACACTGGAACAGATGGACTTAACAAATATATTCAGAAGATTCCATCCTAAAACAACAGAATACACATTCTTTTCAAGAGCACAAGGAACTTTCTCCAGAATAGATCACATGTTAGGCCATGAAATAGGCCTCAACAAACAGAAAAATATTGAAGTCATACCATGCATCCTTTCTGACCTCAACGGTATAAAACTAGAAGTCAATCACGAGGAAAAATCTGGAAAGGTCACAAATACATGAAGGTTAAATAACATGCTACTAAACAATGAATGGGTTAACCAGGAAACAAAGGAATAAATAAAAAAATACATTGAAATAAATGAAAATGATAACACAATGGTCTGAAACTTTTGAGATACAGCAAAAACAGTCCTAATAGGGAAGGATCTAGCAATATAGGCCTACCACACAAAGCAAGACAAATCCCAAACAACCTAACCTTATACCTAAAGGAGAAAAAGAACAACAAATGAAGCCTAAAACCAGCAGAAAGAAGGAAATATTAAAGATTAGAGCAGAAATAAATGATATTGAAACTAAAAACAACAGTGGAACAGATCAATTAAACCAAGAGCTGGTTCTTTGAAAAAATTAATAAAATTGATAAACTTCTAGCCAGAAGTTTATCACAAACGAGAGAGGAGAAATAACAACAAACGGCACAGAAATACACACAATTCTAAGAGAAAATTATGAAAAACTATATGCCAACAAAATGGACAATCTAGAAGAATGGGATAAATTCCTAGAAACATATAAACTACCAAAACTGAAACAGGAAGAAGTAGAACTATTGAGCAGATCTGCAAAGAAATTGAATCAGTAATCAAAAAACTCCCAACAAACCAAAGTCCAGGGCCAGATGGCTTCATAGGGCAATTCTACCAAACATTTAAAGAAGATTTAATACTTATTCTTCTAAAACTATTCCAAAAATTTAAAAAGTAAAGAAAACTTCCAACATCATTCTATAGGGCCACCATTACCTTGATACCAAAACCAGATAAAGACACCAGAAAAAAAAAAAAAGCGTCTACAGGCCAGTATCTCTGTGAACATAGATGCAAAAAATCCCCAACAGAATACTAACAAACCAAATCCAACAATACATTAAAAAAAATCATTCATCAGAATCAAGTGGGATTTATTCCTGGGTTGCAAATTTCCTTTAATGTTCACAAATCAATCAGTGTGATACATCACATTAATAAGAGAAAGGGTAAGAACTATATGATCATTTCAATATTTGCATAAAAAGCACTTGATAAAGTATGACATGCATTCATGATAAAAAAAATAACCCTCAACAAAGTAGGTTTAGAGGGAACATATCACAACATAATAAAGGCCATATATGAAAAAACCACAGCTAACATCATCCTTAATGGGGAAAAACTGAGAGCTTTTCCCTTAAAGTTATGAATAAGACAAAGATGTCCACTCACCACATTTATTCAACATAGTATTGCAAATTCTAGCCACAGCAATCAGACAACAAAAAGAAATAAAAGGCATCCAAATTGGCAAAGAAGTAAAACTCTCACTATCTGCAGATGACATGATAGTACATATATAAAACCCAAAAGACTCCATCAAAAAATTGCTAGAACTGATATACAAATTCAGTAATGTCCCAGGATACAATATCAATGGATAGAAATCTGTTGCATTTCCATACACCAATAATAAAGCAGCAGAAAGCGCCATTAAAGAATCAATCCTATCTGCAATTACACCAAAAGCAATAAGATACCTAGGAATAAACCTAACCAAAGAATTGAAAGACCTGTATTCTGGGAATTATAAAACACTGATGAAAGAAATTGAAGATGACACAAAGAAATGGAATGACATTCCATGCTTATGATTTGGAAGAGCAAATATGGTTAAAATGTCTCCTACCTAAAGCAATCTACATGTTTAATTCAGTCCTTATCAAAACACCAGCAGCATTTTTCAGAGAGCTAGAACAAACAATCCTAAAATTTTTGTGGGACCACAAAAGACCCTGAATAGCCAAAGCAATCTTCAAAGATAAAAGAAAAGCTTGAAGTATGACAATTCTGGATTTCAAGTTATATTACAAAGCTATAGTAATCAAAACAGTATGGTACTGGCACAAAAATAGACACGCGGTTCAATAGAACAGGATAGAAAACCCAGAAGTGGTTTTCTTTTATATGGTTATCTAATCTTCGGCAAAGCAAGAAAGAATATCCAACAGGAAAAGACATTCTCTTCAACAACTGGTGTTGGGAAACTGGACATGTTCATGCAAAATAATGAAACTGGATGGCTTTCTTACACCATAAAAAATAAATTTAAAGTGGACTAAAGATCTAAATGTGAAACCTGAAACCATAAAAATCCTAGAGAGAGCACGGGCAGTAAGATCCCTGACATCAGCCATATCAACATTTTTTAAAGATATGTCTCCTGAGCCAGGGAAATAAAAGCAAAAATAAACTGCACAGAGAAGAAAACCATCAACAAAACTAAAAAGCAGTCTATGGATTGAGAGACGATATTTGTAAATGATATATCCAACAAAGGGTTAGTATCCAAAATATATAAGGAATGTATAGAAATCAATACCCAAAAAACAATCCCATGAAAAATGGGCAGAAGAAATGAACAGACATTCCTCAAAGAAGACATCCAGATGGCCAACAGCCACATGAAAGGATTCTCAACATCACTCATTATCAGGCAAATATAAATCAAAACTACAATGCAATATCACCTCACACCTGTCAGAATGGCCAATATCAACAACACAAGAAACAACACGTGTTGGTGAGGACGTGGAGAAAGGGGGATCCTCTTGTACTGTTGGTGAGAATGCAAAGTGGTGCAGCCACTGTGGAAAACATTATGGAGGTTCCTCAAAAAGTGAGAAATAGAACTACCCTATGCTCTAGCAATCACACTACTGGATATTTACCCAAAGAATACAAAAATACTAATTCAAAGAGATACCTGAACCCTTATGTTTGTAGCAGCATTGTTTACAAGAGACAAAATGTGGAAGCAGCTCAAGTGCCCACTGAGAAATGAATGGATAAAGAAAAAGTGGTATATATATACAATGGAATATTATTCAGCCATTAAAAAATGAAATCTTGCCATTTGCAAGGACATGGATAGAGTTAGAGTATAATGCTAAGAAAAATAAGTCAGTCAGAGTAAGAAAAATACCATATGATTTCACTTATATGTGGAATTTAAGAAATGAAACAAATGAGCAAAGAGAAAGAAAAGAAAGCAAGAGAGAAAGTGCATGCGTGCGCAAGAGAGAAACCGAGAAAACTCAAAACTATACGGAATAAACTGATGGTTATCCAAGAGGAGATTGTTGGGGGGGTGGGTTAAATAGATGATAGTGATTAAGGAGTGCACTTGCTGTGATGAGCACTAAGTGATATATGGAACTATTGAATAATTCATACACCTAAAACTAATATAACACTGTATGTTAATTATGCCGGAATTAAAATAAAATAAAATAAAAATATGCTCTAAAATATGTCATTTATGTTAATGTGTCTGATTTTAAGCATGTTTTTTAAAAAACTTTAAAAAATTTTTACTTAGAAAGAGAGAACGTGGGCAGGGGAGGGGCTGCAAGAGAAGGACAGAGAGAATCCCATGGAGGCTCCACACTCAGTATGGAGCCTGAGGCAGAGCTCCATCCCAGGACTGCGAGATCATGCCCTGAGCCAAAATCAAGAGCCAGATGTTCAACCTACTGAGCTACCCTGGCGCCCTTAAGCATGTTTTTTGAAATGAATAAGTAAATCAATGAACATTAAATATCTCTGTTTTGGTTTCTAATGTGGTAGATATCCATAGATATAACCCACACAAATAAAATTTCTGGTCTTTAGTAACTTAATAGTGGAGAGGGGTCTGGAGAGCAGCAAGTTTGAGAGTCACTGTTCTAGTATGTTTCTGACTTTCTGTCTTCATTTGGTACATCCTTCTCCCTCCAATGGTTCCAACTGTGATCTGCTCAATATCCAGCAGAAAGATGGACACAATTACCTTGAGAGGTATGCCATTCTTCCTAACTTACAGGTCTCAACCATACAAAGCTTCTCTTCTCCTTCATTTTGGTTCCTTAGCATGGACTGGTGATTCGGGCCTTAAACAAAGCACCCCATAATAGGCAGTGCCAGCTCCTGGGTAAGAAAATAAAGCAGCTGGCCCAGTGAGTGTTAATGTGATAGATAGCCTCCCTACTTGTCTGCCTGCCCTGATTGTTGCACTTTCTATACCCCCCCGACCACCTTCCCCGACTTTCTCCCAATTCTCCCTGCCTCCCCCACCATCAAAAAAAAAAGCAGGCTTTGTGCCTGGTATGCTGTTCCTGGGAAGTATTGGATGTGAGGTAAGGGAGGCTCTGCCTGATTCAGAGCCTCTATGGGATGTGGGAGGCAGAGGGAGGAAAGAGAGGAGGGAGGATTCATGTTAACTGAGAGAATCCACTACGTGTCAGGTTCTTCATGTCCCTTCTTCCTTAATGATAAGGCTGAGAGGTGAGTAGGGATCTTTATCCTCATCCTCATATTACAGCCAGGGAAACAGGGTCCTAGAGAGAAAGTGACTTGCCTCGGGTAGTCGCACAACAGAAAAGTAGCTGGGCTTGGATTTGAATTCAGGTCTGGATGATGCCAAATCAATGTACCTTCTGTTTTACCAGAAGGAGGGAGAGTCAGGAACATCCAGGACAGGCAGAGAGAGCAAGGGAACTAATATCTATTAAACACTTATGATGTGCTGAGCATGCTAAGTATAAGTGAATGTTATCTCACTGACTCCCAGCAGTCGTCCCCTTACATAAACAGTGATTCCGGAGTTTACAGATGAAGCAACACATTTTGAGAAGTGAAATTTTCCTAAGGGAGCACTGCTAGAAGGTAACAAACCAGTATTCAAATCTAAGTCTGTCTGGTCCCAAAGCCTGGGCTTCTTCAATAATAACAAATAACATTTATTGAGAATTTACTTTATGCCAGGCACTATACTAAATATATACTAAATGCTTTAACTCATTTTTATAGGTGGGGAAGGGATACTGTAAATGATAAAAGATGAGAGATCAGTTATCGCAACCTCCCTAGGGGACAAATGGGGAAACTGAGAGCCACAGAGTAAGTTGTATCAAGAGCTGGAGAGATTCTCATAGACTCTTGGGATGAACCTCTGAACCAAACGATTAATGAGGAAAGTCCTCAAAGATAGGCAGAGGCATCCTCAAAGGGTCCCAGGATTTGGTCCTTTCCCTAACCAGCTGGGGTCTCTGAAGGGGAAGTGAAGCCAAGGGGAATAAGTTATTCTGGGCTTTGTGATGACACATGTCTCCAGAGACCCACTTCTGGCCCTTTGCCATCGAGTTCCTAGGAGCCTTCTGGCTGCCAGCCATAGCACCCTGCCTACTGAGGCTTGGGGGAGGGAAGAATAACCACTTCTTAATGGCTTCCTGCCCATAAAGCCTCTAGAACTGCCTAGTGCTAACTTTATTTTTACTGAAAGAACTGACTTCAGTGTATTCAGGAGTTTCAAGTTCAGATTCCAGGCTAAACATAATCTGGAGGTTTCTGAGCATGGGAGTAGATAAAGGAGGGAAGCCACCATCTCCTCAGATGTTCAGAAAAGGGCTTACACCTAGGTTATCAAGCTGGGAGAGAGAGAACTATGATGCCCTGAGGCAAGCAGATCAAGAAATGGCCCTTTTGGGCTCAGATTCTCTTTGGAACGTTACCTGATTTCTTATGGGCAACATGGGAGTTCTGAGGGGAGCTTGTAATTGTTGTTCAGAATGCAATTTCTTCTTGAGTCACCCTGTACCTAACCCCAAACAGAAGTCACACAAAAGACTTGAGGCTTAGATAACTGTGACTCTGCCTTTCATTGCACAGCCAGGAAAACTGAAGTCCAGAAAGAAAGGTGCCACCTTAAAGTGCCAGTGTGATTCATGATCCTTAACTTTGAAGTGGGGATGGAGAATGACCTATTGATCAAGGGCCCAGAGTCTCCTGTCTGAGAGTTTCCTAGGTTCATACCTTTTCCTTTTCCATCAAATGCCTTCATACTTGCCTGGGTCTTGCCCAGGTTGCAGGCTCCCCTTCCTGGGCTCTTTGCCCGGAACTCTTTCCACAACTCCTGTGTGGTCTTGGTTGTACCTAGAGACCCCCAGGGAGAGCTTGTGTGTCATTCAGCAGAAGACAAGTAGGCATGCATGCCAGCGTGCAGGTGGCAGGAGTGACGGGTGAGCTGGCAGGCAGGCTGGACACGCCAGGCTTGGGAACTATAATGTTTAAGGAATTTCAACTGGCATTGGTCTCCCAGCCAACTGGTTAACGGTGCCGAGTTTGAATCAATGACCCGCCTCCTGGTCCCTCCTCCTTGGCTAGCCTCTCTCTCCCTCCCTCTCTACTTCCCTCCCTGGGGCCCTCGGGAGGCGGGAGGCTCCTGAAGAGGAGGCAAGCTGAGCTCAGGCCAGCCACTGCTTTCTGTCTCTCCCTCCGCTGGTACAGCTGATGGAGTACAGGGCCAGGGCTGATTCTCACGGAGGCCCAAATCCCTTCTAGTCTAGTCCCTAGAGAGAAAGGCCCGTGCCCAGCAGAGCTCTGCTGGACCCTGACAGCTCCCCACACCCCACCATGCCTCTACTGGACGTTTTCTGGGCTTGCTTCAGGAAAGTGAAGGTAAGTGGCTGCCCAGACCCAGCCTGCTCCACTGCTTAGAGGGGAAGGAGGGAGCTGGGGACCACTGTGTGCCGCTGGAAGGCAGATGGACTTCTGAGACTACCTTGGAGCTAGAAAGAATTGGATTCAAGTCTTACTTTTGTCACTTAACCAGCTCTATAAGTATCTGCTGTTTTCCCATAAAAATAAGTAGGCTAGCTGGCCCTTTATCATAAAACTTGCCTGTGTTTGCATCCCAGACCTTGCCACAAAGGAAATATTCTTAACTTCTATTAGCCTCAGTTTCCTCAGATTTAAAATGAAGATAATAGTGGCAATAACCTTATAGGGTGATGAGGTTGGTGTTATTGTTTATATCCTAAATGTATGTGAATAAAAGAGATATGTGTGTGAAGATCCTAGCGTGATGCCTCATATATAACATCCATACTATTACCATTAGTATGGTATTTATTATGATTATTAGTGGTACTATTATTATGATTATTATTATTAATTTCCATCACATATATCAAGCACCTACTCTGTACTAGGCACTATAGGAGTTACACAAATACAAAAAAGACATGGCTTCTGTTCTCAAAGAGGAGGTAAGAAAAGTGATCTTTATCAAGCACCTACTATATGCTAGACACTATGCTAGATAGTCGGTCAATAAATATTTGCTGAGTGCCTACTATATCCTGGACAGGGGGGATACATGAGCACAACAGGACCCACAAGGATGTGCAGGGCATGATTTCTGCTCTCAACATCCTAGGGACTGATATTTATTTACTATCTGTTATGCACCAGACATAGGCACTTTCAATACATCGACTGTGGTGGTAATCTTTACCAAAACCCATTGTTTTCCTGTTTTTATAGATGAGGAAAGGACACTATAAACAATTAAGGAAGGTCACTCAGATATGACTGGTAGAGCTGGGATCTGAACTCCTAAGTCCATACTTCTCTTGATACTATGTGGCATTCCCCAGTTTAATTCAGTAGGGAAACTTTTAAATAACTAGCCTGACTATTAAATATGGTGAAGGGAGGCCTGGGACCCTTGGAAGGAAAGATCACTTCCACCAGGAGCGACTTGGAAAGGTTTCACAGGAGGTCACATTTGGGCTGAGCCTGGGGCTTGAAGGAAGAGAAGACTTTGTCAGTCCTAAAAGGGGGGAAGGGCATTCCAGGCATGCCTGGCAGAGGGAACTTTGTGAGCAAGAGTCTGGAGGCAGTCAAGTGGTGGTGAGTTGGGGGGAGGGCTTGTTTTGTGATGTGTCTCATGTACAGGGTTTGAATGGAGAGGAACTAGAGAGGGGAAATTAGGCTGCCTCCCATAGGGTTTGCAATTGATCCATGGGTGGCAATTGATCCATGCAAATTGATCCATGTAGGTAAAGGCAATGGTCTTTACCTACAGGGGTACCTAAATGAGATTTTCACCCATCTGTGGTGAAATGGGATAAAAGTATTGATAATGTAATGCAGTTTTCAGAAAGCTAAATTAATTCACCTCAAAAGACTATCTTTATTTGGAGATTATTATGTCCTTCTAATGGGATGGGGTCCAGGAGTGAGAGATTTTTAAAATATCTGCCCTTAGCAACATAAAAAGTTTGTAACACTCTGTTCCTTTATTTATTTATTTATTTATTTATTTATTTATTTAAAACATTGTCTTTCTCATCTATGAAATTCCAAAGTCTAGAGACTGTTGTTTTAAGGGATAAGGAGGATTTCAGTAAAGTAGGGATACATTTAAGTGGGCACTTTTAAGAAACCTACTCCAGCAGCCTTCAATTCCAGTGTGGAAGAGCCCAAGTGGTGACACAGCATCATGAAGGTGGCTGAGATGGAAGTGAGGGTGGATAGGGAGGAGATGATGAGAGATGGGTCTAATGATAAAGACAAAGCAGGGTGGAAGCAAAAGCACCTATGAAATTTGACACCCGATTGGCACCACTGTTCACTACTCTGGCTAACCACTCTGGGTACTTGGAAAGGATTTAAGTCACTTTGCACTTATTACCTCAGTCTTTCAGACTCCCAGCAAACACTTCCTACCCATGCCAGCCTTTTAGACATTTTGTGAGTAGCAGAGCCCCCCAAAAGGCTTGGACACCTCTATCCCAGGTCCCCGACACTAGAACACAGACACATTCACTCATGCATGTCCACAAACACAGGATGTACACGTTTATGTGTTTATAGTTACATGCACATATGCATAGACACACCATTCAAGTGCACACACACAAATATCAAGACAAACACATTCAAATGCACACACACACAGAGATAGTGCATATCCACAATCATGTAAACTCACACACACATGCCTGCATTCACATACAGAGATAGGCACACATGTACACAAATAAATACCCTCCCGTGTACAAGCAGGCAGGCACACACAGACCTAGGCATATACACAAAATTGTGTAGACATACAAAAGTATGCACATGGCACAAAGGCACATGTGTATGCATGCACACACACAGGGCTGTTGCAGATGTGAATCAACATGTGGCTATATCTCAGGGCTAAGAGGCAGCTTGCCAAACTCACATACATGCTACTTTTCCAATGCTGCTGCTTTGAGGCCCCAGTCAGATAAGCAGGGCTTCTGAGCTTATAAACCCAGGCAAGGGTACGCGCTTCTATGGGCCACCCTCCCTTTCTGAGCCAGGCCCCCTTGTAAGCAATTGCATGGCTGTGGGAAAGCTGATGGCAGACAGGGGCATGGCTGTGGCAGAGTCTTTCATAGCTGAAAAAGGTCTTTCAGATCATCTCATTCAACTTTCTTGTGGTCCTAATGGAGAAACGAAGCTGCCTACCATCCCACACCATATGGAGCTCTCCAACAACTGAAGAAGTATGAGAAGAGGGATGCAGAGAAACTTAGGCCTGAATTCCACCCCTCTGACACACACACACACACAACACACACACACACACACACAACACACACACACACACACACACACACACACACACACACTGGATGTGTGCCTTTGAACAAGTCCTCTCTGAGCCTCAGTTTTCTTATCTGAAAAATGATAGTAATAAGCACTTGCCTCACAGAGATGCCATGAAGACTTGGGGGAGGTTGCGCCTTTAATGTGCTTGGCATAGACAATGTGGTCAACACATGACCTGTTAGAAGCAGAATTCCAAACTGCACACTGGGAGCACCAGAGCAAAGAACAAGGGTTATTCCGTATTTGGAAACTCCAAGGTTAAGATCTCAGGCCTTACTTGCTCCTTAGGAAGAACTTCCCTGCAGCACTCTACTCTGGCCCTGCCTGAATCTAGGACCAGAAACAACCCATTTGGGAGCTGAAGAATGACACCTCAGAAGCCAGGGATACTGGAAAGGTAGCAAGAGGCCAGGGCAGGGCCCAGGACTACTTTGAGCTGCACTGGGGTTAGGGGCAGCCAAGGGACAAGATGTTTGGATGTGAGACGAACCCAATATAAATAGTTCCATATGTGTCTGATGTGTCTTCCCTGGAGGCTAGCAGGGGCCAGAAAGGTATAAATGGCCTCTCAGCACAACCAAGCATGCATATAAGTCTCTCACTCTAGCCTCTTATACCTGGCTCCTAGGTACCTGCTCATATGGGTGTATGCTTTCACACTCCCTCTGCCTGCTTAAATTTATATACATATATACACTCATGTAAGCACACATACTCACATGTGCTTCTTCACACCTGGGGCCCTTTCTGTCCCCAGGCCAGCTCATAAATTCCCAGTCTTTGGCTGGCAGGATATGGGGTGAAAGTGTGACAGTAGCTGCATGATTCAGCAGTTTTACTCTCAGTCTCCAGGATGTCTCTACTTTTCTAGGCCTTTGCCCTTACTGTCCCAAGCAAGACCAATTTGCCACATGCACTGTGTATTTGCTGTGGGAGGGGCAAGAAGGAGTGTAGAGAATTCAGGAAAGCATATGAATGCATAGAAAATTTCAAATGGTTCTGGATGCCATTTCCACATTCCATGTAGGAGTCCTATCATATTTTGTCAAAAGGATGGCCAGACATTGTTGCATACCTCCAATGATGTAGAGCTCACCACCTCCTCAAATAGCCTGCTTCATCTGAGGACACTGCCACAGGTCCCTTCATCAACTTGAGTGTGTGTGTGTGTGTGTGTGTGTTCGTGTGTGTAAGTGGTTAAATGTAAACATGTACATCTGAGACTTGTACATATGGTCAGCTCTCGGTTACTGGATCCAAAGAAAGGAATTATTACATAGACTGTCATGTCATGGGAAAACCACTTAGTAAGGGCAGGGCAAGGCCTTATGCCTGATAGAAGGAGTCTTCACTCTCAGGACCTCTCTTTGCAGTTTCACAGCTCAGCTTGAATGGTGGGTACTGGTTCCTGACATGGGTGAAAAACCCACACTATGGATTGTCCCTGTGTGGCTAAATTATTAATTACCTAGATGCTGACATATGTCATAAATCTGTGGGGCCTATGTCAATGGGCTGAAGTAAAAGAAAAGATTGTGCTAAGGTTATTGGCACACATGGGTTTAAAGAGATTTGGGAGTTGGTTTTTGAGTCATTTAAGAAACTTTCTTGGAGAAGTTTCCTGGCTCAGAACAGAAGGCAGCTTGGTGTGGCAGAAAGAGCACTGGACATGGAGTCAGACTGGATTGGATGTAATGCCCACCTTTGCCACATCTAAGCTGAGTGGTCTTGGTCAAGCCGTCTCTCCTCAGTGGATATGACTTAATGGAATTGCCAATGAAATGGTGTATATACAAGCCCAACACATGATAGATGCACAATTGGATCAGAATCTGAAGGGATTATCTATGGAGAGAAAGAGTAGGGAGGCTTCTTCAAGAAGACTGGAGACAGGAGAAGGAAGAGACACAGAAAGGCAGGAGACTTACCCCGGATGTAGAAATTAGGTGTAAATGGTTATGGGAGAAGGGGCCAAAAGGAGAGACTTGCAAATTTGTATGTGGGAGTTAGACTTTGAGAGGGTGTTCTTGATGCAGTGAAAAATCCAAGGTCTCTAGAGTAAGAAAACATGGAGTCAAGCCATTCATTCTCTGAGCCACAAACTGCTAGCTGTGTGACCTTGAGAAAATTACTTCACCTCTTTGAGCTTTAGTTTCTTGCTCTATAAAATGGAACTAATAACAGTACCCACTTCATATAATTGTTATGAGGTTTAACTGAGTGAATACGTACTAAGCACTTAGAAGAGCACTTGGCACATGGTTAGTGAGCATTAACTTTTTTTATTATTTGTACACTGGGGAAAGTTACAATTCCTACCTCATAAGGTTGTAGTGAGGATCACACGAAATAATGATGGCAAGGCCCGTTGACATAATTATTTGTTGTTATCTTGA